>NC_138375.1:85125040-85185548 GCF_054177405.1 Leptonychotes weddellii | reverse complement strand
TTTTTTTCTTCGAGAAATTTCCAACAGGCTCAAGGGACTTAAAGGAACTTAACCCCCTAATGGGCATAGCAGTTGAGGGGGTGGCTAGTGAGGGGGAAAAGGACCCATAGTCTAGCCTGCCGATAGGGCGCCTCTCCCCATCTGAAGATCGTCTGACCTTTCCCTGAAGCAACTTGGAGAAATGTCTCTACCCTCTCAGCACTGAAGCTTGCCTGCCTAACAGGAACTGAAAGGCCTCAACCCACAGGTGACTATACCCTAATCTGTCTCCCACTTTACTGCTATATTGGTCAGAGTTGTTAAAAAAGAAAAATCCAACTGAGTAAATTTTAAGATCTCATTGGCTTTATTAAATGATTTATGAATCCAGCAGGACCCCATCCAGCAAGTGGGAGCTCTGAGCATGTGTACGAAATGGAAAGTTTATATAGAAAGAGGGTGGGGCAGGAAGCTTATAAGCAAAAGAAAGGAAAGGATTGTTCCTGGCAAGGTCCCATTCCCTTAGGGGGAAAATGGGCTTGTGGGGGGGAGGGTCCTTATCATGCAGATTTCCTCATCTTCCTTTCGGGGTTGAGGCAGCCTTCTGATCAGAAAATTCTTGACTGACCAGTTAAGACTACATTTCTGGGGGAGTTTGAAACTGTAGTTAGGTTAGGTATTAAGCCCCAGTTTGGTGACTTGGCCCAAGTGAAGCCATTTTCTGCCTGTGGTTTTCTTTTTAACAGGTTCTCCAGAGAACTAGAACTGATAGGATATACACAAAGAGAGAGATTGAGATTGAAACCGAGATTTACTTAAAGGAATTTGCTCACGTGATTATGGAAGCCGGCAAGTCTAAAATCTATACTGTAGACCAGTGGGCTAGAGACCCAGGGAACAGCTAGTGTTATGGTTGAAGGCTGTCTGGTGGCAGAATTCCTTCTTGCTCTGGGGAGATCAGTCTTTTGTTCTATTCAGGCTTTCAGTTGATTGTTGGGTTGTGGGATGTGGATGAGGCCCATCCACATTATGGAGGGCAATCTGCTTTACTCAAAGTCCAGCAGTTTAAATGTAACTCTCATCCAAAAACACCCTCGCAGAGGCATCTGAGTGGCTCAGTAGGTGAAGCATCTGCCTTTAGCTCAGGTCATCATCCCAGGGCCCTGGGGTCAAGCCCCATATCGGGCTTCCTGCTCAGCAGGGCGTCTGCTTCTTCCTCTCCCTCTGCTACTCCCCCTGTTTGTGCTCTCTCTCTCAAATAAATACATTAAATAATAATAATAAAAAACAACCAACAACCTCACAGAAACATCCTGAATAACGTTTGACTAAATATCTGTGTACCCTATGGTTAATTCATCACAACCACTATACAGCCAGAGCTGGCTTTCCTCAACATACCAACCTTAACCCAACTGTTTTCCAACTCTGACATTCTTTCCAAATTCCCAGCTTCAAAATGTTATATTCTAACACATTTAAAGTTATTGAAGTGTTTAAAGATTGATCATGGTTGTAATCCCTTCTCCTTATTTGACCCACAGAAGCAGTGGGGGGGAAAGATAGTTTCATACAGTTGTTCTCAGAATTTTTGCATTCAGGACCCTCTTAACACTTAAAAATTAAGAATTGAAAAGATCTTTTGTTTGCATGGGTCATATCTCTAGGTACTATGCTTTAGAGAAATGTATGTATCATATTAGAAATGAAAAATCAGACATTTAGAAGGATATTTTTGTATTTCTCTCATAATAATAATGCTAACAAATATGTTAACATAGATAATATATTTTTATGATGAGTAACTGTTTTCCAAAACAAAAGAAGTGTGTCACCTCTTACAGCTTTGCAAATCTCTTTAATGCCTGGCTTAATAGAAGATGGTAGGATTATCATATCTGCTTCCGCATTTAAACTGTTCTACTATGTTTTGATTACAATATATAAGAAAACCCAACCTCACACAAATGTGTCACTGGAAAAGGGAAGACTAGCACAGGACTCTTTGGACTACATTTTGAGATCCACTGGTTTTATGGAACTACCTCTACTTGTGAATCAGAGACCCCAGGTCCTCATCTGTTTTGTCAGTAATCAGCTGTGGCTCATCCAAACAAGTCAAGGAGTGAACATATTCTTGAATACCTCCTATGTGTCAGGCACAGTGTATATAGCATTTAATGGAATCTTTATAACTACCTACAACATGAGCAGTTACATGATGGTAAATGCTTAACAACCAGAGAGGCATTAGTCTAAGATACTCACGTGGGTATGACTTATATTGTAGAACGGGACATCAAGCCCTAGAATAACTACACCACTTTAATCTACTGCCTATGTGAACCAGTGCACATCCTGATTACTTCCTTCCTATGAAGAATGATGATTTGGTGATCCAGGCCCCTGGTTTTCCCATAAACCCCTCTACTGAATTAATAGAAGTTTTTGCTTAATGTATGCTGTAAAATATATTTGATAAAGTGTGGTTGGCATTAAATTACTAGTTTCTGTTTCCATCTCTCCTATTCCTCCAGGTATCTGAGGAGGTAAGGGCAGGTGAGGGAGGGGAAGAGATGCAGTGTAAGGGGAAGAGCAAAATTTGAATTTGAATGGTGAAGTAGGGTTCATCAGAAGTGGAGGGAGGAGGAAGGGTTAGTCATTCCCATGAAGGTCAGCAGGTTAAGGTTAGCATTCTAGGGGAGCCCTAATTTGCAGTATTTGCCAATTTCCACAGTATAAATACTTCCACCATGGCCAGCTTCAAGCTTCCAATCTGACATTTGGACAAGGAGTTGGGAATAGATGTATACAATCAGCTGGTGCCAACATGAACCTCTCCTTTTTGCAGCAGACAGAAGGAAGAAACTGAGGCCTACGAGATTAGAGGACTCGACTGAGAACATGCAAGCACAGATAAATCCCCAACACACTAAACAAAGTGAATTCAGATTATATTTAGTACAAATTCAGTCACAGAAACAGAAATACATCTGTGTATAAATTAACTGTACATAAATGATAAAAAAAAAAAAAAAGTCCAGACAGCTATGCACTGAACTATGCATACTGATTTATTTGGGGGAAAGCAATGAAATAAGAATGAAGAGGACAAATAATTTTTATTTTTTATTGTCTATATTTCTGTATTGTTTTGGGTTTTTTGCAGAGCCTGTAATTATGCATTCCTTGTATAATTTAAAAGAAAACATTTTTCAAAGAGATATATGATGGATTAGATTTTAATTAGATAGCCTTAACATATATGATTTCAAAAATTTCAAAGGGCTTCAGAGGGGTCTGGTAAATGTCAGAGAAAGAAAGAGAGAGACAGGAAAAAAGACCATATATTGATGTTGTACATCTTCTGCCAGGTCCCTTAGCAATTCTCTTCTCAAATAATTTCTCTCCAGTGACTAAAATTGTAGTATTGAACATAAAATGTATTATATTCTCTGGTTAATTGGAAAGGCCAGTAGCTTTTTGAGTAGACTAATATGAAAATGAGACTTTAGTCGCATATGTAAGCTGGGACTCAGGTCTTAGTTTGTCAATACATACTGAACTTCTTAGCTCAGTTGGCTAAATCTGGGGTCAGCACAAAACAAGCTTCAAATTGTTAACCTCTTATTCTCAAGGTATGTGTGTGTGTGTGTGTATGCATGAGCATATGCTTGTGTTGGAGTGGGGGTGCTTTTGTTGACTTGGGCTAAGTAAGGAAGACCAGAAAGGCACTTCACCAAGATAGTTTTCTCACATGTTCTACAAATTAATGATTAACTTACCTGACAAATTCTTCTTCTAAGGCTGAGAATCATCAATACCTTGGCATAAATTAATTTAGATGGGCAATTGTCTTACTTTTTTCCTTACAATAAAAACGTAAAGAATAGAATAATTAGGAAGGAGGAAAAAGGTTTTTGTAGTATGGGGCACCAAATATGGGTGGGGGGAAGGGGTCTCTAGAGTGGTTTGGTAGAAAAGGCAGCCTGGATGTGAATCTAATCTTTCCTTTTTTTATTTTTCCCTACCTAGACAAGTTTCTTACCTTCTCAGATACCAAATTTCCTGTACCATACAAAAGGGATTGTATAAATGACAAGATTGTTGTAAAGACATATATATAAAACATCTGGCATAGAGCCTCATACATAGTGACTAGTCAATAAATGGTAGTTATAATTTGGACAACAAGAAAGGATAGCTAAAAAGACTTGAGGGAAATTCTCTGAATTGAGAGACATTTAAATAAGCTTCAGCTTCATAAATAACTTTTATTTATTTTTTTTTTAAGATTTATTTATTTGAGAGAGAGAGTGAGCACATGGTGGAGGTGGGCGAGCAGAAGGAGAGTCCTAAACAGACCCTGACATGGGACTTGCTCCGATGACCTGAGCTGAAACCAAGAGTCCGATGCTTAACCAACTGCACCACCCAGTTGCCCCTGCAGTTTAGGTTATCAGATGTCAAAAGTTGGAGCTGCAGTTGAGGTTATCAGATGTCAAAAGTTGGAGCCAGCACCTGCAGTTTAGGTTATCAGATGTCAAAAGTTGGAGCCAGCCACTTTCTGAAAATGGGGTACTTAGCATAGGCATACCAGAAACTGAGAGGTACAGAAAGGGGTGTGAAAAGAAGACAAAGGAAAACTCTATTCCATGATGACAGAGAGAATCTACAATCCTGTTTCTCAAATGTATGCTTATGGGCAAGAGGAGATAGAGCAAGGGTGATAGATTATCACCATTCCTCTTTAACTCAGGAAATAACCCCAGTTGGGCGGCCCAGGGAAGCTGGTCCTAACGCCATCTTTCTAGAGCAAGAACATGACATATTAATGTGTACTGTGCCTCATGGATAAGTGGCAAGGATGCTGCCGATAATGAATTAGATGAGGGAGGCCAATTCTCCTCAGGAACTCTCAATTCAAATGGAGGGTATTTACGCCGAGAAGAATGGGATGTATGAAAGGCAAAGCCAACAGACAGGGAGAGAGATTAGTTTCTGCCATCAGTCATCACTGATACTGGGCATTTTTGAGATTGTTGTGATGGTCAAGGAAAAAGCCTTAGAGGGGAAAATGAATCTTTTGGAAAGATGTGAGGTTGCTTAATCCAGAAGACAGAGGAGGGGTTTGAAGGAAAATAAGACTGGAGTGATGGGAGAGAAAGATTACTCACAGAAGATTTTGAAGTGACTGAAGCAAAGAGAGGAAGGACAATGAGTTTGCAATTGTTGAGGAACAGCCCGACTCTGGTAAAAGTCGTATGATGATGGTGAGGACAATGACTTCCAAGATTATAAAGAATATAACATTAAAATATGCTTATAGCTTATAAATTATTCCACATTCATCCTTTCATTCCCCCCACCCCGCACAGCCCATAATTCCCCACCGATACATAGAGATGGTCAACAAATTGTCAGAATTCAACAACTGAATTCATTCAAAAAGCTGTCAATATTAGAACTGGGGGAAAGAGGGGGATGCCAAATACCAAGTTTCTAAACTCTTATAGATTCATCACAACTTTAAATGTATTTAAGTGTCTGAGGAACAAAAATTTTGCTATTAAAAAGTACAGTTAACTATATTATTTTTCTAAGACTATGAATTCTCCATCACAGAAATTGTCCCTTAATATTAGTCAACTAGAATCTTCACATTCCAGGTAGCAGTTGTGAAAATCCAACCCACTCAACAATATTCAACCAATCTAGGTAACTGGATTGTCTCTGTACACTGGCCATTTCCCCCTCTCTACGTAACATTACTGTAAAATACTTGATAATCTAAATTAAAATAGTTGCTGTAAAAGCAGACATAAAGGATTAAAATAAAAATGGCAAGGACAACTGCTAGCAAAAGCATTGTGAGTCGGCAAATATTACATTTAACTCCACATTAATTCTCTGAAGGAATTTAACACAATTTCTCCCATTCTAACTCAAAAATTAATTTCTGTATATTGTCCTTGAGATTTGGATTGAGAATGAATAGGAGAAAACCGTTGAAAGTGTGAAGATTTTATATGAATTAATCAACCAAGAGTTCAGACACTGGGGACTGAAGATTAAACTTTATAGTTTAGAAACCCAAGGACAGTACTTTTTCTCATGAGTGTACCTCACATCAAAATATCTCTGCTGATATATATGTCTCATTTACAACATTCAAGTAGAGAGGTAGTCTTTATGACATCCCAATGAGAAGGTACAAAGAGGCTAAACAATTTATTAAAAAGTCAAGGAGGATTCAAAATTAGAACAAGATGGCCTCAGTCCTGGCATTATCTGTATTCTAGAGGCAAAGATAATTTTGTTTCTCTGTCCATTTATGCTAAAGCCCCTGATGGGTGAGACGTGCCAGCCTTGAAGACTCAGAGAAAGTTGTTATTGTCCATGGGGTATTGGTATTCAGAAAGAAACTTTAAAGACCATAATCACTGCTGTGTTATTCTAGGAGTAATGGTGGCTCCATAGACCAATGACCATCTCTGTCCATTTCAGACAGCCTGTTGAAGTACTCTATGGGACTAACATATGGTGTAGCCTATATGTATGTATGCCTCACTGTGTGGTAAAGAGCTAACTTTATAAGATTGCCTATTCCAGATATCAAGTACTAAGAGAGGGCCAGTATGACTGTGGGGCTGGAGAGATTAAAAAGAAATAGGTTTCTCTGCTTTTTGGAACTCTCCAAATGTTCTATTCCTTCATTCTTTCTATACATGGAAAACCCCAAATAAAATAGAATTTGTTCACACTTAAAGATACTGAGAATTTCCCACTCCTAGGAAGCTGGAGTAGATGTGATTTTTTCCTCCAACTAAATACAGTTGAAAACACTGGATATTCTATATAAAACAAGCATGAAAGGACTGAAAGACAGAGAGGAGGTAAGCTTGATAGCAACCCTCAGGATCTGAGGAACAATGTGGTCAGTGCCCTCGGTTTCTTTTTGCACATTTATCCTAGGCTCAGAACCGAGGAACCCAGCAACCTCCAAACACCAATTAACACAGATGAAAAGAGCTTCAACCAAAAACTTGCTCTTTCTAGCCAAAGGACAAGGAGAGGGGCAGCCAGGAAAGACAAAACTTTTAGACAATAACTGTTCTACTCTAGCCAAACACTGAAGAAAAACTGTAGCTTACCTACACCCATACCAACAAAAGTCAAAGTGTTGGAGAAGGCAAAGTAGGGAGTCAGGACAATCATTAGCACTGGGCTTTACTGTGATAATGGACTAAGATGTTCCCCTATATCCTAAGTAAGAGGTACACAAGATCTCTCTCTTATTTCCTACTGCTGCATATGAAGCTACAATTATCTAAAAATAAAAAGTTTAAAAAATTAAAGGAGTTGAGGGGCACCTGGGTGGCTCAGTCGGTTAAGCATCTGCCTTCAGCTCAGGTCATGATCCTAGGGTCTTGGGGTTGAGTCCTGCATCGGGCTCCGGGCTTAGCGGGGAGTCTGCTTCTCCCTCGCACTCTCTGTGCTCTCTCTCTCTCTCAAATAAATAAATAAAATCTTTAAAAAAAAATTAAAGGAGTTGAGGGATTTTTTACACTTGGGGTGCCTATATTAGGAGAAAGAATTGCATTCCTAGGACAATCCAAAATAGCACTTTAGGAGTTAGGAGTGTGTATTGGTTTTCTGTGACCACTCTAACAAGTTACCATAAACGCTAACCCAAAGCAGCGGAAATGTATTCCCTCACAATTCTGGAGGCCAGAAGTCTGAAATTAGTATCACTGGGTGGAAAGCAGGGTATCAGCAGTTTCTAATGGCTGCTGGCGTTCCTTGGCTTGTGGCCTTACTACTCCAATCTTTGGATCTCTTTCTGTGTTGCCTTCATGTTACCTTCTTCTCTGTGTGCATGTTTATCCCCTCTCAGCCTCTGTCTTATAAAGACTCTTTGTGGGGCGCCTGCGTGGCTCAGATGGTTGTCTGCCTTCAGCTCAGGTCGTGATCCTCCGGGTCCTGGGATCGAGCCCCGCGTCGGGCTCCCTGCTCATCGGGGAGTCTGCTTCTCCCTCTGCCTCTGACCCCTGCTCGTGCTCTGTTTCTCAAATGAATAAATAAATTCTTTAAAAAAAAAAAAAAAAAAGACACTTTGTGTGGTAGCATTTAGGGCCCACCCAGTAATCCCGAATAATCTCTCCTTTCTCAAATTCCTTACAGTAATCACACCTGCAAGATTCTTCTTCCAAAAAAGGTTACATTGATAGGTCTGGGAATTAGGGCCAGGTATCTTATTATCAGAATAAAATATTATTCTGCCTACCACAATGTGCTAAGCAATCCATTGTGTGAAAATAGTGTAATATATTTAATGAACCTATAATTTACAGAACACTCAGTGTGTTCTGTTTTTCTTACTATAAACATCAACAAATATTTTTTGAGCATCTTCTGTGTGTCACCTTCTCTTCTAGGCACTGGGGATAAAGCATTGAACAAAACACACAAAAACATCTCCCTCAGGGAGATTATATTCTAGTGGGTAAGGAGGGACCCGAGCAATGAATGGATAAGTAAAATGTATAGAATGTTAGTTTATAAGTGCCACGGAGAAAAATAAAGCCAGGAAGGAGGATAGGAAGTATTGAGGAACTGCAGGTTGCAGTTTTAAACGGGATGTCCAGGCAAGATTGGTGACATCTGAGCGAAGATCTGAATGGGATGGAATGTCAAGTCCTATTTATTTATCTTGAATTGCAGTGTGGCCAGAGCAACAGCAAGTGCAAAGGTCTGAAGGACAGTGAGGAGTCTGCGTAGCTAGAGTGGAGTGACGGGGGAGGTTGGTAAGGGTTGAGATACATTTCTTGGAACTCTTATCTACTTATTGCTAGGTGGGATTAAAATAAGGATTATTGATTTGTGAATGTTCCCATTCTTTTCCTCCTCCCTTCCATATCTCCTGGTCCTTCACTTGCAGGGAAGACACATTCTTGGTCTCCCTGGTCCAAAGGGAGAGAAGAGAGTCACCTGGGGCAGAGGCAGAAGGAGAGTACTTTAGGGCAGAGTATTTGAGGAGGGCATCTTCAAAGCACAGGGGTAGTGAATTGGGAAAGAGGATGAAAAGAGATCTAATATATAATTCTGTGGGTCCATCCTTTCCATGGTGTTTGACACTAATTAGTAAATAAGTAAAGGGCATGAGTTATTTTGAAATTACTTTGAACTGTGAATTTACTTTGAATTTATGAACTATATATTCTAATACACCATTTGGGACCTGAGATTCATGGGCCTTTTTTCAGGGCAGATTTCTACAAGCTGAATTGCTGAGCCAACAGGAACACTTTAAATTTTGATACACAATATCAGATGTCCCCTCCCCCCCTCCCCCACTGCCCAGAACAGTTTTGTTATTTTATACCCCAAACAACTTGTTATCCACAAGTTCATCATGCTGAGTATTGGCACTCTTAATGTTTATCAATATGATATGGGAAGAATGATTTCTCAACAATATTTGTAAAATATGCATCTTGGAAATAGGAGGGTAAATGTCATTTCCTATATTTGTTGGCCACTTGTATTTCCTTCTTGGTGAATTGTCTGTCCATATCCTTTGCCCTGTTTTCTTTTGGAATACTCATCTTTCCTTATGAAATTGGTAGAACCATGTGTATTTTCAGGGTATTTTGCTTTTGCCCCTAAAACAGGTAGGTTTCGCACTGTATTGTTAGGGGTTCTTGAGTGTGTGCCACAGAAAGTAACTGGTTTATTCCAGCAAAAAACCCCAATGTTTTGAAAGGGCATTTGGTAGATCACAGAATCATGGGAAAAGCTAAGAAATTGGACTCTGAAAATAGAGCTGCACCAAGGGAGATGGGATAAACAGCAGCCCAAACCACACTTGGGAACTGCCTGGTGAGGACCCTGCTGATACTGACATGAGATGTTGAAAGCCACTCTGAGCTCCTCTGCCCTCACTGGCCCTAGACGCTTGCTGCTACTGCCACCAAAATGGGCTGTCCTGTATCCCTGATTCAGAGTCCTGGGCCAGAGTGTCTGCTTGCTGATCCTTTGTCACAGCCTGCATCCTAGTTGCCTGGGAGCTGAAAAGGTGAATATGGGGACTTTGCATCTCCTGCAGTGGAAAGTAGACCCTAGTTTAATCTAGAGTCATAGAGTGGAGAATTCTGCTAACATAGGAAGGGGAAGTCAGAGGCTGGGCAGAGAGGGGGGGAGAGAGAAACCCTTATAACTTGCTTGTTGTTTAACTTTTAATTTTTTTTATAGTGCTCTTAGCTTTACAGAGAATTTAATTTTTTGGTGAATATAATCTAAAAATATCTTCTTTTATGATTTCCAATCTTAACAACTCTGCCATGATCTTTACCCTCTCTACCTTCCTGCAACCTCCCTGCTGAATGAACTAGGCCTGCATTTTTTTCTTTTTAAGGACTTTCTGTGCTTTTACCAAGGGCTTTGCAGACTATCCTTTGAGTTTTTAGGCAGCTCTGATGTCCCAGGTCTTCCTCTCATGTCAGTGATGTGCTTGACCCTGAGACATGTATGGTCCTGCTCTGGAGGCTAATTATCTTAGGTGGTGGCCCTTTCACCCTCTAGGTTGGGAATCTATTACCTCTCAAAATGTTTAACATTCTGCCTTTTAGACAGGGGAATTTTTTTGACCTGTTCATCAGATATGTGCTTTCATGACTCAGGAGTCCCCTAACTCTCCTAGTCTCCTACTGCTTTAGATATATTTTATTGCTCAGTTAGTTTCAATTGGCCTAGCAAAACGTCATGGGATACTTGACATTTTGATATCTTAGGTATTAAATTGAAAAGCATCTAGTGGATCATTTTCATGCAGCAATCCTAAGTTCCCCTTTCCTACTCAGAGGGCATATGGTACAGTCTTCAGGACATCTTGAATATTTTCGTTATTCATCTTTGAGGGGCTTAGTCATCTTTGCTCTTCTTGTCTACATGGCTAGAAACCTGTCCACACATGTTGGACAGACCAGTAACCTTAACATATGCTAATACAGAGAAGCTTTTGGAAGATTCTCTGCTCACTCGGTATATCTTAAGAAAGCTCAAGTGCTGCCTCCCTATAATGACTCTCTCCAGACTCAGCTGTGGAAGGAGGGAGAAGAATTAGCAGGTTTGAAAATGATGTGGCCACTCTCTTTCACAGCCAGGGCACTCCTTGCAGGAACTGCCCCAGCATGGCACATCAGGAACGGAACTTGAGGGGTGCCTGGATGGCTCAGTCGGTAAAGTGTCTGCCTTCAGCTCAGGTCATGATCTCAGGGTCCTGGGATCGAGCCCCACCTGGGGCTCCCTACTCAGTGGGGCATCTGCTTCTCCCTCTCCCTCTGCCCCTTCCTCCTGCTTGTGCGTGCTCTCTCTCTGTCTCTCTGTCTCAAATAAATAAATAAAATATTTTTTGAAAAGAAAAGAAAAAGGAATGGAGCCCTTATAGTTGGAGCTATGCCTGTAGGAGCTTGAGCCCAGATGTGAGAGATCCAATATAGATGAGCAGAGGCTTGGAGACCAAAGTCCCTGTGGATGATGGAGGGAACCTTGACAGAAAGGTGGCATCTGGAATGTTCGGAGACAGGCTTTAGGTAGCATCTCAAGCAGGGATCCAGAGAAGAGAGGCCTAAAATTGGGTGGAAGAGCAGGGCTACTGGATTGAGACCCCAGGGGTTTGTGGTGAGGACCTAAGACCCCAGGCA
The DNA here is from genome assembly GCF_054177405.1 of Leptonychotes weddellii. NCBI lineage: Eukaryota > Metazoa > Chordata > Mammalia > Carnivora > Phocidae > Leptonychotes > Leptonychotes weddellii. The sequence goes on along the minus strand of NC_138375.1, from coordinate 85,173,864 downwards.
GCTCATCACCACAGCACTGAGACAGATAGAACATATTGGGTCTTGATCTTTGTAATGGGAGAGCAAGCCAGGGGCTGGGACAGAGGAATAAAAGAGAAGCTTGTTAGGGAGGAAGTGATTAAGGGCATGGCTTGTACAGCCAGCCTGCCTGGTTTCAAATTTCCCTTCTGTCACTCACTACCTATATGACTTTGCTCAAGTTAACTTAGTGTCTCTGTGCCACAGTGTCCTTATCTGCAAAATGAGAGTAATAACAATGCCTACCTCATAGGGCTTTTGTGAGAAGCGAATGAATTACTATGTGTAACGTGCTTAGAACAGGGCTAGCACAGACTAGGTGTTAAAAATGTTAATTGTTGTCATTATTATTACTAGAACTGGCACAAATAATCAAAGCAGAAGAATCAACAGGGTGGTCTTGATGTGAAATCACCCAAGTTATCCTTATTCTTCAGTTCCCTCTGACTAGGAATGATTGGTCACAGATCTGGGGTGAGGCTAAGCTTCCAGATAGGGGTCATGGGGTGGAAAAGAGCAGCAGAGAAAAGGAGCCAGGCAATTTCTTCCAAGTACAGTTGGGAGAATGACTTTTTTTGGAGGATGGAGTGGGGATGGGGGGCAAACTCTGACACATGGTCATTGTGGCCTATAACCAGTCCAGAATCTCTGGGCTCCCCGTGGCCCATGCTAGAGATGTGAATAGTGAGAAAGGAGTCTGGAAGTTTCTCTGCTCTCCTGGGGACTCTGCTCTAGGCTGGTTCTCTAAACCTCCAGGGTGTACAGTGGCCACAGAGAGGGCATGCACCTCTGGCCTTATGCTGGCTCTCTTCTGGAACTTAAAGCATTAAAATGTACAGACCCTATTTCACAAGTCATGCCCTCTTGGTTCCCTCTCGCACACACGCAGACAAAAGAGGACTTTAAAAAAGGGTTTATTTACAAAAATAATAACGGCTGCCATTGTTGGAGAGTTTAATCATGTGCCAAGGCACCGTGTATCTACCTGAGTGCCACATATTGAGTGAGTACCTCATTTAATCCTCATAACAGCTCTGTTGGGTGTGTCTCATTATTGTCCCCATTTTGCAGATGAGGAAACAGGCCCCAGAGGGTTAAGTAACTTGCTGGAGTCAAATAGTCAGCAAATGGTAGAGCCAGAATTCCAGATCGAGTGGTTCACTGTTCCAGCCTGAGCTTTTAATGAGAAGAGAGATGAAGAATGCTTTGGAGTTGCTATCTGAAAGGAATTAACAGCATTTTTGACAGAAGTGAAATGTGTGCTCTTTGCTCCCTTCCTTGGTGAGCTGACACCAACCTAAGACATTTGCTCCCCTCCCTGGGCAGCATCTGTTTTATTTCTCCAAGGACAGCAATTCACTCTGTGGAGACTCTGCGAGAGGCCAAAGTTCCTTATAGCTTCTCAGATCACAAAACCCTTTTCAACAAGATCCCTCAGGCCCGGGCCCCTAAAAACCATGTAATAAATTTATCATCAAAATAATCTCACTTCGTCCCTCTGAGACCATTATGCCACAAACAAAGGTAACATGATATCCCAATAAATATTTCTCCTGTGAAGTCATTAGGGTTTTTATCCCCTCTACACAAAACTGTATTCTTCAAATTTAATATAATTTCATAGTTCCCCTAAATCATTCATGGGTATATATACAATATTCGACAGTTCCACATCCTGTCATTTGAATAAGAATGATTATTAAAGTTCAGGCTGAGACTAAAATGCAAAAGCATTTTACTGTTTTTATTATTAAAAATGCAGTAATGAAATATTTTAAAACGTTATAGTAATTATCTTTTCATTGCACAAACCTGCATTGTCAACTGTCACATTAAAATGTTAAATCACTATTTTAATATCAAATTATAGAAAGAGATAGAAAGAAACTGCTGAAATTCGTCTTCTGTGCAGTGTATTTCTCTCAGCATTTTAGTACATGTGGTCTGTCATGGTTGAGAGGTGCTGCATTATACAGGAAACACCACAGATTTTGGAGTTCCCAGAGTTGAAATAATGAGGAGTTATAGGAAATGTGTATTTTTTCATCACTTTAAAAAATTGGGATAATTAGCTATTTTTCTGGGTTCCCAAACCCAAGCCTGCAGGACATCACGGGCAAGTGAGCAAATCCTGAACAGCTGGGCTTGCAAAAATGAAATGAATCACAGAAGTCATTCCGTAGATTGTGTGCTTTGGGCATCAACGTTGTGGTCTTCTCGAGTCCTGCTGGGCCACCTGCATTGGGTTCTCACCAGCAGAGGTAACAGTAGAACAGTGGGGCAGCTCTTGTTGCCCTGGGACAAGTGTTAATGAGGAAAAAACATGGAGATGAGAGATACTGCATTCAGGCTCTTGCCTCTCAATGAATCCTGCTTCGTTCTCACAATATTATCTATAAAACCGCACTACATGTCTTGATCACACTGGATATAATCATTACACAGAGGACTTTGACCTGGGACTTTGTCCCATTAGGTGATTAAAAAACAAAAAAGTACATTTTTAATAGATTTCATGAGGAGCCAATTGTGTATGGCTCCCATGGCTTATAGGAAACTACCAGACGAGGTCCATACTGGGTCAGTAACTCACTTTTATGCCCTTTGAATCACATGGTCTTATTATCTATGCAGGTTTTAAAAATGAGCTTGTTATCAAAACTGAAAAAAGTCATCTGAATAGTACCAACAGGTTGTATTATAAACGAATTACACTGTTAATGGGCATTGCCATTCAGAAGCTACTTATCTAATGGGTGGTTAGTAAATACTTCGCTAATTGATTTATACTGGTGTTATTCACATTAATACATCAAATCAGCCCTAAGGGATGCTATAAATTGAGAGCTTATAACTTAAAAGAAATCTCCTTTATTAAAATCAAAGGAAGTAACTCCTTTTACCTGTCCCCTCCCTCCACATTAGCATTTTTTTTGGTCCCTGGATATCTCAGGTTTGATTCCTCAGGAGACAGAGATGAAAATAAGTGTTCAAGAATTTTATCAGGAAAGGGCGCCTGGGTGGCTCAGTTGGTTAAGTGACTGCCTTCGGCTCAGGTCATGATCCTGGAGTCCCGGGATCGAGTCCCGCATCGGGCTCCCTGCTCGGCAGGGAGCCTGCTTCTCCCTCTGGCCCTCCTCCCTCTCATGCTCTCTCATTCTCGCTCTCAAATAAATAAAATCTTTAAAAAAAAAAAGAATTTTATCAGGATGTGCTTTGGAAAACAACACCTGTAAGTGGGTGAGGAAAGCAAGATCGGACAGAAGGTGAAGTTCAGTTGTGATGCTGTTGCAACAAGGCTGCAGCCAATCCCACCGAAGTCTGAATGTGGATTGCCCCTCAGAGAGGTCCCCAAATTGAGGCAAGGGAGCTAGGACTTGGTACCCCCTCATCAGCCAGTCATGGGATGTGGGCTACCCCTGCAGAAAGAAACATAACATTGGGCAAGACAGTTTTGGCTAAGGGCCATTTCTAGAAAGGGACTCAGCTCTGAGTCGTGGACAGGTAACGACCCTAATAGCTGGGAGAATGAGTGCCTGGGTCCTGAAGGTGGAATTTGGGTGGCACACCACAGAGCTGTTACACTGGATTATACCACAAATTCGCCACATGGGAGCTAAACTCAGCCTCTTCTTAACAAGTTAAATTTTCCTTCTGACTTTCCTCTCTTTGTAATCAGCATCACCATTTTTCCTTACCCAAGGTAGTAGAGTAGAAATCTGAAGATTTCTAAAAATTGCCTTGGGCGATTTTTAACAGTCTGTCACATTTAATTTCCAGCATATTTATCCTTTTAAACAATTTTAAATAATTCACTACAAAATGAAATCTGGCATAAGTCCTATCTGTCTTTTACTCCCTGAATTAACTGAAGAAGCCAAGACAACAGATTTCTAGGCAGTTTGGAAACTGGTGATATAACTAAGGAATGGGGAGGTGCTGTCTCTTTTTCCTCTTTTAGAGAAGAAAGCTTAAGTCAGTGGTCAGGCAAATAAATAGTCAACCATTTTCTGGAAGTGCAACTCTGTTTACAAGAATGCAAATGAATGACCTTGAAAAAGAACGTTGTTATTTTATTTTAAAAAAATTGTGTTAACATGAGCTAGATGTTTTCAGAGATTGAGATTTAAAAAAAAAAATCTAGCTAGTAATTGTGGGTACAATTCCACCTTCCACTAGAATAACTACGCTGTCAAAGACCTAGCTGCCACTCCAAACACTGTCCTCGAAGTACTTGCAGGAAAACACAGGGGATATTAAATTATCATGTAATTAAATTAAATTATCACTTCACAATCCCACCAATAAGGCTGAGATGGCACTTCTGTTATGAATCCTTGCTTGCAAATCCTTTTACTCTGGGATGAGAACTCCTTCCTGGCAGAAGCAGTTTCGGCTTAAAGGTGAAATTGTAGATTAGATGACTGTACAAGAGTTCTTGCACCCAGAGGATCCTAAGGACAAAAATTAAAATTCATTTGCTATTAATACTTATGATCTTTGGTGTTCAAATAATTATACTTACCCAAAACATGGGTCTGTATTGTACATATTGATAAGTTCATGTTCTAAATATCAAGCTGTTTTAGAATAATTTTTTGGTTAAGTAGTAAGTGGGGACATTTTAATATTAGGAACTTTAAGATATGCAAACAAATATCTATTTCTAAATGAAGAGGCCAGAAATCATTACTGATGGCTTGAAGCAAGAGCAGTGGGGGCCACCAGTATTTGTCTCCTCCACACTTACTGGATGCACAGCATTTATAAGATACCCTAAAGATGTTCATGGTGCAGAAAAAAACATGAGCTCAGATTTCTAACAATATAAAAAGGAAAACTGGGCAAGAAGACACTTGGGACTCAAGTTTTCTTCTTTAAGCCCATGAGGTTTCTTAAGCAAATCCTTTTAGATGCATAAAGAAGATGAGGATTCTCCAAGAAACCACCCCTAAGGGGCGCCTGGGTGGCTCAGTGGGTTAAGCGTCTGCCTTCAGCTCAGGTCATGATCCCGAGGTCCTGGGACTGACCCTGGGTACGTGCTCCCTGCTCAGCTGGGAGCCTGCTTTGCTTCTCCCCCTCCCTCTACCATTCCCCCTGCTCATGCTCTCTGGCTCTATCTCTCGGTCTAATAAATAAATAAAATCTTAAAAAAAAAAAAAAAGAAAGAAAGAAAAGAAACCACCGCTAACGTCTTTGGGTCCGCAATGAGCCTGTGTAACTGACACAAAGAAGTGCCCCCGAGTATACTTCAGATGTATGTGTTTGTGCCTGCACAGGAAAGTGCACATTCTCACTGCAGGAGTACCTTGCCGTGAATGAGCCATATAAGAGAACCCTATAGAATGTTTCTATCTGCCCTTATCCTTCAGATTCTCCTTGGGATCTCTTTGGATGCCCCAGATGGCAATGAATAGATGCATAGTAGTAGCATAGTGCATAGTGGCACCACAGAGTGGACACATAGAGGCCCTGCTGAAATACGCGTGGTGATGATAGGACAACATTTTGGGACCCAACAGGCTTCACTCGGGAATGCTTTGGATAAACCATCTGAACAAGGGACTGTTGAAAGGGTGGCATAAAGCAGAAATCCTCAAACTTTAGCCAGCTTCAGAATCACTTAAGGGCTTGTAAAACACAGACTCCTGGACCCCACCCCTAGAGTTTCTGATTTGGCATGTCTGGGATGAAGCCTAAAAATTTGCATTTCTAACTAATTCCCAGGTGCTGCTGCTGGTCCATGGATCACACATTGAGAGCTTGAAAGAAAAGAGAGCTTCCACTGTTCTCTTCTGAGGTCCTCAATTCATTCAAGTTGCTGGGCCTTGTGGTGAGGATGACTGTAAGGTGAAGGTGAGTGAATGTCTTCAGGTAATGAAGATGAACCAGCGATCTGGGATGGGGCAGGGAACGTGGAGTAGGTCTGCACGAAGACCTTGGGAAATGAGACAAAGAGCAATTTGCTCTTCTCCTTCTTTGTAAATGGTATAGTAAAGTTGTATAGCTACACCTCTTTTCATAGATGTGGTTTGTTTTGTCTGCACAGAGGAGTCTTCCTGTTCCCTGGCCGAACTACTCTTCCCCGACTCCAATCATTTATTCCTGGTGGGCTTAGAATCAGGTGTTATGTTCTTGGGCCCCAACTGTGGGTGCGTGACCTTCTTCCCTTGGCAAATATTCCTGTGGCACATCTTTCATCTTCTCGTCCTCACCTTGGTTTGTAGTTTGTTTCTCTCTTAGGGTGGTTTTAGTTGGGTTTCTGTCACTTGCAAAGGAGAGGATCCTGACTATTATCCCTCCTAATTAAACCATCAAGGACAGAGGTGGAAAAAAGAAGCCACTGAAGGGTGTTGGTGATAAGATGCTTATATGGACTGCCAGGTTCTTGCGGGTACAAGGAACAGAGCCTCACTAAGGTCTCCCTAAGAAAAAGTCCAAGGACACATATGCAGAGACTGTAAGTGGAAAAACTGGGACAGGTTTAGGGCCAGCCACTCTTTAGGTCTCTCTCTTCTGGCCTCTGCTGCATGGCATCTCTGCTCCTCAGAGTGTCTGTTCCATTCTGCCTTTACTCCTATGGATCAGTACTCCCCCAGTTTTCCAGTTCAGATCCCAGGAGGTCAGCTAATGACACTGCTATTCTTATTGTGCTGAGTGCTTTGTTTCTGGCCACTTGTGGGTGGCCAGCTAACCTCTTTGGACGAGGCACAATCTCTAGTCCCAGCAGAGCCCTGCCTTGAGCCATAGTAACAAAAGCTGGGGAATTTAGAAGGAGGCAGATGTTCCATTTTGTCCATTGTAAGAGATGTGTGTTCCAGAACAGTAGGAAAGAAGAGTCATGATATGAAACATCAAGCAAATACTAAATAAACACACCTGCAACAGAAATATTAAAGTGCACCAGAGAGGTGGATATGGAGAAGATATAGAGCAAGGAATTGCTGAAGTGATCTGGGTCCGAGCCAAGGGCTTCAGGTCCTACAAAAAGCAAGACCAGGTTGGACACTTTTAAACTCAGAAGGTTGAGGCTGCTCACAGCCACAGCAAAGCCTCTGGCCTCTACTTGGCTTGATGTCTACTCTTTGACTGGTCGAAACTGGGGATAGTCATCACATATTCTACCTTTTCCGTCTCTCTAGAACCCTGGGGGCGGGTCACACAGACCTAGAATGGGACCCTCATAATTGACCTTGGGTAAGTTTCTTAGCTTCAGAAACATAGTTTCATCTAAAGATGACATTATCTGCTTTCAGAGGGTTGCTGTGAAGAGCAAATAAGACAATGCCTGTCAAACACTTAGCCTGGTCACAGGCACATAGTGTTCATTGAATGCTAGTTATCATGGCTATATCATCTTCATCATCATTATCTTCATTTTCATTATGATACTTTCAAGGTGAGTGAGTGTAATATGACTCCAGGGATACATTTGTGAACAAAGCTTATCTCTCTACCTGTTTGCTGATACTAGTCATTTCTCTAACAAACATCTCCCACTTAAAGGAAAATTAAAATCCAGATATATTTAAACCATACAGTTGTATGTCCGAAGTCAAAACTAGTTTATCCAACTTAGAAGATTTTTTAAGAAGATTTTTATTTTAAAAAAGAAAGAGGAAGGAGGAAAGGGAGGAAAGAGTGCAGGGAAGGAAGGAGGGAGGAAGGGAAGTCAGAAGGACTTACTTGTAAGAGTCTTCTTCCCCTTGTAAGATTGTCATCTTCATCATGAGGTTAATTCCTATTGTCAATTGAGGTATCAGTGCAACAACATCGAAAAACAACCAGAAAAAGATACCTGAAAATCTTTTCATTTTGTAATACAGACTATCTGGGTGTCTTATGTAAGATATATGCCTTATGAAATATAGTGTAAAATCATATTGTACACAGACCTTCTATAAGATACTGTAAAATCATTCCTTTGGTCCAACATGCCTTCAGCGTTATCAAAAGTTTACTTGAAAAATATATGAAGAGGTTGGGAGGGTGTGGTAAAATGTAACCTTCTAGTTTAAAATTTAATTTTACATACTGCCATGCTGTCTCATTAAATATGCAGGAAAGGGAAGAGTAGTATTCTTCAGACTTAAAAAAATTAATCCATGTTTCTTGGCATGGACGACCATGTTATATTTAAAACATACATATATAATGTGAGACCCTTTATTAAAAGTCATGAAATCTATCTTATTCACTTTGTAACTTACACTAACTGGAAGTTGATCAAAGAAAACTACTTCCATTTTTATTACATTGTTACTATTTTTATGGAGAAAATGTAAAATGTATGATAAAAATCCAATATACAGTAATTGAAACATACAGTCTGACCTCACATTGTTCTGATAAATCTGTTCATTTCTGGCCATTTTCAGTGTTGCTATAGTGAACAGTGTTGACAAGTGGATGAAAAAAAGCTTATAAATGGAATTCTGATCATAGATAAGACTGAACATAAACTGTCTCCCCACATTTCTGCATGTTAGGAGGCCCGGCTTGTGCCCCAGATGGCCATCTCCCAATAATACATAAAACATTTCTTGCTCGAGCTCGGCACACGTTGAACGCACAGGTCATTTGAACAGAACAATAATTCAATTCACTTAATAATGACCTCACGGGGAGCAAACACAGACCCAGGATGATGCTGTTAGAAGAACAAAATCGTATTAGAGTTTTAAAAATGAAATTCTTAAAAAGCCGCCATGCTCTCTTGTCAAAATAGCACTTAAATGTATTCAGTGTTTAGCGACCAGGCAGGCTCGCCGAGTTTATTTTAGTCTCTTGAATTTTACTGCTGTGTTTCTGTGCCATGTTTCTTCAGTTTTCATGCTAGTAGCTTTCCTGGGAAGGTCAGTGGTGCCTACTGAACCCTCTATTGGCTTATTGGCTGAGCTCATTGATGAAGAAGCCTGGAGTTCATCACTTTTTCTTTTCTTCTGGCTGAGATGGTAGTCAATGAGGAATGATTGCAGAAAGTTTCAGAAGGACACATGGGGATCATTTAATCAGACCAATAAAATAAGCTATTTATGTATGTAACAGTTATAATAGCCTCAACCAACAAAGCAGTATCTCTCTAGAATAATTTTTAGGTTTAAAGCTAATTTTATTTCTAGCTTATAAGGCTTAAAATTCAGGATTCCCTTCTTTGGCAGAAATGAATGAACTCAGCCAGGAGAAATCATAATCTAGAATGACCCCTTTCTGGCATCTAGATACTTGCTAACAAGATAGCTTCATGTTTTGACACCACTGATATATACATGAGATCAGGCCCCACCTACCCAGAATTTTTAGTCACCATGTTCATTTCTATATTTTAAAACTAAGCCCAAGTGCCATTGAAATTAGGCCGTTTATTGTCATAGTTTTAACTCTTAATACCACGTCTTCTAACTTAAGAAACAGAAGGGGCTTTAAATATGTTTTTGCCTAATACATTTTATTAAAAAGATCTTTAAGTTTTGGGATCCAAATCATAAATTTGCAGAAAAGAGGGGTAAAAAAAGAGAACACAGATGCAGTCTATTCAAATCATGATTATTTTAATGTTGGAGAACAGGGAGAAAATTTTGTAGAAATTTTGTCAGCAATTGTTTTATAGTTTAATTACTTTATTATGTTATTCCTTATTCTTCCCCCCACCCCATCTATCCTAGTAGGCTTGAAAAAGCTAAATCTCCTCTCCTACAGAGTAGCACTTCTATGCATGGGAAACATCTCTTTATAGGAACTACCCATTAGCTTCTTTCTGTACCTGCCTCATCAATATAAGCTGGAATACCCTGTAATAGTGGCAATTTATTAACCTGCTGTAAAAGCAGGAGAAAGAACACTCATGCTATTTTTCCCCATGAAAATGGTACTTAGGGTTAGGGGTGTTTTAGGGATATAGTAGTATGGGGAGAGATGAAGAGGGGGTTAAAGAAGCAGAGTCATTTCCCACTACACATATATAAACTTTTAAGCATTAAGGAGGTATCTATAATCCAAAGAAGATATCCCATTTTCCTTCATTTTCTCCTCCCTGCTTTTACTGATACTTCTCCAAGAAGACGTAGTCCTTGCCTCTAAAAGAACCTACTGTCTGAAGGAGAGAAAACACAGAAGGCAAATAAATAAATAGAAAAGGCAGCAGGTAATTTAGGACCATGTTGATAATACAGGAGCTCAGAGAAATTTGAGATCAGGAAAGGCTTCCTGAAGGAATTGCAAGGCATGTGTGCAGATCCTGCTGCTGTGATATAGAATAGGTTGTATCTCAATTCTCTGTGAGGCCAAAGGGGGATCTCTCTTCCTCTCACTACCCCAAAGAGCTACTCGGTCTCCCCATCTCTAAAGATGCAGGATGCTATGCTCACCATTGCAGTGGCAACAGCTTAGCTTCTCGGTTTACCTGCCTTAAGGCTGGCAGGGCTTGCTGAGCCCGAGAAGGGTGCTGAAGAGTTCTGTACCCTTCTCAAGGGAAAACGAGGGGGGTGGGGCACAGGAAGCCACACTCCTCTCCCAGCTTAGGCACTTGGGGAGGGAGAGCAGGAGGGAGGAAAAATCCAGCACATGCTGCTAATCATCACAATAGTAACATTTATACAGCACTTACTGTGCAGAGAACTGTTCAAAGCTATTGCCATGAGTTGTTAACTCAGGTGATTCTCCCAACCACCCTACAAGGAAGGACTATTAATATCCCCATTTTAGAGATGAGGCACAGAAAAGCTAATTAACTTGCCTAAGATCACACAGCTACTTAATTGACATAGTTGGGACTTGAGCCCAGGCACCGCTGGACTCCAGTACCTCTGCTCTTACATGGTTCACAACTCAGGCTGCACATTAGAATCACTTGGAGAGCTGTTAAACAATATTGATACCTGGGCCTCCATCCCAGAAATATTGATTTAATTGATCTGTAGTGGGGCCTGGGGCAGGAGTATTTTTTAAATTTCCCCAGGTGATTCTAATGTGCAGCCAGGATTGCCAGCCCAGCCATTCTACCTCTCACTATCCTGTTACCGCATTATCTCTGCACCTCTCCCCTCCTCCCTGTTACTTGGACTATTCTGCTCTGATCGTAGACTCTGCCCTGCTCCATTTTTCCTCCCTCACAACATGGCTCTTGCAGTGGGGTTAAAATATGTCCACCAGTTCTTTGACTCTCCTCTCTTCAAAAGGTGAAGCCTAACTCTCCTCCCCTTGAATGTGGGCTGGACGAGGTGACTTGCTTCTAATGAATGGAATCTGGTGGAAGTGATGGTCTGTGACTTCCAAGACTAGGTCATAAAAGCCATTGCAGCTTCCTCCTTGTCCTCCCTTGTGAATGTGGACTGCTCACTCTGGGGGAAACTAGCTGCTATACCATAAGAACACGCAAAGAGCCCTATGGAGAGAATCTATCTCATGGCAAGGAAATGTGGATTCCTGCCAACAGCCACTGAAGAACTAAGGCCTTCCAGCAAATAACCACTGAGTGAGCCAAATTGGGAGTGAATCTTCCAGCACCAATGAATCCTCAAATGACTACAGCCCCAGCTGACATCTTGAATGCCACCTCATAAGAGATCCTGACCTGGAGCCATCCTGCCAAGCTGCTCCCAGATTCCTGACCCTCAGAAACCATGTGAGCTAATAAATGTTCGTTGTGGTATGCTGATAAATTGTGGGGTAGTTTGTCATGTAGCAACGGATAACTAATAAAGCCGCCTTCATCCCCACACTCCCACATTGACTTGGAGCTGGGGAAGTTGCCAGGACTGCAACAGAAAAGTGTTCTGATATCCCAAGGTGGAATTCTGAATGTATTTGCCATAGAAACATAGCTCCATGCATATTTATGTATGTACATATATGTATGTAAATGCATAGGAAAAGTCTGGAAGGAACAAGCCATACTGTTGATAGTGGTAGAGCCAGAAATAGGAGAGGGAGTGGGATCAGGAGTGGGGGAGGAAGCCCAGGGGACTTTTCCCTCCTGCCCTGTAGACTACTGTGTTGTTTGGATATTTCACAACGAGAGTGTATCTATGTATCACCTAGGTAATTAAACATATTTTTCCCACATAAAAGCAAGGGGAGTAAAAAAAGCAGCGTAATTGTACCCGAGTCTGGGTTCTGTTGAAGTAGAGTATTATTAGGAATATAGTTCTACAAGTACATTATGGATACAACAGTATTTCATAGTCTGTCCTGACAGCCTTAACACCAGACAGAACACTGTATTGCGGGCACTGTAGTGATGAAGAATGAGAGAACAACAGGCCTTGGAGCCTGACCCTCACATGTGTTTGATTCCCGACTCCGACACTTACCAGCGTGGCAAGTCATGCAACTGTTCTGAGCCTGTTTTCCTCATCTGTAAAGTCAAGATAATGATAGGAGAATTGAATAGGACTTCACACAGTGAATGATCAGAGGCAGTACTCATTAAATGTCATTTTATGGAAAACTATGTTCCTAGTTCCAAACATCTATATTTTGGGATCATTACAGGTAAATAAATTGAGGGCTCCATGAATTACACGTTTTTGTTGATTTACCTTTTCTTTGCAGAAGTTCATGATACAAAACAGACTTTTAAAACACATTTACTGCACGAATATTGCAAACACTGCAGTGGTCAAATACTTGTTTTTTATTTAAAGTGATAAAGACCTGAACATATTTCACATTTACAATGGAGAAACTGGGGACAGTGGAGATGAACATATAATCCCAAAAGGTTGAAACAGTGCTAAATCTGAATTCTACTGGACATTAGCACCAAAGAAAGTTGGACCATTCATACATTAGAGGTTACCCATGGGGAGCCTACAGACCCCAGAATATCAACAGAGGTATTTCGTTTAACCCATACGGTGTTTTTGAGAAACATTTGAATTTGTTGCCCACATTTAAACTTGGAAGATTTTATATAAATATACAACTTTCAGACTGCTTTTAGAAAACTGATGTATCTGACTATCTTGGGCCAGTTGGTTTGGACTGAGTCATGGATTCCTCTTTTAGTCAGGTTAAGGGTTTTCCAAGAGCCCACAATTCCTACTTGGACTGGCCTGTGTTACTTATTAAGGTTACTTCCTTGCCCCTGTATGCATTGAGTTTGCACCTCTGAAACTCTGGATGTTTATTCCATGCAATGAGAGTGTGACTGGGACAGGATGCTCATGTGCTTCTACAATTATAAAAACTGCCTAAGCATGCCTGCAATGTAGAGGTCCCAGAAATGAAGGCCATCTCTCTTTGTTACCTTTTAATGAAATGAAGGGGAAAAAATGTAGAGCTCTCTGAAATGTTTCTACAAGGAAATGAAGAGCTGCTATTTATAATCTACTATACTTCTATGATGAACTAATATTTATTAGGAGGACCTCCAGTCTCTCAAATGCTCTAAAGTTGCATGTCATCATAGTCAATCTATTTGTGTCATTTTTCCATTTGACTGAGTAGGCTGGGATTCTTTTCCTCAACACATGCTCAAATCCTACCAATGGAAGAAAAAATCTGAACCATGACCCTTGCCTTTGATATATACAGAGAGATACTTATCAACTTTGGTGATATTGAGTTCATTTTTAATATGATGGAGTCACTTGTAAATCATACCTGTCCAATACTTGTGAAAGAAATGTTCCTGTCTGGTCGTTACTAAAAACAAAAAAATCAGTCCTATATCCTTCATTCTGCTTGAAAAATCTCTCCATGGCAAAATTATTCCCCATAATTAACAAAAGCTAAAGATGAATTTGTGGTAAAAAAAAAAAAAAGATTCTTTCATTTGCTAGTAATTTGTCTTAATCTAGGTCATTTTCCCCCAACATTTTATTAAGAAAATTTTCTTTTTTTTTTCAAGATTTTACTTTTAAGTAATCTCTACACCCAGTGTGGGGCTCACACCTACAACCCCTGAGATTAAGAGTCACATGCTCTACTGACTGAGCCAGCCAGATGCCCCAGAAAACTTTCAAACATATGGAAAAGTTGAAAGAATGACACAGAGAATACCTATACCTTTATCATCCAGATTATGCAATTTACATTTGCTATATTTACCTTTTTTTTTTTTTTTAAGATTTTTATTTATTTATTTGACAGAGAGAGAGAGGGAACACAAGCAGGGGGAGTGGGAGAGGGAGAAGCAGGCTTCCCGCGGAGCAGGGAGCCCGATGTAGGGCTCAATGCAGGGCTCAATGTGGGGCTCGATGCGGGGCTTGATGCGGGGCTTGATCCCAGGACTCTGGGATCATGACCTGAGCCGAAGGGAGACACTTAACGACTGAGCCACCCAGGTGCCCCTTTTTGCTATATTTACTTTAACACATATGCATTCATTCCTCTATCAACCTATCCCTTCACATTCATTTTTTGATACATTTCAAAAAAGTTGCAGACATTAGTGCATTTCACCTCCCAAACACTTCAGCATTAGAATTCAATATTTGCTGGGACACCTGGGTGGCTTAGTCATTAAGTGCTTACCTTTGGCTCGGGGCATGATCCCAGGGTCCTGGGATCGAGCCCTGCATTGGGCTCCCTGCTTGGCCAGGAGCCTGCTTCTCCTTCTCCCGATCCCCCTGCTTGTGTTCCCTCTCTAGCTGTCTCTCTCTCTGTGTAAATAAAATCTTTAGAATTCAGTATTTGCTTATGGGTTTAAAAAAATTGTTTTAGTGTGGTACAATATGTACAACATAAAATTTACCATTTGAATCATTTGGAAGTATACCATTCTGTGGCATTAAGTACATTCACATAGTTGTGCAAACATCACCACTGTCTATCTCCAGAATTTGCATTTTCCCTAACTGAAACTCTGTACCCATTAAACAGTAACCCCTCACGCCCTTCCTTTCCCCCCTGCCCCTGGCAACCACCATTCTATTTTCTGTCCCTATGAATTTGAATACTCAAGGTACCCATATAAATCATACAATACTTGTTGTTTTATGTTTTTATTTCATTTAGCGTAATGTCTTCAAGGTTCATCCACATTGCAGCATGTCAAAATTGCCTTCCTTTTTCAGGCTGAATAATATTCCATTGTATGTACATAGTAAATGTTGTTTATTCATTATCCATTGACGGACACTTGAGTTGCTTCCATGTTTTGCCTATTGTGAAATAATGCTGTTATTATGAACATGGGTGTACAAATGTCTGTTCAAGTCCCTGCTTTCACTTCTTTTGGGTATATTCCCAGAAGTGGAATTGCTAGATCATATGGTAATTCTATATTTAATTTTTTGAGGACTTTATGGGTTCTTTTTTATGTAAAATTTACACACAGTGAAATGCACACATCTTAATCTACAATTTGATGGGTTGTGACAAATGCATACTCTAGTGGGTATTTTTTGTTTCTTTTTTAGGTCCTGAATATATGTAATAATTTTTCAGTTAGAATGCTGACATTTTCTGTGACCAAAATCCTGATGGAAAGAGTGTGGGCTTGGATGACACCAAGCATCCAGTTTCAGGATCTACTGACCTTATCAAGTCTCATATTTTGAAATCTGTAAAAAAATCTCACAGTCCTGGGGCACTTGGGTGGCTCAGTCGGTTGAGTGTCCAACTCTTGATTTCGGCCCAGGTCGTCTCATGATCGAGCCCCGTGTCTGGATCCATGCTCAGCATGGAGTCTGCTTGAGATTCTCTCTCTCTCTCTGCCTCTGCCCCTCCCCCCACTCACACTCACTCTCTCTCTCTCTCAAAATAAATAAATAAAATCTTAAAAAAAAAAGATCTCACAGTCCTGAAATCAGGAATTTGCAAAAACTATTATCTACGTCTTCCACTACTGACTATAAACACTTTAGCTTGTGTAAGCAATGACTACAATTGTTTCAGAAAGGGATTTTTAAACAGAAAAAATCCATGTTGAGCTCAATTTTTTAGCTCCTACCCATTACCAGAGATAAGATGATCTCCCCCCTGCATCTATCATGCAGATTTTCCAGAGTCTATAATGAGGCTCTTCCTAAAGATTCTAAGCAGTCAGTGAACAATTTATATCTTGCACATCAAGAATTTATATTATTGACAATGAAAACAACAATATATATAGCAGTCAGATTGGCAAAAACTGATAATAGTCTCGTTGTGAAGGGTATGGAAAAACTGGCATTCTCAGATACTGTAGGTGGCATTAAATGGTAGGAGGATTTGTTACTTAGTGCTTGTTAACATTTTTAATATACCTTTTTCCAACCCTAGGAGTTAGGAATTTTTTTTTACAGAGATGCTTGTACAAGTGTACCAAGATATAACTGTACACTGTTGTTCATTGCTGCGTGGCTTATAGTAGCAAAAAATTGGAAACAACCCAAATATCAGTCAGTAGGTAACTGCTAAAAATAAATCCTGATATACCCACATTTAACTGGTATAACTTGCTTTACCAGCTTGGACACAAATAAGGTTACATCGTTTTTATTTTTTTCAAATTTCATTAGGCCCGAACATCTATGTGCCCGATTAGTGCCAGAGGAAGTCCACTGCCTGTCTCCTTTCTTAAGGCCTCTTCCCTCCCCTGAATTACCCAACCACCCTGGGGCTTTACTCCTTGCAAAGTGGCCAGTCCTGCTTCTAAATGCCTCACAGAGAGAGAACTAGGGAATCTGATTAGTCTATTAGAAGCCTTATTTTCAGCGTCTGTTGCTTCTGTTTGCCATAATATCACTGTTGAAAGCTGCAAAAGTAATAAATAGGGTCTACCGTTGTATAATAAAGAATTTTAAAAAAAGGTTTGATTGAGACTTTGTTTTGAAAAAATAAAAGATTATCTTATCTTTAAATGTGATTTATCTTTGAAGACACACATGTAACAACTCTAATTGCAACAATGCTCTAATTTTTAGAATAAACAAAGAATGAATCAAGTGTTGATTTGGTGAGGGGGATAATTTTCCCAGCAAAATTATATGATAGCAAATTTTGACACCCTTCACTTCATGCTGACTTTTATAGCAGAATCATACAAAGGTCATTTTGAAAAAAGATGTGAAGGCTTCATCAATTTTCCTGAGAGCTTCTCTTAATCCTTTGATATTCAAATAATTCTCCTTTTGAAGAATTTATCCTCTTATCATCCTTGTTGTTTTTCTCATCTTTAATTGTTAACTGGTCTAACACTGCCAGATACTCATTTGCCTATGGAACAGTTCTCCAAAATCGCTTTCAATGACTTCATAAAATTCTGCATCTTTTGCAAGATTAGCAATCTTACATGGCCACTGAAATGCATTTTATTTACATTGTATTGTCAGATGTTTATAACATCTACCATCAGCAAAATTGACCGACTTGTTGGGGAGAGATGCTGGTAATAAGTCAGGAGGGCTATTTAAGTGGGAACTAATTTAGTAAGTGGTCAGTTTACTAGTGGATATTTTTTTGTTATGACCAATTTTTGCTTTTCTACACAACTTAACAACTACTGTAATTCAGATAATGATAATGAATAGCTGGAAAACAAGAAATTTCTATATAATGCAGCACTAAAAAGGAATGAGGTGTATGTTGACATGGATAAACATTTCACAATGCATTGTTAAATGAAAAAAACAAGTTCTAAAAGATATAAATAGCATAACAATGTGTCCAGGAAATAATAATAAATGTTAGTGTATGCATCAAAAATATAAATTAATAAAACAACTTGGAAAAGTATACTCTAACTATTAGCAGTCATTTCTAATAGGTGTGTGGTGGAGGAGGAATGCTCATCTTGGTAGCCTTGTTTTTTTTGTTTTTAAAGATTTTATTTATTTATTTGACAGAGAGATACACGGCGAGAGAGGGAACACAAGCAGGGGGAGTGGGAGAGGGAGAAGCAGACTTCCCGCCGAGCAGGGAGCCCCGCAGAGCAGGGAGCCCGATGTGGGGCTCGATCCCAGGACCCTGGGATCATGACCTGAGCCAAAGGCAGTCGCTCAACCCACTGAGCCACCCAGGCGCCCAGTAGCCTTGTTTTTAATGAGTATTTATTACACTTTCAAAGATGATGAAAGCCAATTAAAAATATCTTTTAACTAATACAGCTGTGAAATGGCCAGAGGTTGAAAAAGAAAAATGGACTATCACTACATTAGTGTGTCCAAACAGCGTACTCTCAGAAAGAGCTTTTACAGGCCCATTTTGAAGGGGCATAATGGGATTCTTCAATATGAACCTGTTTTGTTATAAACACCCCAGAGCTCAGTCTCAAAATAATCAAGCCACAGACATTTACTGAGAATCTGTTATTTTCATGATACTGTGCTATACTTAGTGCTCAGAGGAATATAAGGATCTATAAGACTACTGGAGCCTTTCCTCAAGAAGTTAACAGTTTAGTTGAGAAGGTAAGAAGCTCCTCACTGAATGAAGTAGGCAACAGCACCTGGTCATCAGTGACCAAGGTCTGAGCAAGATAGTACAATTGTGCCAAGGTGGAGAAATTGACTAGCTAAGTTTTCAGAGTCTTTGCTCCTGCTTAGAATTCAGTGGGTCCAAACATTAGATGAAGGTCATAATTGAGCATAGATATTAATCTTGAGAGAAGAAAGCAGCTCTTCATTCTACATAGGAAGATAAAGTCATACATTTGTCCAAAAACCAGTTAGAGCTCCATTCAGATCTTGCGAGGGCTTCAGGGGGCTTTTGATGGGGATACTGATGAAATGAGATGGTGAACAGTGGGGTTTGTATTTTTTGCTCTTCTGCCCCGTTTTAGTGAATGAGGAACCTGACACTGACTCAAGGCTACACTGCTGCTAAGGACAGAATCAGAATTTGAATTCAGCATTTGTGACTCTAGAGCCTGCTCTTAATTTTTATGATCCACTCCTTTCTCATTGCAGATTATGGGCTAATTGTCACCTGCTACACGTGGAAGGAAGAGATGTTTGGCATGGCACTGATCAATGTGTATATTAACTGGGAAGTTTACCTCCAGGAGAAAAGAGAAAACCAGCTGTATGAATGGAATTTGGAGAAAGGTAATACCTCCTTGTAAACAACAGTAAGATCCATGAAATCTCTATAGTCTTCCTGGAAAAGCAGTTGCCAAGATTTCTGTAGGCTTGGTCTTCCTTTTCACTCCTGGAAATAATCCATTTAGGGCAGAGTTGAAACACATAAACAGAGTAGCACTTTCTCTTCTGCCTCTCTTCTGCCTAAGCAGTGAATAATCAGAGGTGCTTTGGATTCTGAAGTTAGCTCAACAAAATTCTAAAAATTTGCTGTTGGGGCGCCTGAGTGGCTCAGTCAGTTAAGCATCTGCCTTCGGCTCAGGTCATGATCTCAGGGTCCTGGGATCAGGCCCCATGGCAGGCTCCCTACTCAGTAAAGAGCCTGCTTCTCCTCCTCTCACCCTTCTCGTGCCCTCTCTCTCGGTCACTCTATCTCAAATAAATAAATAAAATCTTTAAAAAAATTTAAAAAATTAAAAAAATAAAAATTCGCTGTTGATATACTTCAATTACAGAGTCACTTTGTATGGCATATTCAATATCTAGAATAAAAGTGCTTTATATGTGCTATATAACATAACCTA
Organism: Leptonychotes weddellii; assembly: GCF_054177405.1. Classification (NCBI taxonomy): domain Eukaryota; kingdom Metazoa; phylum Chordata; class Mammalia; order Carnivora; family Phocidae; genus Leptonychotes; species Leptonychotes weddellii. The sequence continues at coordinate 85,154,315 of NC_138375.1, read as the reverse complement.
TAGTGATAATGTAGTGTGCCATAATATTTACCACTTAATTGTACCAACTTGTTCTTTAGAACTCCTTAAAATACAGGGAAAGTGTGACCTTATCATTAGAGTTTAGCTTGGATCTGTGAGTCTTTCCAGGAAAGTTAAAAACTTTAAAAAAGTGTACATTTAAAAAAAATCATTTGATCTTTTAGGCAAAGTCTATTATATGTATGATCTTGCAAAATAATATCACAGAAGAATTGAATAGAGAAAAAAACTGGTTTTAGTTCACTACTGTGGTCATCATGAAATACAAGACAACTTATTTAGGTCCCTTCCCTTGTCGCAGAGTGAAAACAAACTGCTTCTTATATCCTCCACTTTTGAAACGCAGAAGTAGCCCTTTTTAATAGAAAATGTCTGGGAGTCACTGCCTTGAAAATTTTCTAAAAAGCACTCTCAATATCCTAAATTATAGGAAAATAACTTGTGAATAATGAGCTACACATTCTTTCTCTCCTTCTTTGCCCTCTTTATCTCTGAGAATGTGAGGAGTTGGCATTGAACATAACAATGACTTATGGACAACCTCAAAGGTCTATGGGAAAAAAAAATCTGCAGTTTTGCTGAGGCAAGCATCAGAATCCCAAACATTATTGTCTGAGAACAAATCACTTGATTAGTGAGTGGGCTCAGCCATCCACCTGGTATTCACATCTTAAGCAAAATCTTATGGTTCTCTATAATCGTCACATCTGCAATAAATCCTGAGAAAAGATAATAACTTGGCTTCTTTGTAGAAATGGCCCTGAAAAAAAAGTCAACTGCCAGTGCAGTGCTGAAAAGTGATGGCATTTATTAATTTGCATTATCATATTTAGATAATTGCATGATTATATTTATATTTAGATATTTGGAATGTAATTAGATGCATGACATTGGAAGCCTTTTGATATAAATTTGAAGACTCCCTGTGTATACATGCATTTCTCTGCAGACTGGCACATGACTTCTTTAAACAGAGATGGGAAGACACCTTCTGGTTTCACCTGTTGATTAGGCAAAAGAGAAAATGTTATATTATTATGATCTTTTTGGGGGGTAAGTACCTTTGGAACCTAAAAGGTACTGTGTAACTGTCAAGGTCTGAGATTGCTGTTAGTCAACAAAAGCTCTCTTGTGTCAGTGAAGTTGTTTCTTTCCTCTAAATTTTGCTTTTAAAAAATCCTCTGTAGTTGACCTCATTGTTCACCATGCAACTGAGAAAGGGCTCATTGTTTTCAGCTGAGAATTCCATATAATAGTAATCACAATAATCCTAGAATTTTATAAACCACAGAATTAAGGTGGCTCCCCACCTGGTTATCACCAAGCTTTTGAGAGTGAAGGGCTTATGCCATCTTTGATATACATTCCCAACACCCATTTCCCTGGAATGTTATTAGGCATGTTAGGTTCTAACTGGAGACTAAAGTTGAATCACTTATTATTCTGCACATGCCCCTTACTGGTAGTCAGTGAAACTCAGATGAGAATACCCTATCCAGGATTTGATTGTGATGACACATGGCAAGATGTCCAGCATCTCTAGAAGTCTGATGTTTGGCCTAATGCCATTTTAGAGATGGCCTCTGATTTTCATCTGGCCTTCATGAGAATGTTGCGAAACATTATTCTCAAAACTGGTTCTAGATGTAATTCTTTTCTTTCTTTTTTTAAAGTTTTTATTTATCTAGATGTAATTCTTAATGGTTGTCTTGAAAAGGTGGTAGCATCATATAGTTGGACTTATAGATTCTGAAGAATCTTTGTTGTCTCAGAAGAACTCAAGGAAACTTAATTTCCAAACCTGGAAAAGATTCATTTTTTTGAATCACTTGTTTAGCCTTGTTGCCCTGAGTCAAATAAAGTGAGTTACTCTTTATGAAGCATGAACAATGCCAGAAACACATCATTAAAATGTTAAATTAACTTGGCCTGTTAAGGTAAGAATCCAGACAGTTTGGTTCACCTAAAAGTGGGATTAATGATTTTTTTTTAAAGATTTTATTTATTTGAGGCACAGAGAGTACAAGCAGGGGGGAGAGGCAGGCAGAGGGAGTGTGAGAAACAGACTCCCCACTGAGCAGGAGCCCAGTGCAGAGATGCAGAGCTTGATCCCAGGACCCCAGGATCATGACCTGAGCCAAAGGCAGACACTTAATCGACTGAGCCACCCAGGTGCCCCAATGATTTTGTTTTTGATCTGGAATAATTCTGGTCACACGAATGAGAGTTCCAAGGCAAAAAGATGGAGGTTAGTTATGAAGATGAGCTCACCACCTTTGCAGTAGGTTCAGGACCAAAGTATAAAGTTTATTTTCTTCAGAGTTGTTGATTGTGTGCTTTTGGCAAATATTAAATTCACTTTTAAGAGGAGGCAAAAGTTAAAATCTATTTGGCTAATAAGTTTAATTTTGTGATCATGGGTTTTTCTTTTATTCTTCACTTCCTGGCCAACAATTTTGAACTGAAATGGAAGATTCTTTCAATATGCTATGACTTTGTTTTGCAAATCACCAGCAGGTCCATAGTAGAAGTTAAAACTTTGCAAGACCAGATATCACAAGAGTATTCTTTCTCTATTTGCCAAGATAAAATCCCAACTTATGGCTTGGGACCATACTGTAAAATGTAAATAACATTTTAATGAGCACTATAGAGGAAGACTGTGCTGGGCCAGTTGCCCACCACTGAAGGGCTAGGTTTAAGTGTACCTTGGGTCATAATGAAACTAGTTTGGTGGTCTTATCCTCCCTAGTAGACATTTTCCCACATTAGAAAACTAGCACAGGAGTTCATGTAATTCCCTACAAAGGACTATTGTAGCTCTGTCCAAAACCAGAACTGGAGTATGGATGGGATAACTGAAGGAGAAGCTAGAGGAGATCCATGGGCCTTTTAATCCTGAATTAAACTTCTGTCTAGATTTAGGAGGAAAAGGGAAAAGGGAAAATAATTGCATTGTGTATTTTTATTTCTGTCCACATTCTGTAATCTCAAACACTAAGAACATCTCCTTGTGAACATTTCCTTCACTATCCATGTTCTTGACTTTGTGAGAATACATTTTTCAAAAACATTGACTAAAAGCATTGTGTTAAACTCTCTATCCTAATAACTCCAGTTCCTGGGGCTACAGGACTGAACATCTCAACTAAATTCCATAGGAACTATACTGGTTATCTTTCTAACCTCCCTGATTCCAGATTCATCTCCTCTAACTAGTTATATCTTACCTATCCCTTAATCAAGGCACTGGCTCAGTTCCTACAGGGAGCTCTCTGTGATGACAAGAGCACACTTTCATCTCACCTTTTTTGTGCTTGTCTATATGGAATAGTTAATGCCTAATCATATACATTTGATAACCGAATTTCCTAGTACTGTTCTATTTGACTGATAGAAAATATAAGTAAACATTTAAAAGGTAGATTAAAAAACAACAACAACAACCAAACCTCCAAACATAAGATGCTACTTTCTTGACGTTATTTCAACAAAGAGGATGCTTTAGTCCTTTTTCCTCTTTGGAAAATGACTTGGGCTCTAAATCCCTTAATAATTCTACCTGATTTAAATCTGCCTTTAATCCTGCATGATAAATTAAGATTCTGTATCTTTTCACCCTTGCTTTTTGGAGTAATTTGTCTAACCCAACACCTACATAAATATATCAGATTCTCTAAGTGATCCAAAGGCATTCCATTTAGGCAAGGTAGCATTAGCTCCAAGAGTAGCAAATGATGCTAACTGCCACCCCACCAGGGGACATCCTGACCTGGAGAGTGTGTGGGTGCTTCGGGAGTGATTGCATTTAGAGACCCACCCCCTAAAGGAAAGACATCTGATTCCTCTGATTGCATGTGAGTTCCCTGGACAGCCACTACAGGTCTCCACTTACAGTATTTCCAATGCCCCAACCCACCCACCCCCAAACTAAAAAATAGTAAATAAAAATGTCCCTGAGAGGCTCTCGGGAGTCATCTCGGGAGAAATCCTTGCGTTTTCCCAGCCCAGTGCTTCCCTGTAGCAGGAGAATGTGCCTTTCCTAGAGTGAGGCTGACTTTGCCCTAAGGTTACATTTCCACACAAAGAAGTCTTTTAGGGTGCTGTTGCAGGCCTCTACACTGGAGGTTTATGTCTGTCAGTCTCGGAAAAAAGGAGTTATAAAACTGCAGGAGCCAGCAGTGGGGAATTACCACTTCAGGATCTGCGGAGGTCTAGCCTCACAGCCCCATTCTATGCTGAGAGTTGGCCTCTCTAAGGACAGAGAACAATAAAGCAGAAGGAATTTCAGTCAGTTGGCTGCTGGATTGCATGAGCAGGACTCCAAGAAGGGCGTACTTGGGGAGGGTGCTGCACTGACTCTGGGCAGCTACATTGTGCCAGCCCAGCTGGGCAACCCGGAGTCTGAGAGAATAAGACAAGTTGACCCAGGTCAAACAAGCCAGGGAGGCCGGCAGACACCCAAGCCAGAGGCTGTGTGTGGAGCAGCCCGCGCAACTCCATGTGTAATTCAGTCCATTTATACTTAATAAGAACAAATACTAATTAAGATCTCAGAGAATGACCACGACAGGCAGAAAAAATGGGAAATACATCACAAGGTGGACCTGAACACTTTGCGGAGAGCTATGAGGGAACACAAAGGTGGTGGCATCTGGGAGCAAGGTAAAGAGAGGGGTGAGGAAGCTACCAAGTGGATCTGATTGGTTAGGAGAATGGGGGGGGGCGGGTAAGTGGGTAATGGAGCTGAGAATAGAGAAGACATCACTACCACCTGTCCCGCAGCTCCGCAGCCCTGATTTTGGCAGGGTGGCCCTGATGCCTGCACGAAAGGCTTGTTGGACTTAGCTCGAGAGCTTCCTAAAATATCCCTGGGACTGATGCAATATCACTTTGTGATAGCACTGCATTGCGATGTGGTGACAGGATAACCTGGCGGTGAGGAAGGAAGGCCTTTTATGTCTTCATATGATTGTGTCTGAGAGAGGCCAAGTGATTGGAGCATTCCCAAAGGAGAATGGGTATGCTGGAAGAGTGCTTAAGCTTTCTGATGTGGAAGGAACAGAGTTCCCATCCACCCACTCCCACTGCGGAGGCTGGACACCTGGGGAGGGCTCAGTTAGGGGATTGAGACTCCGGAGGACAACCCCAAGGAGTCCCTCAGCAGTCCACTGGGCATTCTACACAAAGCAGAGCAAGCAGGGAAAGGGCTGTGCTAACCAATCTTCACGGAGAAAGCAGAAAGAAGAGGGTAGCTTCCCTCAGAGTATATCCCCAGAGCAAAGGCAAAAGTAGTAGTGCTGGGAAAGGGAAGAGGAGACAGGCCTAATCTGGAGAAAGCCACCAAGCGCCACCAAGAGCTGGTAGCACCGGGCCAGGTTTGGCCTAGGTCTCCAAATAAAAACAATCTGCCTAGCTCCAGGCAAGCCCTTGTTCTGCATAATGACTTGAATTCTGAAATGTGAATTAAACCTTGCAAAGGAATGCCACTCTTTCTCCCTCCCCCAGGCCATTCTACCATTCTTAGAGGGTAAGAGGTGGGTGAGAGGAAGGTTTAAAATTTTTGCCCCTTTGCCAAAGCATGAAAAGTGGCAACCACATCTCCCGCCATCCCTGCCCCCACTGCTCAAAGTGTTCAAAACTAAAAGCTGCAACATCTTTTCAGCAAGTAATCAGCACAAGTTGAAAGGCACATGCTGTCGCATTTCTGATCAGATTGTATGTTAAGCAGGAAAATATACCCCCTCAACACACACACTCCCCCCCCCCTTTTTTTGGCTAAATGCATGTCTGTTTAAAGAGCCACCAGGCAGTGCCTCTCACTTTGTCTTGGCAGGGCACAACCATCAGACGAAGTGGGAGGAAGAAACATTAACTTCAACAGCTGTTTCTTGACCCCGGCTGTCAGTCTTCCCAAGAATAAATTTTGGAGAGTCCTATTTGAAACAAAGAGGGAGTTTTTGAGGAGAGAAAAGTTGGTTGGTTCCAGGGAGGCCGCCCAAAGAAGCAGGGAACAAGATGTTTGCAGTTACCACGCAGCCTGCAAGCCTCTGCCGGGTGCAGGGATGGAGCAAAGTAACTTGAAAGCTCCCCTCTCGGCGCCCTGTGCCTGCAGCTTCCCCCCCTAACGTGCGCCCAGATCCAGCGCCGGTGGTAAGAGCCGTAGCTCGACTACAGTAATTCCCCAGCTCGGGCGGCTTGAAACTGCTCGGGCTGAATAGCATTTGCTGTTCCGTCCTGCGACCGCCTCCCGCCGCCGCTGCCGCGCTCCCTGCAAAGCAGCTCTCATTATCCCGGAAGTTGTGCTGACACAGTCTCGCTGCCACCAGAAGTTTGTCAACATCAAACTTCTCCTGTGTGGGGTACGTTCACCTTCTACGAGTATTTAATCGAGCCAACAAGCAAACAAACAAACCCAAATAAACCTGCCCGTGATGTCATGGTCTTTTTTTTTTCTTTCCTGGAAGGCTGGGGCTGTTAGAAATTTGCTGGTGGGCGCTTAGAGCGCCTGTGGGAATTCTGGGGGAGATCAGGGGCAGCCCCCGGGGTGGGCAGTGGGGAAGGGGCTGCGGAGGGGCGTGCGGGCGGTTGGAGCTGGGCGCGGTGTAGGTGGGTAGGGGGCTGGGGCTGGCGAGTTGGTCCTGCAGCCTCTCGCCTGTCGTGGGTTTGGATCCTGCACTGTCAGGGGCCAAGATTGTCGCTTTGCGTCCCCCAACCACGCAACAAAGGTTACCTGGAAGCGCGGGCCAAGTAAAGACGCCCTGGAAGGGGGGCTTTCTACACTCCCACTGCTCTTTCTGCACTCCTGCCGGACATTTCTGTAGACACCTCTTGAGATCTTTCGGAATAAAGGGCATTAGGGTCATAAAATGTGTTTTGAGGCTTCAACTGCAACATAAAAGAAATCCTTGCGAGTTGAGGGCAGGGATGTGCTACCTTTTCTGTCTTTAATGGGTCTGTTCTGATACCTTGATTAAACCATTCGGTCTAAACTTAACTGACTCCTTTCCCTAAGCCAGGTCTCGGGTTTAGTTCAAGTTGCTGCTACCCAGTTTGGGTGTTTGTGGTTTCCAGTTGCTCCCCCGCTGAGATGCTCCCAGCGCGGCACCCCCTCCCACCCCCCGCCCAGCTTTGGGGGAGGAGGGAGAGAGGAGGATGCTGATTAACCCTTTCCTTTCCGTACTTTTATCCGGACGTGATCAATCCTGCTTGGACTGCTGGAAAGGACAAGGCCTGACTAGGCTTTTATGAAGCAGTGCCACTTGGGGGCCACAGGTTTTCCTGGAGGAGCTGGAAGCTCAGACGCTGATATTAACTTTGTATCTAGTTTGAAAGGCCGCATAAGGGCATTCGAGGATGGCTGGTATCCCCCACCTAATGTAAAGTCAGGTGTAGGCGGCTGAGAGGGTTGGGTATACCTAAAGTAGGCGACCCAAGGCTTGCTGCCTTGAATTGGAAATCTATCCACTTTGGGGGGCAGGAAAATTTTTTTCTATTCTTCAAAAATAAGTCAAAGTGCATAATGTCTCCAAAGAGAATATTACCCATTATCTCAGGAGGATATTGTGGGGCAGGTTTAATCCATTTAGGAAGCCAGGTGCTCCATTTACTCTTCTTGTTTGTTGGCTGTTATTAACCACGTTTTTAGAAAAAATTATGTATACAGTCATGTATCTCTGATAACAAGAAGGAAGACACTTTTCCCTATTTTTCAAAATGTCCTTAACAGGAAAAAAAAAACTGTACTAGTCCCAAGGGGCCAGCTTACCTTAAACACAAAACAAAAACAAAAAGCCAAAAGCAAAATCTAAAGAAAATGCCATTCAGGTATTTCTCAGGGACGAGAAGATACTTTTGACAAACACAAATCAAACTAATTGAAATGGAGTTATGGAGCAGGGAGTTCTTTACACACACACACACACACACACACAACAAAAAACCAACACAAATAAATGTGTTTTCTTGAAAGTTTAGCTATTCACTACAGTGAATTTTCCAGTTGGCCATGCCTCAAAAATTTCCCTGCATTATTTAAACTTCTTTGCGTGGCATTTTAATTTTTATTTATTTATTTTCTTATAATCCACAGAGTACTACTCAACATGGTTGTACCTCTGTGTGGACAGGAATCCACAAAGACATGTGGAGGATTCCATTTCCAACGCCACATGCATGAATTACTTGCCCTGGTTGTTCATCTGTCAGTATAAAAAACCTGATGTATAAAAGGCTAGAGGACTTTTGCAGAACAAGGTAGTATATGGTTTCCATGGTTGGGCTTATTTACAAATAAAACTATTTTCCATTTCTGTCCACAATTTCCTGGTTGCACAAAGATAATTTTCAGAGTTTTCAGTTTCTAGTTCCCCAATGGGAGCTGTAAGCATGAGGAAACAATTTCTTTTTTACAGTGATGTGAGCGCTATGCTCATCTGGATTTAGTTACTTCATAAGGTAAATATCACTAAATGTGCACTGGGATCTTTGGGGATCTAAGGTGCTGGACGGGTGAAAATAGTCTACTGTGAAATGCTAAAGAATGTCAAACAACTGAATTTGAATTGGTTTGCAGAGCTAATTGGGTCAACTATGGTATTCTTTAAAGTGGAAATTAATTTGAACATTTTTCAAAAGTATTTTCAGTTTTCTTTTGGTTACATTTAGGTTATTTTGGTCACTATGATTTTTAGAATTTTACCCCAGGAATTCAATTAAAACAGACCTATCTGAAACATATATACCCTTCAGTGAATAATATCTGCTAATGAAAATGTAGGTTTTGAATTTCATGCTAATTATGTTTTTAAATAATGATGTTCTTGAAATTATTTTTATTTAAAGGCAAAATATCTGCATAGATAATGGCCAAAGCTAACCAAACTGCTTTAAAAATTAATGAATATTAATGAAGTTCATGAATAGCACAATACTGCCCCTGCCTGCCTTAGGAAAACAAATGTATTGACTTCATTCTCCTAAAATAACAACCCTTAGTTAGTGATGGTTAAAATAGTTTTGTTGCTAAAAGCCTGTACATAGTGCATTTTTTGCAATTAGTAAGACTTGGCCTTGTTTACTAGACTTACATCTCTTCCCAAAAACTAAGCGTATATTGTCTTTTTACATATCTGGAATGCTATTTATTTTTATTAATTTGCCCTCTCATGACATTTCATTATCATTTTTCTAGGTTCTCCTCCCCTGTCATTTTAGTAGCTCACATGAATGACTCAGGATTTTCAGGCCTTCATATATATTTGGTATATAGATAATGGCATCATTAGTCAGCATTTCCACTCATCTAAATTTGTCTAAGCATATTGAAAGCTGCTCAGGATGTTTTGCAATGAAAGTAACAAATGGATGTCAATCAAGTGGCCCTACCCATTTCAACCTTATTTTGTATGATGTGTAAATGTTTGTGTATATTTCTTCCATAAGATAGGCTATAGGCTATTTTTTGATCTGGACATGTGCCTGCTAAGGCAAGTTTCCCAGGCAGATCTCTGGTTGGCATTAGACTAAATTTGGGAAATTTAACAAATGAATGACAAAAAAAAAAAAAATAGGATATAAATTTAAGTAATGATGGGATCCATTCCCTTAAGATAAATAATTTTTGATACTCTAAATTTCTAAGATTCTACAGTTTTACTTCAAATGAATTTGTGATGAAAAAGGTAAAATCATTTCAAGTAAGCCAGCAAATTTGGGTCAAAATGAAAGCAGTTCTGAGAGAGAAAGAGAGAGATGTTCCTGCTTCCCATAGGCCTGGTTGGAATTTTCTATTAAAAAAAATATATATATATATATTTTTTTATTATATATTAAAATATATACAATGTAATATATTACATATATTAAAAATATGTATATATACACACATATACATGTATAAATACACGTATATACATGTTTAAATATACACACACATACTGTATTATTCTCTAGTGTCCTACTTCTGTTTTCCTTCTTTGTTTTTAACAACCAGTCCAATCTCTAGTGTTATATGGTAAGTAAATGTGCTTATTAGAACTTAATGCCGGTTTTAATCTAAGATTACTTTGCACTTGAAAATCTTTTGCTGTTTTATAACCTGTAACATGTTTTTACATGTTTAGGAGTGCTGCTGCTGCCGTAAAAATTCTGTCTTGATATTATAATGAGTTTATGTGTTTAGCCAAAGAAGTACAGTATGCTAAATTAGACAGTATAGATTCTAAAATCCTAATGCTTTAGTAAACCCTTGATAATAATTGTAGTTTTATGGATAAAAAAATATTTTTACTATTTTAATACTGCATAGAAGTATAGTTGTTTTTTTCCTAAAGTTGTTATTGGAATTTCTTTGTCCATAAGGAATATTAAAGAAAAAGTTTATCATTTGAAGTTATTTTATTTGGAAATGCCTTGGAGTGAGGCTAATCTTTATACCCAAGTTTGCGGATTGTAATTTCACTTACCATTATCCATGGCAGGATGTTTAATTTTACTCCTGTGAGCCAAAGAATTTTTAGTGACTTTTTAAAAGTGGAATGTAGAAAGTAGGTCCAGCTCATTGTGAATGTGGGAATTTGATAAATCATGCTTGAAATGACCATTTACTCTATGACTTGTTATATAATGGGTAGACGTGAAAAAGAAGTTATCAACTCAACTGTGAGTTTAGAGTTTAGTATCTTTTGATTGTGGCTATAGTCAGAGTCATCATGACAATTACCTTTAGCATTCAATATATTCTTTGATCCACCAGTGCTTTTTGTTCCAAATTTCTGTATATAAAGGCACAAATGAGATTTTTCTAACCGCCTTTTCCGCAAACCTGCTTTCTAAAAATCAGACCGGGCATCTTTTTCTGTTTACATGTGGAAACAAAGAATCCTAAATTAGGGGGGAAAAAAAAAGAGCTCTCTTCCTTATGATTTTGGAAACAAAGCATTTATATATAGAGAGAGAGATTTATATCAAAGGGCTAACTGCCCTTTTTAGGAGGCAAGAAGAAGCCTTGGTTTTGTTAATAAACAATACTAGCTCAGCTCGAACTACTATTGGGAATTAGATACGGAAAGGTTCAAGCTGTTCCGACTTAAATTTTCAGATATGTAACATATGTGATGACCACCCACCTAGTGGTTAAATAATATGTTTACTTTCCTACAATTTCCTGAGCCCACTTGACTTTGGAGATTGAAATATGGCATAAATCTCTGTGCTCAGGAACCTGGTGTGGGAACTCCGAAGTAGCAGGAGCTTCCAGCCTTGACTCTAGTTCCTGTCAGTCTTTGTTCCAAGTCAGTGGCTTGTTCTCCATCCCACACACTCGACTCTTCTCTCCCTTAGCCTCCCCCACACCACGCCTAGTGTGCCCCAAGTGGGCCTGTCTGGGGCACCCAGAAGGCAGCTGTTGGATGGCTGTATCACATCCTAGGGGTATAATTTGGTAGGTTCAGCCTCACCTACAAGCTCTTTAAGGCTAAAATTAGCCAGGTTCCACCCCTGCCCCCCTTCTTCCAAAAGGCTATATTTAGCTAAAGGATCTTAAAGATGAAGAAGTTCTACAAGAGGCCTGGAAGCTGAGGTGGCATTCAGGTTCTGGTTCCTGAGGAATTCACAGTCCAGGGCCTAAAGACCCTTTGAAATGTTTTGTGATCGTGGGGGGGCTGTGAAGGAATCCCTAAATGCCTTTAAAAATCCCAGCACCCTCCCTTCTCATTTTGCCAGTGCTTGCAACCACACTGAGCCCATTCCCTTAACAAGGACATGAAGAAGCTTTTGGGTAGGCTTGGTAAAATGAGAGGGATGGATGTTTCTCATGCCACTGTTCCAAGGAGAAGATTGGAGGACAGGCGGCTGAAGGGACAGATAGCCGGTGCAGACACTTGACAACTCCCGGGCAGAGGGCCAAGCACTGGGCCAAGCACTGGGCGAGGCTCCAGAGGCCGGGCCCATGCCCAGGGCACTCAGTGGTTTAAAGCTGGTACAAAAAGAACACTCCTGCCGGCAGGAAACTGAGTTGAACAGATTGGGAAAGAGCAAAAACAGGCTGCCCAGGAGGCTGTCTCCCAGGCCTCCAGTTTCTAGTTGTCAGTGGCAACCCAGGATAGAGCAGATTCTGGCTTTCCTCCTGCCTGGGGGCCTGGTGGTGGTGGGACTGAGTCCAGGGAGTATGCAGTGCACAAGGACCCAGCACAGGAAGGCACAGAGGAGAGGTTTGGCATGTCTGTGCTGGAGAGAAACCCTTCATCGACTTAGAATTCCCAGGCCAGCTTTGGCTTGGCTCTGAGAGTAAGTCCTGATGCTTTATAATTTCTGTAAACTATTAGAACTTCCTTGCCCCGGATTTACTTCAAGAAGTTTCATTGAGAGGGTAAGGTGAAGAGCACCATTTGCTTAGCCTCTTATTTCATTTCTTCTATTTAGTGCTTACCGTGTTTCTAAGACAAAGAAACACTGAAGACTGATCAGTTCCCCTCCTGTTGCGATAGTATACTCATATTTTTGACGTGTTAAACCGGGACAGCTATTTCTTAAGGGCGAAAAGTTGGTGAATCAGTACCACTGATTCCCTACTCCTAGAGGAAGGCAAAATAGTTCTGAGCTTTATTAAAGAATTCTGGACGCTGAGGAATCTGGGCATCGTGTTGAAGCCAAAAGAAGAAGAAAGAGAATGAAGCTTCAGATTTGCAGAAATCCAAATGGATTTCAAGTTAATAGCAGGGGATTTCAGCTAATGGCTCCTATAGTTAACAGAAAGGAAAAACAAAAACACAAAAACATTTTTTTCCCTTCTCTCCTTAAGTAAGACATGACAGCAAAACTCACTAGTCACCTCAGACCTCCTGAACCAGCATCTTTAGGTGGGGATGGGAGAGTGTGTTTGGGAATCTGAAGCTTCAGCAAGTTGCACAAGTGATTTTTATACATGCTGAATTTTGAGGGCTACAGCCATATAGCTCAAGAATAATGTCATCCTTCCATTATCCTCAATCATGAAGGTAAATGAAGACTTTTACTTGTTTTTTTAAGTGCTTAGCTAAGTATCCCCATTTTACAGATGAGGAAACTTGGCCATAGACAGGTCGGGCAACTTTCCTAAGGTCGAGATGTATGGCCGAGCCAGGTTTCAAACACAAGCTTGTGGCATTATAGTCCCTGCTCCTAGTCACTCTGTTCTGGGCAAGCTATATCATCTCTATAAAATTTAGTTTTCTTTTGGCTACCATGGGGACAAAACCTACCTCAAGAAGGTGTGAGGGGTAGATACTAGTTTAAGTAAAGCTCCTGACACGTAATAGTCTCTCAATAAATGATTACTCTTACCAAGTAATGGAGTAAATCAAATAGTGGGTAGTCCACACAGAGATAACCAGTAATTGACTGGACTTTCTGAATAAGCTTCATGGTTACATTTTATTTCACCTGCACACCTACTTCATCCTTATTTTGTATAAGAAAGTCACTCCCTGATCTCTATCCAGTGCTGATTTGGGACTACAATAAATTGGAGGTGAACAAACCACAGAAAGGCTAGAATCTATTGCCGGTTTTTCTAATGCCAATCTGGATGGAATCTAAAAATCATTTCCAAACGCCCAAGATAACTGGCTGAATTTTTCTTGCCTAATGTATACAACATCTAAGGAAAATTTCTTAAAGCAGCTATGATGCCACATGGCATTTCCAGAGCTTTGAAGTCCATTTTAAGAAATTGATTTGGTTACATCATTGCTTTATTAAGGCCATAAAGTCTGTCTACCTCCCCTGGTCATCTCCCTAGACAGACTTTCCAACACTCTCCAATATGCCTTCCTACATGTTCTCTGTGCTGGAATATACCTTCTTCTCTCACGTCCTGGAATGCTCCAATTCATTTTTCAAGGCCACATCTCAAATGTTATCGTCTGTGTGAAGTCCCTCCGTCCCACTTCTCCAGAGAGAATCACTCTACTCTGTGCTAACACAAAACACAGTTAAACCTCAGTTAGAGCACCATCACAAAATATTACATTGAAATGATTTGTTTTGTGAACACTTCCAAGCCAAGGACCATGATTTACGCATCTTCGTGTATGTTGGAAACTGGCACAGTTGATGGCACATTTTAAGTGCTTTAGAAATGCTTGTTTTGTGAATAGAAAGTTGAAAGTGGGGCAGGGTTGTTTTTTTTTTTTTAATTTTTGTTAAAGGGAATTTGATTGAACAAAGTTGTCTGACCCTCCCCAATGTCCATCACCCAACCACTCCATCCCTCCCACCCCCCTCCACTCCAGCAACCCTCAGTTTGTTTCCTGAGATTAAGAGTCTCTTATGGTTTGTCTCCCTCTCTGGTTTCATCTTGTTTCATTTTTCCCTCCCTTCCCCTATGATCCTCTGTCTTGTTTCTCAAATTCCTCATATCAGTGAGATCATATGATACTTGTCTTTTTCTGATTGACTTATTTCGCTTAGCATAATACCCTCTAGTTCCATCCACGTCATTGCAAATGGCAAGATTTCATTTTTTTGATGGCTGCATAATATTCCATTGTGTATATATACCACATCTTCTTTATCCATTCATCTGTTGATGGACATCTAGGCTCTTTCCATAGTTTGGCTATTGTGGACATTGCTGCTATAAGCATTGGGGTGCATGTGCCTCTTCGGATCACTACAGTTGTATCTTTGGGGTAAATACCCAGTAGTGCAATTGCTGAGTTGTAGGGTAGCTCTATCTTCAACTTCTTGAGGAACCTCCATACTCTTTTCCAGAGTGGCTGCACCAGCTTGCATTCCCACCAACAGTGTAGGAGGGTTCCCCTTTCTCTGCATCCTTGCCAACATCTGTCATTTCCTGACTTGTTAATTTTAGCCATTCTGACTGGTGTGAGGTGGTATCTCATTGTAGTTTTGATTTTATTTCCCTGATGCCGAGTGATGTTGAGCACTTTTTCATGTGGCTTTTGAAGGCTCCATCTATTTTTTAGAACTATTCCAAATCTCTATTCTTCGCAGGTCTTCTACTCAACTCCCAATACCGTTGCTCATAGCAAATGACCTTGATAGCAGACATCTCTTGTTGTCTGCTCACCATCCATTCCCCTTTTATTATGGTAATTACCACCCCCCCCTACTTCCCCCACATTCACCATTCTCATGTCTGTGGTTTGTGTGGATGACCATATCCTCTTGGCCATAGTAATTGCTTCAGGGGTAGGCATTTGACCCAAGGTGAGCTAATAAAAAACTTTCCGAAGACCTCAGAAGCATGAATATAAAAGAGACACTTTCTCCTATTGAGATTATTGTTGCTAAGTAGTGTAAAAGGATGGAGATGTGGGCACATAGACAGAGCCTTCCTGGAAACAAAATAAAATCAACAGAAGACAACAGAGCCAAGAAAGAGACAGATCTTGATTCCATCCCTTGAGTATCTAGTTCTAGCTACACCTGATGTCAGTATACTCCTTTTAAATTATGTGAAGTAAGGTATGACCTTCCTTTTTTAAACTTTTTGAGATTGGTTTCTATCACTTGCACACTTGCAGTTGAAAAAGTCCTAGGGTGCCTAGGTGGCTCAGTCAGTTGAGTGTCTGCCTTTGGCTTGGGTAATGATCCCTGAGGCCTGGGATCGGGCCCTGCGTTGGGCTCCCTGCTCAGCGGGGAGTCTGCTTCTCCCTCTGCCTGCCGCTCCCCCTGCTTGTGCTCTCTCTCACTCTCGTTCTATCTCAAATAAATAAATAAAATCTTAAAAAAAAAGAAGGAAAAAAAAAAAAGAAAAAGTCCTGACTACTGTACTTCCTAATCACTGATAAAATGAAGGATAGTAAAATTCTTTCCTTGATGTTCGCTTCATTGGTACATTTCTCTATATCATATCATTTCTTCTTGGCCCAGAGAATGAATGCACCCCCCAGTTCAAGGCTCACCCACTATCCATTTTCTCTCCTCTCTCTTCTCTATCTTCAATTGCTCTCCTCCTTCTGTCCTTTACTCTTAAACTAAAATGCACTAATTTCCAGCCCTTCTCTAACATATTCCATCTTTATCTTTCCCTTTTCACCCAAACTACTCAAAGGGTTAGTTTATATCACTCTCTCTACATCCATATCTTCCATTTCCTTCTCTGCTTTCACATTCCAGTCACTTTGGGTCACAAGTGATTTCATAGTGACAGTCCAATGACATCTTTTGACCTCTCTTTTACATTTGACAATGTCTCTAACTTTACCTCCCAAAGCTGTCTCTCTACCTAGCTTCCAAGATGAGACACTACTTTCTCTTAGTGCCCCCAAAAACCTTAGTGCCTCCTTCTCTTTTCTCTGAGGTTCCTCTTCTATCTACTGCTTTTCTCATGCTACATACGCTTCTTGATTTTCATTTTTATCATATGCTGATGACACTGAAATGAATTTCAAATATTTGCTATATATTCCAAGCGCATCTCAAATTCAACCTAATAAAAGCAGAACTTACCTTATTCCCAAATTTTCTTTCACTGCTGTATTCTCTATCTCATTTTATAATGCCATGATTTCCTAGAGATGTAAGCCTAAAGTCTTAAGTAGCATTTTTGTCTTCTGGCCTTTACCTCCCAAAACGTTGTTGGTCTTCCAAAATATGTATTGAGTCTATTTGTTCCTTGTAGTAGGTCACTGATGGTCACCTGTCCAACAAACGTTCTCCCCACCTTCTTTTTTAGTAACAGAATTCCAGTTTCACAGGTATCTACATGATTGTGTAAAGATATGTGCTTGAGGGAAAGCCGGCATCAGTCTTAGTCCCAGTTCCAAAGGACGAGTCTTGATTTGTCTGTTCTATGCCAATCATGATAATTCTTGTCAAAGAATAACTAAAAAATATTTAGGTAGTTATCTATGCAGAAATACTTGACTCATATATGAGGGAAACAGTCACTAGGTTGTTGTCAAGGAACAAAGGTGAAACATCAGGAATTATGGGGTGAGGGAAGGAAAAAACTCACAGACATTCTGGTAACATTAAATCTTGTTTTATATTTTGGATAAACTGATTAGCCTGCAATTGCTTTTGTTCATTCTACCACTGCATTTTGCAAAATCCTTTTTACCCTCTCCACCTTCCACTATCTCCGCAGGTACCATGTTTTCTAGGATAACTTCCTAGTTAACTCCCAACCCCTGTTATATACTACGTGTATTAGAAACCCTTTCTGGGGCGCCTGGGTGGCTCAGTCGTTGAGCGTCTGCCTTCGGCTCAGGTCATGATCCCAGGGTCCTGGGATCGAGCCCCGCATCGGGCTCCCTGCTCCGTGGGGAAGCCTGCTTCTCCCTCTCCCACTCCCCCTGCTTGTGTTCCCTCTCTCGCTGTGTCTCTCTCTGTCACATAAATGAATAAAATCTTTAAAAAAGAAACCCTTTCTTTGGGAAGCACACACACACACACACACAGCATTACGTGCTAGCTGCTAAATTATGCTTTCTCTAGTCATACAGTTTGGAGGGGGGGCGCGGAATATGTGTTACATGCCAAATGTAGACCTATTTGGGTATGGTGGAGTTTTTTAAAAGAGAAGAAAAGGCCATATTCATTGCCTCTGAGTAGTTGTGATTAAGGAACCTTGGTGATCTGCAATTCTAGAGGTTGGATTTTCTCATATACATCATTTCTGAAATGCATGGTTACTAAAGTTGAACTCCTATAACTGGAGAGAGACTCTCTTAAGGAAACACACAGCTAGATCTGTCATTTATTTAGCGTGTTATTCAAGTGTTATAAAGTGCTTCATCATAGCCTTGTTAATAGATGCTTGCCCAGGGCAAGTAATAATTTACTGGACAAAGTATAAAGGTTCTCATTTTATTCATTTCCTACTATATATTTTGTATGGAGGAAAACAACTTACAGAGCTTTCAATTCCCCCTAACTTTTTATTTTGAAGTACTTCAAGTACAGCAAAAACTCATCATACCCTTCACCTAGAATCACCAATCATTAACATTTTGCCATATATGCTCTCTCTTTTCTTCCCCTCTACCTCTCCCCAACATGAACATACACACACACACACACACACACACACAATTTTTTATAGCTGAACAGTCTGAAAATAAGTTGTAGATATCATCCTTTCATCCTTCCACATGTTATCTCCTAAGAATAAAGACATTCTCCTACACAGCCACAATATCATTGTCATACTCACAGAATTTAGCCTTGGTACAATAAACATATCTAATATATAGTCTATATTCACATTTACCTAATTGTCCCAATTCTGATTTAACTCTTTTCTCACTGGGATCTTATTAAGAATCATACATTCTACTTAGTTATGTTTCTCTAGTCTTCTTTTCTCTAAAACATTCTCTCTGCTTTTTAAAAACTTTCGTGATACTGTTATTTCTGAAGAATCCAGACCCATCATTTTGTAAAATGTCTCACAGTGTATATCTGATTGTTGCCTTATGGTTGGATTCAGGTTAAATATTTTTGGCAAGAATACCACGTGAGATATTTTCTTCTTAGTACAAAGAATGAAAAAGTTGTTCCATTATTGGTGATGTTAAATATGATCAATTCTCTCTCTCTCTTTTAGTGCACTTCTCAAGTGAATCATTTATTATGGAAACCTCATAGAGATGAGACCAATATCTCCATTTATTGAGCATTTAGTAAAGTGAAATGGAGAGTATTTATTTTTTAAAATACTTTTAAAATAAAATAGTCAGGTTTCAATTATCTGGATATTTTCATTAAAACATTTATAACATCTTAGGAAACAGAATTATCTCCACAGTTGTCTCAAATCTGCAGTTCTCTTTGTTCACACAGATCTAGCCAGCTAATGGCATCTATTATCTCCAATTTGCAAATCAGCACAAAATTTAAATGGCTTAAAAGCAACACGATGTAGTGGGGGAAAAAAAGAGATTAATCCAGAGTCTAGAGTCGTCAAACTTGTCTAACGACCTTAAGCAAATCATGTGCTCTTCCCGGGCCTCAGTTTTCTCTTCTGTGTAATGGAGAATCAGGACTTTAGTATCTCTAAGCTTCTATCATTTTTAAAAAAGATTTTATTTATTTGAGAGAGAGAAAGACAAACAGCACAAGTCGGGGGAGGAGCAGAGGGAGAAGGAGAAGGAGAAGCAGGCTCCCTGCTGAGCAGGGAGCCCCATGCAGGGCTCAATCCTGGGACTTCAGGATCATGACCTGAGTGTAAGGCAGATGCTTAACCGACTGAACCACCCAGGCGCCCCTAAACTTCTATCATGGTAAAGGTTTATTTATATCTGTAGTTAACTGCCATACTCTGAATGATTTGACTCATAATTATAAATGCTTATGCCTTGTGCAAGATCAAGTTAATTTTTATTTTTATTTATTTTTTGCTGGTGGAAATAACAGAATTTTAGGAATAAGGAACTATGGGAATTATCTTTTCAACTTCCCACAGGATGTGGGAAACACATCCTATTGGTGACCATCTGGACTGTGCTTGAATACTTTAGGTGATGTGGTAGTAACCATGTGAGGTAACGTGTCTGTGTGTGGGCTCTGAAGTTATGCCTCAGCCATTTTAGATCCTTCCTGATGATCCATGACATCCCCAGACTCACTATCTTAGTCTGTTCAGGCTGCTACATCAAAATACCATAGACTGGGTGGCTTATAAACACTAGAAATTTATTTCTCACAGTGCTGGAGGCTGGGAAGTCCAAGATCAGGAACCAGGGTGGTTGCCGCCTGATGAGAGTGCTCCTCATTCAAAGCTGGAGCCTACATTGTCTTCTCACATGGGGGGAAGGAAAGAGATCTTTCTCAGGTCTCTTTTATAAGGGCATTAATCACATTCAATACAGAGAGCTGCACCCTCATGACCTAATCACCTCCCCCAAACCCCACCTCCTAATACCACCACATTAGGCATTAGGATTTTAGCATATGAATTGGCAGGGGGGAGAGGAAGGATCAAATATTCAGCCTATAGCACTCACCTTCTCTTGACCTCAGACGTCCCTTCCATCACTCTCCAACAATGCACCTGTAAGTCTATACCTGGAATTCATAGCTCAGCTCTTCTCTGCCACTGAGATCCAGACATTTGGTCTCTCCTTTGACCATCCCTTTCACCCTCCTCATTGCTCTTGAATAATACTGGGATGTAAAATCCCTGGACACTTTCCTTCCTCCCTATCTAGCCTACCAATTCCTTACGACTGTATTTATCTTCTACCCAGCCTGGGCAATCACTTAAGCATTGCCCTTACAACTTCCTTGACACCCACAGCATTTCTAATTTTACCAGGTATACTTGAACATTTATTTATATGCGAAATACTGCACAACATAGTTGCATAATATAGAACAGCTGTGCAGAGAAACAAAAAATCAACTTGTGAAGAATGCTGTAAGGTGAGTGTACACTTTTTAGAATAAAAATATGTATTTAACTATATTGGTGACCTAACCAAGCAAATACTACTGACCAAATTGTATACAATTCATGTAGGGTAATAATGGCAACATTTCCAGGTGAAAATGAGACACTTGCCAACTTGCTAATGTGAGATTGAAAATATTGCACATGTAATCTTAAAGACCTTAAGACATTGAGGGCTACAGACATATGAGGTCAAATATTTCTTCTGAGGTGTAGTGATGTGCTATGGTTTAAGTTGGAGATGGAATATAATGATTGTAGATCAAGAAATGTGACCCTAAGGATTTGGGTGGTTTTTTATTGTATTTTTCAGGAGTAAATAAATACATCATATTTCAGAACAACATGCTTTTAATGCTAATGTAAATCATGGGTGTCTTTCTTCATATTTTGCTCCCAGTAGATTTCTTTGCAAGGTCTTAATGTAAATAGTTATTTTTAGAAATCAGAATAAAATATTGGCACTGGAAGGACTCTTAGAGATCATTCATTCTGTGAGAGAACTGAGGCCCAAAGAGGCAAAAACACTTTTTCAAATCTTGTAGCTCTGGTGATTGAGCCAGATGTAGAGCCTGGCTTCCAAGTCTAGCTATTTTCCCAGTGATTTTCCAGCTGTTTATCTGGGAGATTTGGAGTCTCTGGAGGTGTGTCAAAACTACTTTGGGGGAGAGAGGTGATCGTTCCTCATCTTCTTCAATTAGAACAACACTACTTTTGAATGTTTTATATTTTTCAGTTCTTCTTAAAAATTTAAACTAAAGAATTCTAGTGTTAAAACACACATACTTAAAAAAAATTGATAACCATGACTTATCCATCCAAATGGTGATTGATTTTTTTTCTCTCTAGCAACTACTCAATACTAGTATGAAGTTATAAATTATATGAATTTCATATATTTTTATTTAAATTGATTCTTTAAGGAAATGCATCATAAATGTTGCTACAGATAAAAATGAAGATGTAGATAAACTGAATAAAATCCTTTCTTTTGCTATCTTCACAATCAGCAGGCTTCTTCTTGACTTTGCCAGCATGCTACCTAGCTATTTCAAAATGAAGAGAAACAAAATATGGTAGGTGCCATGAGATGAAATAAAAAATAAGCAAGTTTTGGTTTCTAAAACTCACCCTGCACTCACCTCGTGGGAGCCTGACGTATTGTTGTATATAAGTGGCTAGAAGCCTATGATATTCATAGTATTTTGTAGCAGGAATATTTATTTTCACAGCTCTATTCCTCCTCAAGAATTTCTTCCCTAGGAATACAAATGTTGGTTGATATCTAATTAATAACCACACACATTTTCCTCAGTTTTCTTGCATATTGCTATTAATAGTAACAGATACCTTTCTAACATTATGGTGACAATAGCTATCCATGTCTTCCTGGAGTCATGTACACCTGGAGTGGTGTATATTTTAGCCCCTGTAAGCTTTCTGGCTTTTTAATTAACTGATATTTTCTTTCTTTTTTTTATTTTATTTTATTATGTTATGTTAATCACCATACATTACATAATTAGTTTTTGGTGTAGTGTTCCATGATTCATTGTTTACGTATAATCCCACCCAGTGTTCCATTCAATACGTGCCCTCTTTAATACCCATCACCAGGCTAACCCATTTCCCCATCCCCCTCCCCTCTAGAACCCTCAGTTTGTTTCTCAGAGTCCATTAACTTATATTTTCAAAGTTGATTTAGACTGTTTGTGCCTGAAAATTTTCATTGATCATTTCATCTTTCCTTAATCCTAAAAAGGATTTAATTGTCAAAATAAATTTGAGTAGACTGTTAAAAAAAAATCCAAGAAGAATATTTCTTGAAGTGGTTGTTTTCCCCACTGGGACAAACTCAGTTTGCACAGTGATAATTCACAAACATTTTGGATTCCAGTTATGAGCTTCTTTCCTTTATTAGAGCAGTTAAGTTCTCTGAAAACAGAAGCCCATTTCAAAAATACCAGGAGAATGAATTTCCCTTGAAATTTTTAACTTTCACAGAAAATTGAGATTATCTGAGCTATAATTTCACTCCTTTGACACTTTAAGAGATGTATAACTCTCCTCAATCCAGCTGTTTTCCTTCACTATCTGTGGTGATGTGGTTACAATATTAAAAACCAAAGGCGTCAACTAGACTCTGGCAATGATGTTTCTAAACTAATCCAGCATGAGAAGAAAAGTGATTAGAAAGAAGACAGTTCCCAGTGGAAGATGGATAAGCTATTTCTAGAAACTACCATCACTACTGAAAAAAAAACTAATTGCTTTCCTCTCCTTTTTGGATATTTGCACGAGTCAAGAAGGACAAAGTGTGAAGAAACTTCACCTTGCTGCTATTTATAATGGCTTCTTTCCTAAAATTGCTGAGAGCTTTCAATTTCCAAAGCAAAGAATTTTTTGAGGTTTGTTATTTATGTATTTATTTATATATTTATGTATATATGTATTTATTTATTTATTTTTAGAGAGAGAGTGCACATGCTAGCGAGGGGTGGAGTGGGGGTGGGGAGGGGCAAAGGGAGAGGGAGAGAGAGAATCTTAAGCAGGCTCCATGTCCAGAGTGGAGTCCAATGCAAGGCTTGATCTCATAACCATGAGATCATGACCTGAGCTGAAATTGAGAGTTGGACACTTAACCGACCAAGCCACCCAGGTGCCCCTCCAGAGCAAATTTTTAAGATAATAGATTAACGTGCTTACAAAAGAACAGATGAAAGTGTTTCTCTATGAACGATTAGCTCAGTAACTTATTGTTGATTTAATAAGTATTATGGAATTCTTATTATGGGACAGGCACCATGCTAGATAAAAACAACTAATAGAGAGTCTTTGCCCTGGATGGGCTTACATATTAATTCTAATATGACGTAAATAATAATAGACAGCAAGAAAAATTACCATGTAAGTCCCAGGAGAAGGAATGCCTCTAAATACAGATGGTCCCCAACTTACAATGGTTCAACTTATGATTTTTCAACTCTAAGATGGTGATACTCATTCAGTAGAAACCATACTTTGCATTTTGAATTTTAATCTTTTCCTGGGCTAGCAATATGTGATACAATACTTTCTCTCTCATGATGCTGGGCAGTGGCAGAGAGTCATAGCTCCCAGTCAGCCACACAATCAGGAGAGTAAACAACCAATATACTTACAACCATCTGTATCCATACAATCATTCTGGTTTTCACTTTCAGTATAGTATTCAATAAATTACATGAGCTAGTCAACACTGTACAGTAAAAGGGGCTTTGTGTTAGATGACTTTGCCCAATTATAGGCTAATGTAAGTATTCTGAGCATGTTTAAGGTAGGCTAATCTAAGCTATGATGTCCAGTAGGTGTATTAGGTGCATCTTGACTTACAATGTTTTCAATTTATAATGGGTTTATTGGGATGCAATCCCATTGTCAGCTGAGGAAGATCTGTATTACCCTGGTACCATTTGGGAGCTTTGCAATATTTGTCTTAAGCCAGTTCTACCAAAACTTACATTAGGTGAACAATTTATATGGGTATGGCAGATATATATCTATTCTTAAGTTCTATGAAGTTCAATATAACATACTAATAGTACAGCATGAGATCTGGTAATATTTGGGTTGATGGCAGAGAGCCTCAGAGTTGTCCAAGTGACGGTTCTCCATGGCATGGTATTGTGGAAAGAACAAAGGCTTTGCTCTAAATCCGAATTCTTCCAGTTATTAATTGAATTAGCAGGAACAGTTCACTTAGTTTTTCTCAGTCTTGGTGTCCTTATATATAAAATTAAGCTAAAATTAATATCTGCCTTGCAAGGTTGCTATGAGAATAAATTGAACTAATATGTGAAAGCACTCTGTAAAATTTAAAGTCCAATAAAAAGTTACTTTTTTATAGCATACACACAAGTGTCCATTCATCAACATGGAAACAGTACTGCTGTAGCCGTAGTACTAACCTTTCAGAGGAATGCTTATCTAGTTTGTCAGAATTCCTAAGGGAAAATTATTGCAATTCTGTGAGTGTTAATGGTTAATATTACCATATAGCTAGTGAATATTTTTAAGTAATAACTATTGGATTTCATGGAAAGAAAGATTGTTTCTTTTCTTGAGGAGGTTACCAATTATATAGAATTTATATAAAATTGGATTGATAAACCAAAAGGGCAAACTAAATGAGAATCATCTCCATAATCATATGACAAAGTAATAGAAATTTATCACCTAAAAGGAAAGGAATTGTATTGGTTGGGATGTTTCTGGTTACAAATATCAGAAGACCCAATAAACATGGATTTAAGTCAAGAGGATATTTATTATTTCTATTTCAAAAGAGTCTGGTTGTCGGCAATCCCAACGTTTATTCAGTGGCTCAACAATATTAGAGTTCGAAAACAACAGCAGCAATAACAACAGCAAAACAATGTTAGGCCTTGGTTCAGCATCTTTGACATTATCTTCATCTACTGTCACGCTGCTGGCTCATGGGTAGTCAGTCATAAAATGTATATTTCACCTCCAAACACAGGCCCTTACATCCCTATTTTAGACAGGAAGAATAAGAACATTCCAAGAAAATCTCCTTAAATATCTATCCCTTTTGTGAGAAACCAAAATATTACCCAGAAAGCCGCTGGACATTCCCCTTTTACATCTGATTGGCCAGAACTGGGTCACATGACTGCCACCTGCTGCTGAGAACATAAATAACCAGGAAAAGAGGTCCTCGCTGTACCGTAAGAGTCTTAGACTCATCATGGTTCATTTCCTGGGGCTAGGTGCACCGTGGCCAAACAAAATCAGCATTTTAAAAATTAGGATAAAAGAGGATGGGAAAAAACTGTTGGAAAACTCCCTGATGGTGTCCCTCTGAGATATCTGAATGTATGTATACAACTGGTTAATGAGCTAGACCATGTACAAAGGAAATATTATCCTTGTCTTTTAGAAGAGAGATTCTAAAAACCGTAGCCTGAATTGTAAGGTTCCAGTAAAGAGAGGCCAGAGGGTCAGCAAATACAATATTATATATTATAGCAAAAATGTCAAATTAAAAGCCAATTGCCTCTATCCCCTCTGAAGCACATCCGATCTGACTCAGTGGTTGCTTTCTCTCTTGAGAAGTACTGATCCTCTGAAATGATTATTTTAATGTTTTAACCAGCAAGTTCTTATCCATCCAAGTATGAATTCTGTGATTAATTACAAGGTATACAACTCTTGTCAAGTTATCAGCCTTTTCTCTTAAGCCACTTAAAAACTAGTTTTTAACCGAGGCTGGGCTTTGATGATATAAACAGAAACCGTTAAGGACCAACTCCTGCTTGCTAACTCAAATGAGGGCTGTTGCAATTTGCCCTCTTTCCATGTTATGTCTTACTGATAGCTGACTTTACATCATTCTCCGTTTCATTAAAGCTAGGTCTAAGTTGTGACAAATTGCTTTTTTATAAGTGCCATCTTTTCAACCCCCACTAGATCTAGCCAGAAACACACTATTTCATGATCCTGCTGAATATCCTCTTAGAAGGAACATTAGTTTCAAAAGGAACATTAGCCAAGGACAGCCTAGAAAGGTGATGACAATGTGTATTAATTCAGACTTTGGATCCCTACTAAATTTTAAAAAGTGATCAAGTCCTAGGGCTTATTTCTTTGGCACTTAAAATAAGAAATCTTGCTTTTTCCTCCTTCACAGTTTAAGTAAATTACAATAGTATTTTTGTCATACCAGATATCAGATGAAATGAGCCCCATTGGCAAAAAAAAAAAAAGAATAATTCATACAATTACAATTTATTCCCCATCCTCTCTTCCCCTTCAGCTTACACCATCTCTCAGTCTGGTTTCAGATATTAGTAAGTAATGGAATAATACACAGGAAATGAATAACCCCTCCCCTGCCCTGTAAATCAGAAAAGTCATTTACAGTAGCTGAGTGAATGGAGGGAGAGGTGTGTGGCAAGGGAATTGAACCTTAATGGCCCCTCAAGAGCTATAACCGTCTATCTCTCTGCCACTATATCTCTCTTTCTCTCTCCCTCCCACCCCATCTTTCCCAATATCTCTTCTCTCACCATCCCCCTTCTCTTTTTTCTCTTTCAGTCTTTCTTTCCCCCAGTCTCTCTCTGATTATAGATCTCTCAGACCTGGGGACTATTGTCTTATTAAGAGGTGGTCTGTGTATTTTTAAAATTTTTTTATTTTTATTAAGTTTTTAATTTTAATTTCAGTATAGTTAACATACAGTATTATATCTATATAGTTGCAGGTGTATAATATAGTGAGTGGTCTGTGTATTTTAAACATTGAATGAAAAATTCTTCCAAATACTTAAGTCATTCCTTGAGATAAACTTTGTTTAGACAATGGGGTATTTCATGATTGATCCTCCCCAGTGACCCCTGTTTAGTTTCTATGTAGTTTCCTACAAGATGTTGATTTGTGGTTCAATTCTATATGACTCATGAAAGAAGTCAGAGTCATGGAAAAAAATCAAGATTAGTAAATAAGAGATTCATCAAAACACTGCTTTAGAATATATTTCCCACTTATATGCAAATATGGCTATTGTGGTAAACGGAGAGTTTTCAAGACTTCAAGCAAGATAATGGGTAGTTCTATAAAGTTTTTAAGCAAAAGATATGAGGAGTCATCATTCATCTCTATTTACTTTCTGCTACCTCCTTTCCTTCTTCCAAATTCAAAAATACCAGCTTCCAACTTCTCAAGATACCAGCAGATCATCTAAACTATCTAAACCTTGATTGTACATTAGAATCACTTTGGTAACCTCAAAAAATACTGACATTTGAGTCTTTCCCAAAAATTATGATGTCATTTATCTGAAGTAAGCCCTGGGCATCAAGATTTTTTTAAATGTCCCAGGTGATTATAATATGCAACCAAAGCTGAGAACCACTGATGGTTATGGAAGAAGTTATAAAACAAAGATGGAAAATGTGTTTGGTGGACAGGTCACTTTGTGAAGGACTGTACAATTTAGGCTCTAAGTTTGACTGCTGTGACAGAGACCCCAAATAACTATGGGTTAAACACAATAAAAGTTATTTTTATTTTATAGTACAGACTGAGCTCATGAGCATCTTTGCTCTGAAAAGTTGTCAGAGGTCCAAGGTCCTTTTATCTCGTTGCTTTGCTCTCATTCACATGGTTCAGAACAACTCACAACTATGTCCATATTCAAGTTAGCAAGATGGCATACTCTCTCCTTTTAAGGAACAACCTAGAGATTACACATGTCACTTCTACTCCCATCCTATTGGCCAGCACTTAGTCACAAGGCCACATCTCATTGCAAGGAAAGCAAGAAAAGATAGCTTTTTTTTTTTTTTTTTTAAAGAAAGGGTAGGGGCGCCTGGGTGGCTCAGTGGGTTAAGTGTCTGCCTTTGGCTCAGGTCATGATCCCAGGGTCCTGGGATTGAGCCCTACATCGGGCTCCCTGCTCAGCGGAGAGCCTGCTTCTCCCTCTCCCTCTGCTGCTCTCCCTGCTTGTGCTCTCCCTCTCTCTGTCAAATAAATAAATAAAATCTTTAAAAAAAATAAAATAAAGAAAAGATAACCTTTAACGTGAGCAACTATGTGCCCTGACAAAACTTGGGTCTTCAATTATCCTGAGAAAGAAGGAGGAATTATTGGAGTAAAACTGGCATTCTTTGCCACAAATATCTTAATGTATTTCCAAGGCAAAGTTCAAGAGGTCTTGAAGAGGATGGGTTCAGCAGGAGGGAAGGGATGGGAGAAGAGAGATAGGACTCTGTGGTTAGAGAGAGATTTCAATGTTGAAGGTATTGCAATAGGAGTTGGCCAGGAACTGGCTGGCTTGGGTGAGTCAAGTAATGATAGATGAGATTCCCAGAATAAAAGAGGTGCAGGAACCACAGGGCTACAAGTCTCACATGTAGAAACCACTGGTACAGAAGGCTGTTGTCACCTGATCCTGCACTGTGAATGCTGTTGCTTTTCCTAGCCTATGTATTTTATAACTAAAATAAAATGGGGCTATTTATTGGGTCATATTCTGATCCTTGGATGGGCTTAGAAAGAAATGTTTTTTACACCTTAGAATTACAAAACTTAGTGCTGCGTGAGGGATTTACTTTTCTTTCAAATACAGGCCACTACTAGTGGGCATAGACCCCTGGGTGTGTTGATTGCTAACGTGATTTATGGCAGTCCCTGTGTATTCAGCTACATTCTATGACCTTTCTTCCACAGTGTCCTCTGCTTTGATAAAATCGCTCTATTCTATGTCAAGTCCTTTTAATCCTTTTTCAGAATCAAGTATGAAACAATTTCCAATGCATTCAACTCTAACTTTCTTTGCTCATTGTTTATTCCCCAAAGACTGAATAATACATTTAGAAGTGAAAAATTGGGAGCTGTTGCTTTATACACAGTACAAAGTAATTTTTTTTGTCCAGGTTTTCAGCCTGGCCTCAGATAAACCTTTTTTCCCCTTTTTTGTACATAAACTTTAGGTCTCCAAAGTTAATCATTTGAGACTGCAATTAATCATTTATATCCCCCAAATATTGGGCACATGAAGGGATAATTGTACATATAAGAAAGAATGGTAATGAAACAGTTATGAAGGAAGGTAGTATTGCAAAAAAATAAAATAAAATAAGGGGGCCTGAGAAAGGATTGGAAGTTTGGCCCATTTGTCTATCCATCTATCCATTTATCCATCCATTTGTTTATCCATTAATCCATCCATCCATGCATCTATCCATTATTCCATTCAAAAGTCTTGTAAAATGTCAGTCTTTTTAGAACTCACTGAGATTCGAAGATATTAGACAATGTTTCCAGTTCTTTTTTTTTTTTTTTTTTTTT
>NC_138375.1:85093500-85124540 GCF_054177405.1 Leptonychotes weddellii | reverse complement strand
TGCTATTCCTTTCTTCGATCTCCTGTTGAGTTTGTAGGTGTTCAGAATGGTTTGATCCCTATCCAGCTGAATTCCTGAGAGGAGACGAAATCCAGGTCTCCTACTCCTCCGCCATCTTGCTCTGCCCCCCAGGAAAAAAGCCCAATGTTTCCAGTTCTTGAGGACTTTATATGTTATGTTGAGCAGACTCAGTTTTGATGCATGGTCGAGAAGAAGGAAATGAAGGGAGATTATGCATCAACTGCATTTTAACTAGTCTGTGAAGCTTTACATATATAGTCTTATTAATGATTGAGACTAAGGAAGACAAAGGCTAATATCACAGTTCAGTAGAAGAACGCTGATGTTATAAATAACTGTAACCCCATGTCATTGGTGCTATAATAAATATAGGAAACCAGATAAGGAACAGGCTGATCCTGCCTGGAATAGTTGAGGAAAATTTCCTAGAGGAGCCCCCACTTCAACTGGATCCTTCTGGATGATCAGGAGGTAGGAAGGTGGGAAAGGCATTGTAGATGAAAAGAACAATGTGCACAAAAGTGTGGCGATGTGAGGATCAAGGCAGGTTTGGGCAATATTGAATGGTTAAGGGCTAAGAGGAAAGATTGGAGAGTTGGGTTGGAATTCTGTGTGCCAAGGAAAGGCATTTGAATTGTATTCTGTAGGTAATGAGGAGCTATTGAAAGTTTATAAGCATGGGAGTTAACATGATTGGATTTATGTTTTGGAAAGGTGACAAGAAAATAAGGAAAGGGGGGAAAGACTACATTTACTCATTTTCACCTAGCAAATATTTATTGCATACTTACTATATACCAGGCATCTTCTTGGGGCTGGGGATACAACTTTGCAAAAGTCAAAAATTCTTGTAAAAATATGTATAATCATTCAGGTAGTGATAAGTGCTATATGGAGGAAATGCAATAGGGAAAGAACACAGATACAATCTTTGCAATTGGGTGACCACCTTACCATATGTAATATAACCTCCCACTGAAGGAGATGAGAGAACAAACCTCGCGCATATCTGCAGGAAGAGGCTTTGGGGCAGAAGGAATAGCAAGTTCAAAGCCCTCTCTCTCATATGAGAGCTCTGGAAACCCCAAGATGACAAAATAGAAGGATTTAAGAATTAAATTCCCGTATTTATATGAAAGGGGCACTTGGCCAAAGAAATACTAATCGTCTCTTATATATCATTCAGAACCTCTAGTCATTTGTCTATACGTATTTGAGTTTGGCCAGAACATGATCTTATATAGATCATTGTGGGGCCAGCATTTTGGACAGAGGTAATTAAGCTGTTTTCTGCTATCACTCAAGACTGGCAATTTTGCATTTAAGCATTGAAGCCTAGTCATCATGCCAAAGCCAGGAGGATATTGTTCTTTTTCTCTTTTGTAGTTTAAAACCATACGTTTCATTTCCATATGCTCTGTACTTGCATTTCATATGCAAGTACAGATGCATTTCATATGCACACATTTAAGGCAACTTGCCCCCAAATCTAAGAAATACGGTGTTGTGGATGGCACATGTGGAAACCCTTCAGCAAGTAAGCAAGATGAGTGGAATTGGGAATGTGTCTGGCTGATGGTGATCTAGCTGAGTGCATTGCACACACACAGAGATAAAAATGAAGCCAGAATCTGGAATGAGATCATTAGTGTATACCATTCTGGTAATGTAGGCAGACCACACACATATTTAATGCACTGAACCCACCTTGAAATGCCCCTCATCCCCAAGAGAACAAAGTACTAGAAAAAATAAAGGGGAGGGGGGATGCTGAGTGATCCATAATCCTGTCAATGTCACAATCCATCCTGAACACCAGAATAAAGTTAATAGGGAAAGTTCTTTAGTGCTTGTTCAGCTGCCTGACACCCAACTCTGTGGCAAAAAAAGCAAGGAGGAAATAGATATATCATTATAGAATGTATCAATAATAAATTATAAAGGTGACATATATAAGAAGTAGTTATCTATATTTATTTGAAGTATCAGTCCTTAGGATTTTATATTTGACCACTCAATGTCAAAAATGTAGACAGTCTTAAATCATTTTTTAAGACTATTGATATTTTAATAATTAATTAAATTAATAATCAAACTGGTAAAAAATAGTGAAGAAAAGAATTTTAAAATGTCAGGAAAATAGAAGTAATATTTTTCCCCATGTTCAATAAATAAAATTAACTTGGAATAAACACAATCTATTTATAGCATACGTAAAGGAACATCTCTGGAAGTCAAATATTCTGTCTGAATTCTAAGCATTATTTTTCAGCTCAGAGGATTTCATGGTTTAGAGTAGAACATTTTCATTCCAAATCTATGTATCTTTTACCTCCTAAAAATATTTCCTCGACTTTTCCAACATTGCACTACTTGGTTATAGAACCAAGAATTTATACAGTTCAACCCACAGAACAGCTATCAAACATTTATTTAGAGGTTAAACACCTTCTATGTGCAAGCTCCAACTGGGCAAGGTCCTGCAAGAAACGCAAACTGAGTAAAACCTAGTGTCTGCTTACAAGGAGCATAGGAGGCGAGGTAAAAAATGATAATATGATGATGCAAAATATGCCTAGTAACCTAAAGGCTCAAAGGAGAAACAGATGACCATGAGTTAGAGAAATCAAGGACGGCTTCAAGGAAAAGTGACATTCAACACAAAGGGACCTTAATGGATGGGTGAGATTTCAATAGGCAGAAATGGATTGGTTTGAATAGGGTGGGAAAAGCAATTCAGGTAAAGACAGGGCTCATTTGGGAAGTATGTTTCCTGTTTTGCTGGAGCGTGTATATACACGTGGGAATAGAGGGAGTAAAGGCGGGAAGGTGGGATGTCAACCCAGGGAGTCTGGACTAGATTCAGTCAGCAGTGGGGCTCTACCCAAATCACTGTGACATGATGTGACATGACACTGTTCTGTTTATGCTCTGATGCCCAGGCTTTTGTACTCAGTCTCTTTCTCCTGCTGAAAGGGTGAGGCTTGTTCTCCAGCCCCTGGGGGAGAGATGGGTTCTGTACCACAGATATACTTGGAGGGCAGAGCACAGTAGGGTCTGGTGTGTGTTCTGGGTGTGTTCCTCCCCTCACCCCCGAAAGTGTAGCTGCTGAGTGTGGCCTCTGTGTCCCAGCTATTTAGGTGTCATTTGAACTCCTGAATATTTTCAGAAGTGAAAGAAAGAAACATTATCTTCCATAAATATATGTTAAGTGCCTCCTATATGAACAGCAGCAGTTTTGCCCAGCTCTAGATTGGTAGTAAAGTAGCAATCAAATCCAGAAGCCAAATAAAATCTTGAACTCATGTCAGAATAGTAAAGGGCTAATGATGGTGCACCCAGTAGATAGGCCATTTCCAATACAATACTGCCTTTGAATGCTGTATTATTATATAGTATCTTCTCAGCTAATTTTTTTGAAGAGCTAATTTAGGAAAAGCAGGAATAGTGTTAGGTGTTAGGTGTTCAGGGAGATTCAAAAGAAGTGAGAGCCATTCCTGAAAGACAGACATTCAGTAGAAACTTTAACCTAAAATAATACACAACATATAATGTGATATATAGATAGTCTATAAAGTCCCAGAATGTTTTCTGCTTGGTTATGTTCAATAGACATGAACGTTGTTTAGACACTTTCTTACTGGGGGATCCATTACTGGGCATCAGAGGCTAAGCTGCAGTGGTCATCTGGGTCCCTGTAGTCCAAATACAGATTTCTTTCTTTTTCTTTTTTTCATTTAAGTGATCTCTACACCCAACATGGGGCTTGAACTCACAACCCTGAAATCAAGAGTTGCATACTGTTCCAGCTGAGCCAGACAGGCGCCCCAACCAAATACAGATTTTTGACAGTACCTAAAATGGTTCTTTAACTTGAGACTTTTTTAAAGACACGGAAACCTTAAATCAGACTGACTGAAACCATTGTAGAATGAGAACTTTACAGTAGAAACTTATTTGACAAGACCAAAAGCAGTAATGGATCAATTAATCCAAAAATTTGATTTAAGTCTGAAATCCTAAAAAATACAATAATAAAGCATGATTCCTCATTTGATGATGTTATGATGTAGAGTCAAGGTCCTCACAACCGCGCCCCGCCTCCCCCCCCCCTGCCGTGTAGATCTGCATTTTGGAAACTTTCTTGCATAAATCAGATCCATAATGCATCTATTTCTACTTTCAATTTATTTAAGATAAAGCAGGCATTTCTAAGGCAACCTAAATCTAGAACCTGATAGGATTTTCCTGATTCCTGTTGCAGTCTTTTGCTCACACCTATGGTAGTAGTAATTTTTTTTTTAAAGTGACTTGGGACTGTTGAGTCCCAAGCACTCAATTTCATTTTGAGAATAACAACGACTCTCTTCTCTGCTCTCCTTGTTTGTCAATTTTCATATTTAATTAAAATATGCTTAATTTAATTAATTAAAATATTACAACCACATGTCTAATTAACCCAAACAGGTTTGGGAACAAATACTACTGACTCTTGGGTAGTAAACTACAGCAGAATGGGAGCAGAAGTCCTTGGGTACATTGGAGAGTAGTTACTGCCCTCAAGTGCTCAGCATGTTGTGCATAACAGAAAATTCAGTTTGCAGGGAATGGAGAGCATCTGTGAATCCGGCAAGTTAGTTAAGGGGAAGTAGTTGAGAGCTTGTACTCCATAAAGCTAGCTAAGCAGTTAGATTATGTGTGTTTAACTACCCAGAATATGCTTTGTGATTCTGGATTAACATCACTGAAGAACTGGGTAAATGCACACAGACAAACACATACCTAAAAGCAAACATATTTTTATCAGGTGTGTGAAAAGGAGATGTTCGTTCTGGCTCTATTGTGAGCTTCCATTTATTTACCTGTTGATATTCTTGAGTTCTATCCTGAATGTCCATGTGTATGGTAATATCTATGTATCAGGACTTTTATATTAATTACAGAACTTTAAAATATCTCAATAAAACATAGTGCTTACTTTATAGGCTTTTGTAAGAATTAATGCAACAATGTGTGTAGAATATTTATCACAGAGCTGAGGAACTTTAGCCCTCTCTATCCCTCTCGCTCTTAAGTGTAATTGTCCAAAATTCAGACTGTGAGTACAGAGTCTTCATCAAAAGCTTATTGACCAACTTGAAGGGGTTCCCTGTGGCCGAATTTGGAATAATCCATGCATCAAAATGAGAACAATGACAGGAATTGACTGAACACATTGAATTTTTAAAATGTCTGTGAACTCATAAAGATTAGGAAATAAATTTAAGGAGAAGGGAAAGTCTTTCTTAGGAAAAAATGCCAATTATAAATGTAGAAGTTATAACAGAAATAGGAAATTATCATTTTACAACCACCATAGTTATTATAACTATTTAGTCAAAAGTATCAGTGGATACTAACACCATTGGGTGGAAAGAACATTAGGAAATAGGATATTCAAACAATTTCATCCCATAGATTCATATTAACCGCAAAGGGAAAATACACTTTTCAAATGTAGAAATCTGGTGAATATCACCTTCATCAAGAGACCACACTTAGTACCACCAATGAGCTACAAAACTGACATCACGAGGCTCTTTATTTGATGTACACAATGTCATCTATGTAGTATTTCTGCCCCACCTCTCCAATTCCCAGTTTAACTTGAATCTAATTATGAGAAAGTAATCAAAGCGATCCAAATTGAGAAACATTCTCTAAAACAACATCATCAACAACAAAATATGCTTATCAATGTTGCAAAAGAGAAAGAATTTAAGTTAAAGAACTAGTTAGTTAAAGAACTAATTTAGGTTAAAACAGATTATAGAAATAGTTGGGGGAATTTGACCTGTGTAATACATAATGGTATCATATCAATATTAAATTTTCACTTTTTTTTAAGATTTTTTTTTTTAATTTTTGTGAGAAAGAGCACACGCACGAGCAGGGTGGAGGGGCAGAAGGAGAAGCAGACTCCCTGCTGAGCAGGGAGCCCACCATGGGGTTAGGTCCCAGGACCTGAGATCAGGACCTGAATGAAGGCAGATGCTTAATGGACTGAGCCACCCAGGTGCCCCTTAAATTTTCATTCTTATGGTTATATAAGAGAATGTCTTTACTCTTAGGGGTAAGGTGTCAGCAAAATAGTAATAATAATAATAAGAAGAAGAAGAAGAAGAAGAAGTATATTTATAAAAGTATATATATATTTAATTTACACATATAAACAAATACATATACTGACAGAGAAACCAAATGTGATAAAATATTAATAATTAGGGAACCTAGGTAAAGATTATATGGGTGTTCATTATACTCTTCTTAGGAACTTTCTGTAGGTTTTTAATTTTTCAAAATAAAAGTTGAGGGATGTAAAGGTATATCTAAAGCTCTAGGTACTGCTCTTCCTAATTTGCTGTCACAGAGATCTATGTAATAGTGGACCATCAAGTGCGGACTGCACAGTTGTCCTCTGTCGGTCATCCAGAAATAGG
The DNA here is from genome assembly GCF_054177405.1 of Leptonychotes weddellii. Taxonomy (NCBI): domain Eukaryota; kingdom Metazoa; phylum Chordata; class Mammalia; order Carnivora; family Phocidae; genus Leptonychotes; species Leptonychotes weddellii. Next base: position 85,118,040 of record NC_138375.1, on the reverse strand, counting down.
TTTGCTTTGTGAGTTTCAGTCTCTTCCATAGCTGCTACCTATGGAAAAACATGTAAAACTAAGGATTTTCTCTTGCAGAATAAAGTAGAAGCAGCTGCAGTATCTTTAAGTAGGTTATATTTAGATTTTAATGAAACTTGGTAGTGGCAAGAGACATAGAAGAGAGCAGGACTCTGACAGGGCCTTCGAGGTACTTGCTAGAATTCCCACCAACTGTTAAAGTACAGTCCAAACCACAAGCCAGAACATTCACAGAGGAGAGAAGGTGTAATAGAGAGTTTAAGGCTGAATTTCTGCCTGCAAGTTTGATTGAGACACATCCAACTCTTAAGCAGAATAATTGAGAATGACTGTCTTAGAGGTTGACCAAGTTCATGTGTAGTAAGTCTCTTCTTGAAACTAAGAACTTCCTTTGGTGTTGGTAAAAGAGAAAATGCAGACAACAAACTATATTTGAGAGAGTAATCCCCCCATGTTGGTTTATCCTGGAGTCACAGGACCAAAGCAGTGAGAACTGTGTATGATGACAACAGAGCCACCTACCTCTGGTGTGAAAGAATGGTCATATTTGCTTAAGCTTGGAGTGGGAAGACATTTTTGAATACATATGAAAAGAGTCAGTGTTAGGAGAAGTATAAAAACCAAAGAGCCGAAGTAGACAGGCCATGGGAAGTAGTGAACACAGGAGCTGTTGCTCCATCTACATTATGATATGTGGGTTTTATGACCCCAGGATCAAGGTCCTATAGGAATCACAAACATTCTAAATAGTATAAAACATCAAAAAATAAAGGAATGATTTAAATATGGTAATACCTGGGCTAATAATGTCTAAACTTTTCAAGTACTTATTAGGTGTTCTAAGTATTCCATCTCATTTACTTCAGTTCTATGACTTAGGAGTGCTACTATTCCCATATTACAAATGGGGAAATGAAGGCATAAGACAGTTAAATAATCTACCCAAGGCAGAACTGGGGCAGGTTGGCCCAGGTCCTCTTAACCACTGCTCTGTGCTGGAATGTCATTAAACCATTACAATCATCTTTTTGGAAACTATTTACTGGCATGGCAAAATGTTAAAAAAAATTAAAAAGAGTGACCAATCTGTATGTGCAGTATGTTTGTTTGTTTTTTTTAAAGATTTATTTATTTGACAGAGAGAGATAGCGAGAGAAGGAACACAAGCAGGGGGAGTGGGAGAGGGAGAAGCAGGCTTCCTGCAGCGCAGGGAGCCCGATGTGGGGCTCAATCCCAGGACCCTGGGATCATGACCTGAGCCGAAGGCAGACGCTTAACGACTGAGCCACCCAGGCGCCCCTGTGCAGTATGTTTTAAAAGCATGAAGAATAAAGGATTGAGAAAGAAAGACTGAGCGAAATTGAGAGAGAGAAAGCAAGAGCAGGCCCAACGTGACTGCTAATTTTTTCTTTCTATTTTCATGAAGTTTTCAACTTTCTGTAACTTTTATAATTAAAAAAAATACATGCTATATATCAAAGAAATATCCTGGAAGTTTAAAAAATAACCATGTCGAGTGTTCATAGAAGCAGTCCTAATCCTTGACTCGCTGTTTCTCCAGATTCATCACTTACATGCCACTTCCACAGTTTTTGCCATATGCGTTCTACTCTGTTATTTGCTTAATAATCCTTTCAATTAACTCACTATTTTTACTTAGGCTTCTAAGTAGTATCTATGAAATCATGTTTTACTATTCTATGGATTTTTTAAAATGTAAATTAAAGTAAACACATAACTATTAAAATGTCTTGGGCCACCAGGGTATGAATGGCCCACTTTGGGAAAGAAGATGCTCCTCCTAGGGACACCTGGCTGGCTCAGTTGGTTGGGCCTCTGACTCTTGTTATGGTCTCAGGGTCTGGGATCAAGCCCTGTGTCAGGCTCTGCACTCAGTGGGGAGTCTGCCTGTCCCTCTCTCTCCCCTTCTGCCACCTCCCCCCCCCCCCCGCACTGTGCCTGCTCTCCCTCTCTCTCAAATAAATAAATAAATAAATAAATAAATAAGTAGGAATATGCTTCTCCTATACTGGCTTCAGAATCACTTAGGCAGGGTCCTGGATCTACTGAAGTAGAATTGCAGAGAAGGGTCCTGGACACCTGCCTTTTAAACATACTCTCCAGGAGATTCTTGTGCAGCATAATTTTTCAGAATAATGTTTCAGAATAACTGCACTGTGGTTTCTTAAAAGGATGTATAATGGTCAAGGATTGGTATTGAATCTGAGGTAATTAAAGAATTTAGCCAGATAACCAGGTTGAAATCTGGAGCTGTACAAGACCACCCCAGGAAATAGCTTAAAGAGAGCATTAGAGATAACCTGGATGATGGTGGAGGGGAAAAGCTAATTATTGCAAAATAAATGAAATCCCTAGTTTCTTTTGTTGCCAAGAATGACACCCCTGGAGAGTTGCTTTGCTGTCTTGTTTGAGTGATAGTTCTTACTGCTGATAAATCTTATCACAGAATGTGTTAAGGTAGCAGTATGTGGCAGTTTGTGTTGAGGTTAAGGTAGGCCTATAAAGATAGAAACAGAGAGCTGTGAAAAACCAGAAGTCCAAAAAGAAGGTGGGTTGCTGCAGCAGAGGGAGCAACAGAACCTCATTCCAGGGAGCCGTTAAGAGTTGTGGGCAAAACAAGAAGTTGGCCAACCAGTGGGAATCAGAGGTATGAAGTTTTCAATTTTGTTTCTCGTGTAGCTGCCAGAAGAGAATTTCCATGTAGAAAGAGACCAGCCTTTGTTGAGAAGATGTTTTGTTAAACCCAACTAAAGTGGAAGGAAGCCTCAGGGCCTGGTTGTAAGCTGGGGAAAATAACCAGGAGACAGAGCTAGTAAAGGCCTAGGTGAAGGGGGCTGTGTCTGAAGAGGGGATTCTGTGGTAGCTTCCAGAGTCATGGACGCTACTGGGGGGGGGGTGGGGAGAGGTTGACAATTGCATCAGTGTAATCTGTGCTAAATTAACCCATGCACAGAAAGGGACAGTGCTATATGGGTTACACAATTAGTGGAGAATTTGTAGGTATGTAAGACTGGGATAGAGAATGGAAATGACTTTGTTCAAACATGTCACAGAGGTATGTGGGCAATGCACATTTAGGAGAGTCCCCAAAACACACCAGATGAGGCCCAAGGAATCTAGTTCAGCTCAAGGTAGACTAGAAGGTAAATATTATGTGAGGAAACATTTTTGGAGGGATTTCACACGGAGGCAAAGGTAGAACCTTCAAGAGCAGTGGGGCTAGGGAGTACATATGTTGTTAGCATCAAAATGATCCAGAGGAAGAAACTAAGATGGACAAGTATCTGAGCATCTGGAAGGAACATTCTCCAATAACATGAGAGATGGGTATGAGTATGAAGCCAATGTAGTGTTACCTCTCTGGGGACAAAATAGAAATCATGCTGTAATTTGAAAAGGGTTTGATAAAGATGACAAAGGGAAAACATGGAAAGAGGACCTGGAACCCTGAAAAAAGCATCACCCTAACCTGTGACCTGGAAGCTGTTCTCTTGCTGTCACCATGTAGCCTGGGTCCCTCAGGATCCATTGACTTGTTTACCTCTGGCCTAGAAACCCTTGCTTTTTTGGTTTAACTATTTCATAGACATTTTCTAAGTCTATTATTTCTCAAAGTCTGTTATTTCTTTTCTGAAATTCTGAAATGTATAACTGCTATCTATGTCTAACCTTTTTTCTACTATATACACATCATTTTGAATTTTGATTCCATCCTTAGTATTGGTGATTCTCAAGGATTTTCTGGCCCAACATATCCTTTGATTTCCCATTTCCCTTAGTTTTCACATTAAGCCTTTTAAAAACTGTATTCCCACCTCCCACCCTGCCACCTCCACCCCTCAAAAAAAAAAAAAAGCAAGGTGATTAGAAAAAGGAAGTGAAAGGAAATTAGTATTCTGTGGAATTGGTTACCCTGGGGCTTCAGGGTGGTTGAGGCCATACACTGTGTCACATAACACTATGCAAATTGACTTTACGCTTCTAAATTTAAATGATACAGTTGTCAACAAAGAGATGATATCACGTTTGTCATGATTCAATGGATGTGCATCTCTTTTCCCCAGTTCCACCAACGGACATGTAATAGGGTGGTGACAAAGGTCAGCTGTACAGGATGTGAAGTCGGCTATGCAGGAGGGAGCATCAAAAGAGGGCTTTCACTGCATTTTGTACCCCCTACCATGTCATCCCGAGACCCCAACCAAATTACTTTCTATAGTGGCAAAAATTGCTCTGGGCTAGCTCTAGCATTCAAGTTTCAGAAACAGTTTCTTCTATGTTACAGAACTATGTGGCCAAACCAGCCACAGATAATATATAACACCTAGGCATGTACATGGACAGTCGTACCACAACACTGTGATGATGACCAGCATCTGGACACATGCTGTCATACACTCAGTGGGACTTTTTAATGACGAGGCACTGAACATGGTAGGTCTGGTCATCACTAGTAGCTAAGCTGTTTGAGGAAGTAGGGCCCTGAGCTTGCAGATGAACTTAGAGCAGTGAGGAAGAGGGAGGTGGTGGGGCAGGGCAGGGGTGGTGGAGTAGAGCAGCTCCAGTTGGCCCCGGGACACATTGATGAGAGTGTGCCCAATATTGCAGGGAAACATACCAACTGGTAGCCACCACAGCCAGAAGGCCACTCTCTAGAATTCCTTCTGCTACCATCAGTTGAGTTTTATACCTCCCCAGACCCAGGTTATTTCTTCCTCAGCCTGTTTCATCCCAGTTAAACTTGTCATTATTATTAATAAACTAAATTAAATGTTACATAAACATACAACATATGACTAAAAAAGCAAGTTTTTTTCTGTGAACTTGGTTGAATACTTCGAAAAAATTCAATGAAAATGAATTGCTGAGCAATGGTTAAAGTGGGAAAGCAATTATAAAAACCTAGAAGGACTCTGCACTCAGGTTGCCCAACAGATGTCTTTAAGTTTTTGCTTCCTTTCAAAGAAATTATCATTGGAAATAGTAAAGGATGTATAATGGTTGTGGTTTATGACAGAAAGATTAGGTCAAACTCCAGCTAACCAACCAACATTCAAAGAAAAAGCCTGGGCTTTATATCAAAACTTGGCAAAAGAATGCGGTTACTTTAAAATAAAAATTTTGATGTATGTATCTACAATTTTTTTTATGATTCATTTCTTTAACCAATATCTTCCATTAGCCAACGAATTCCCTGTCCCGACTGTATTTGATAGAAGGGTCTCTGTGGAACTTCCTCTTTCAGCATTATTATGTTGAGATCCGAGGGATTAGGATTCCCATGATTGGTCTCTTGTTTGAGGTATAGAGCAGTAGCGTTTCAGGAAGGCAGAACTTCTAAAGATCTTGTATAATTCAGTGCTCCTTTAATTCTAGCCTAATTATGACCAAAAAGGGACAGGTATTCCTACTCATCAGCTAAAAGTGGCACTATAGTGATAGCATAAACCCAATTTATAAATCTCTTACATATTAGCTTTGAACTTGAGATTCTTGATAAATTTAGAAGCCGTGCAGAATTTGCCTTCTTTCTATTTTGGGCATGAAGGCTTACTTTATTATTTATATCACATAATTTCAAATTGCTTTAATTCTAATTTGCAAAAAACAGGATTGCACTGTATCAGAAGCAAGTTTCTCCGCCTGGGGCACTAGAAGTAAGCATCCAGAAGAAGACCTTTCAACATCTCTCTTCTGGATGACACAAGTCTCTCCCTTTGAGCTGGTTTTGGTGTAGAAGTTTATGTTCATTATAAGTAGAGATCTTTTCTGAGCCTTTTTTCTGGAATAAAAAAAGAGCTTTTCTGTTTCCTCACATGCTATGTGTCTCTAGCAGTATTACTGGGCTTCAGCTCATGCAAGTTCCTCTATGAAGCTTGTGAATGATTGCAGGTTGTTTTATTTTTAACGTATAGATCCAAGATATTTAGCTACAAAAGCATTTAACACCTCTAGGCAACTAGATTTCTTCAGCATGTCTTTCTCTCTCAGTAGGCCTCTAACAAGAGTGTCAAAGCACTCCAGACCATTTCTAATGCTTTCAGATGACCCGTTACAGTCCTTCAGATTAAATATGAGGCACTGATACACATTATCTTGGCTCTACCAAATAGCTTTAACTAGTGTTTCTCAAATTGAATTCTAGGACCTGGAAAGGTCATTAGAGAAATCAGAGGAACTATTCTCCTCTTCCCTCACCCCTTCTGTCTGAATTTCCTGCTTTTATTCTGAAATAGTTTGTTTATCTGGAGGCCCCTTATTCAGTTACATCAATCAATTGGCTTATTTGCTGTACTCCAAAGTTGAGCAAAGAAAGGCTTCTAAACTTCCAAACTTATCAAAAGGTCATGCATGATGTTCAAGTCCTTGACTCTTCTTTATAGTAGCTTTGCTGAGATCTAATTCACATATCATAAAATTCAATCTTTTAAGTATACAATGCAGTGGATTTTAGTATACATACATTGTTGTACAACCATCACCACCATTAATTCCAGAGCATTTTCACCCACCCACCCCCCAACAAAAATCCCAAACTCATTAGCAGTCACTCCCCTTACTCCCCTCCCTTCAGCTCTAGGCAGCTACTAATCTACTTTCTGTCTCTGTGAATTTGCCCATTCTGGATATTTCATGTAAGTGGAATCATGCAATATGTGACTTTTGTGTCTAGTTTGTTTCACTTAGCATAATGTTTTCAAGGTTTACCCATGTTGTAACATGCATCACTACGTCATTTTTTTAATAGCTGAATAACATTCCATTGTATGGGTATATCGCATTTTGTTTGTCCACTCATCTGTTGATGGACATTTGGGTTGTTTCTGCCTATTGGCTATTGTGAATAGAGCTACTATGAACATTCGTATACAAGTTTTTATTTGCATGTCTGTTTTCAGTTCTTGCAGGTATATGCCTAGAAGAGGAATTGCTAGGTCATATGGTAATCCTCTGTAAAGCTTGTTGAGAAACTGCCAAACTGTGGCTGCACGATTTTACATTCCCATCACCACTGTATGAGGGATCCAGTTTATCCACATCCTCTACAGTACTTGCTATTTTCCTTTAAAAAAAATTATGGCTGTCCTTGGGGCGCCTGGGTGGCTCAGATGGTTAAGCATCTGCCTTCGGCTTGGGTCATGATCCCAGGGTCCTGGGATCAAGCCCTGCATCGGGCTCCCTGCTTGGCAAGGAGCCTGCTTCTTCCTCGCCCTTTGCTTGGGCTCTCTCGCTCTCTCTGTCAAATAAATAAACAAATAAAATCTTAAAAAAAAAAAAAAATGGCTGTCCTAGTGGGTGTGACTTGGTAACTCATTGTTGTTTTGATTTGCATTCCCTGATGACTAACAATATTGAGCATCTTTTTTATGTTCTTATTGGCCATTTGTATACCTTCTTTAGAGAAATGTCTATTCTCAAGTCAACTGTTTGTTTTTTTTAAGATTTTATTTATTTATTTGTCAGAGGGAGAGAGAGCACAAGCAGGGGAAGCAGCAGGCAGAGGGAGAAGCAGGCTCCCCACTGAGCAGGGAGCCCGATGTGGGGCTCGATCCCAGGACCCTGGGATCATGACCTGAGCCGAAGGCAGACCCTTAACCAACTGAGCCACCCAGGCGTCCCCCAAGTCATCTGTTTTTTAAAGTGGATTGTCTTTGTTATTGAGTTGTGTGATGGTGAGTTATATATATCAAATTGGCAAGGCTATGGTGCCCAATTGTTGAGTCAAACACTTGTTTACATATTGCTGTGAAGATATTTTGTAGATGTGATTACTATTTACAGTTGACTTTAAGTAAAAGAGACTACCCTTGGTAAGAAGGGTGGACTTCAACCCCATCAGTTGAAGACCTTAAGAACAAAAACTGAGGTTTCCTGAAAAAGAAAGAATTCTGCCTCAAGACTAGAAATCCTACTTGAGTTTCCAGCCTGCAGGCCAGACCCCATAATCATGTGAGCCAATTCCTTAAAATAAATCTATTTATATGTTTTTCTTTGTTTGTGTTTAAGTATGTATATACATATGTATTATATAAATAATATATGTACATACGTAAGTATATACTTCTGTAAAAATATGATATATAAGTATGCATATGTGCTGTATACACATGTGCACACACACCATCTATATGCATATATGTTCCATTGGTTCTGTTTCTCTGGAGAACCCTGGCTGATATAAATTGTTAAAGTTCTTTGTATATTTATATATTCTGGATACTAGATCCTTATTAAATATATGAAAATTGAACCTTTGTTTTGGTTAAGCCACTCCAGTTGGGTTCATTACATGCAGCCATAAAATCCTCAATGAATCTCAAGGTTTTCTGAGGAGGATCAGATAGAAAAATGCATGTAAAACACTTGGAACAATGCTTGACACATAACTCAGTTAATATTATTATTATTTTATCACATTCGAATTCATTTAGAGCAACGAGCCCTACACCACTCAGTAAGCCTTAAAGATATTCATTATTCAGTAAACGCTTATGAGTCTCTATTAAGTATATGATACTGTGTGGAGTATGATGCGGGCTCAACTTGGTGGTGTGCAGCCTGTGTAGTCATACAGGGTCCTGTGCCTGGTTTAATGTTCTGCTGCCATCACCTTAAAATTCTTATTAAGTCTTGAACAAGAGGTTCTGCATTTTTATTTTCCACTGGGCTCTGCACATTATGTAGCCAATTTTGTTGTGATGACTAGAAATTTTTTTGCTGTTCAGAATAATAACTTATGTTTCTAAAAATTACCATGTGTTCTTCAGGAAACATTAAATCTTGCTAACTATACTCTAAGAAGACTGAGAAATATACAGTACCTTCAGAAACATCTTGCCAAACATGATGTAAATACGTGAGACTTTGACATTTAACAGGTAAGCTTTACTTAACTGAAAAATTCACTTGTTTAGAAGAGTCAAGAGCCTGATAAATGAAATATAAATATATTTTGCAATAAAAAGAAAGAGTGCAACTGCAGGCTTTGTTGTGGTAGTAGTGGTTAGAAGTTGGGGAGTTTGCTTTGCTAAGGTTTTGGGGGATTAGGAAGTAAAACTTTGGAAGTAGTTATCTTCTCCCCAGTCATTATTGGTATGATACACAGGAACTCACAGTGAGCCATGAGACAAGTGGCTTAACCTCTCTTTGTCTTCATTTCCCTTTCTATAAAATGAGAATGATGAACAGCTGGCTAGTCTATGCACAGCATCAGATTTTTAGCCCTGTCCTTTTCTCTGAATTTTCCCTCTCAAAGACGTATTGAGCATCTACTATGTACTATGCTTCATTCTCAGCATTAGGGACGCATAGTTGAGTGAGGGTCCTTGTTCTCAAGATTATGTTCTTGGAAAGAGAGAGATGATAAACCTGCCAAGGTAAATAGGATCACTTCAGACGGCAGTAAATGTAAAAGAGGATTAAATGGGCGGAACTGTCAGGGAAAAGCTTTCTGGGGAGGTGACACGTAAGTTGAGATCTGAATGATGGCCATGAGGAAGTCAGGTGAGGATGTAGAGAAACGCATCCTTAACAGAAGGCACCTCAAGAGCAAAGGCCTCATGAGTGGAGTGGGCTTGGTTTGTGTGGAGACGGGGAGAGGCCATGTGACTATAGAACAGGAAGCAAGGGAGCAGGGCAGGCTGTGAGAGCAGATGGACGGGTGCCAGAGCAAGAAAGGCTTTGCCGCCCCAGGGCAAGAGTTTGGATTTCATTCTGGTTCAGGGAGAGGTCTTTGGAGGGTTTTAAGCAGGAGAAAAATGTAATCTGATTTATGCTTCAGAAAGATTCCCCTCGTTGGCTGCTCTCTGGAGGAATCAGATGGACTGAAGGTTGGCAAGGCTGGTGGCAGTGACCCCTTCAGGGGGTGCTGCGTCAGTCCAGGAGAAAGGAGATGGGGCTTTGGCTAGGGTCCTGGTCTTGGGAACTAGTAAGCAGTAGTTGGATTCAGGATATACTTTGGAAGTAGAGCTGACAGGACTTAGTGTTGGATTGAATATCAGGGTGAGGAAAGGAGAGAGTTTTTTGTTTTAATACATTTCACCGTAGAAAGCTTGGGAAATTCAGGGAAGCGTTCAGCAGGCTATGTGTTTTATTATGTAATATGATTTACATTTAATATTAAACCTAGCTTTCTCTTGCACAAGGAGACCTTTACCCTTATTGACCATTATTGCTACCCTTTTGAAGATTTCAGTGCACCTTATTAGACGCCTGGAAGATTCTTGAAATTAGGAAAAAAAAAAAAACAATAGGTGAGAAAAACCTGCTTCACCCTGCTTAATACAGAATTTACTAACTTTATTTGAACTTTTTCCTTTTTTTTTTTTTTGAGATTTATTTATTTTAGAGAGAGAGAGAGAGAGCACAAGCAGGAGGGGCAGAAATAGAGGGAGAGAGAATCCGAAGCAGACTCCACGCTGAGTGCGGAGCCCAATTCCGGGCTCAGTCTCACAACCCTGACATCACAACCTGAGCCAAAACCAAGAGTCAGACACTTAACTGACTGCGCCAGACACCCCTAACCTTTTAAACTTTTTGATGGTTGTTTTGTATAATATCTATTACCATCTCTATCAACTATCAGCAGAAAACATGACCTAATACTGTATTGGTTCTCTCCCTCTCATTTTTATTTCCCTTACCTATAAAAGTTAAATTTGCAGGTTCTAAGCTCAGAATCCTTTACTGCATGCACCAGCACAGTTCTTCATAAGGACTTCATGAGGACTTAACCTTCCACTGGCTTTTATCCCTTCTCTTAACATTCTAGGAGGCAAATATTGCCTAGATTACATTGTTCTATAGTGTTTTTAATTGTGTTCCTAATCCAGAGCTGTTCTATCTACCGGTTATTCTTATAAAAGAGGTGGGGAACTTGTGTCAAATGATGTTTAAAATTGACATTGTCTCCCAAATACCTTATCTTTCTCTTAACATAGAAGGTGACAGCCAGTGGTATATGAATTACATTGTCAACATACAACTGGTAGAAATGAGGGAAACTGAGTTTTAAACCTGAGAATGCACATCTAGGTTTGTAAGTATATACAGTCAAAACTCCTTAATGTAAGTCTCTATTTAAACTGTAATTTGGGAGCAACCACAGTGGGCATTTAGTGAGGTTCCAAATATCCCATGTGGACAGAACAAAAATATATTTTCTTTGTCCTTGCATGACTTGGAATTGTCTAAAATGTCAAGAAGAAAAAAATCTCATTAAAAAGATAGATAGATATTGTTAATAATAATATTGAAAGCTTTGGGCGCCTGGGTGGCTCAGTTGGTTAAGCGACTGCCTTCGGCTCAGGTCATGATCCTGGAGTCCCGGGATCGAGTCCCGCATCGGACTCCCTGCTCGGCGGGGAGTCTGCTTCTCCCTCTGACCCTCCCCCCTCTCATGTGCTCTCTGTCTCTCTCATTCTCTCTGTCTCAAATAAATAAATAAATCTTTAAAAAAAAAAAAAAATAATAATAATATTGAAAGCTTTTATGCCCCAGCAGTTGGTGCTGCTTATACCATTCAGGTGGATATCGTGTGCCTTACTTACACTCAGCTTAATTTTAAGATTTTAATAAATGAAAAAATCTGTAGGAAGTGTGGTATATTATCACACTTAAAGCAGCCAATTAAATTAGTCCCTTGATATAAGCTACTTTATAAACTCATTTATCACCCAAGTTAGCTTGGCCTGACCTGATAAGGATGGAAGCAATTTCTCAGTAGCAAAATTATTGATTTTTTTTTTGACAAAGCTCCTTTTCTAGTTTGATTTTCCTTCTTTTGTGCACTTCTATTCTTGTGTCACCTTCTCAGAGACTGGAGTCCCATTTATATGTTGGCAAGCAAAATGCTGTTTAAAAGAGTATGGGAAGCTGTATCTTAATGTCCAACCTAATTAGCCACACCTAAACAATTTATGAAGGCATTGTGCTCAATTTATCTTATTCAATAAACAGAAGAACATGTTGATTATCTTCTGAAGCTTGGCATGCTTGCCAAGCAAATGTCAATCCTTCTTTTGTTGCACTATTGAACCTTGTGTGCTCTGATACCTTTTCCCTGAATTTTCATACGGATTCCTACGTGTTAAATGATGATCATTTTGTCACATGCAATATTGACATAGATTATTTACTCGGCTAAACATTGAAAATGTTTCCCTTTATCAGTAACTTTTCATGGTTTGGCAAGGTATTTCCTCCCAGGGAAAAATTAGAAGGTAACTATAGCCTTTTACCAGATTTGAGAGATTTAAAGAAAATAACTATCTTATTACAAAAATTGCATCTGAGGGCAGTCTTTGTAAAAGATAGAGATTTTCCCAGAAAAATAAGGGGGGCAGGGTCATGGATGGAAGAGTACTTACACTTACTGAGTATCCATTATAAGCCAGAAACTGTGCTGGGAGTTTTATGTACATTATTTCCTTTAACATGAGGCTTTTCTTTTATCTGCATTCTGTGGTGAAACCGAGGCTCACGGAGGTCAAATAACTCATGCACCAACTAATGGGTATTTGGCCTGGGATCTAACACCAAGTCTACTGGACTAAATTCCATCCCTTCCATTCTACTATGCTTTGCTGCTTTGGTTGGCATGATCAGTGGGATTCCCACACTCTGAGGGTTGCAGCAACCCAGTGATCACAGCTCATTCAGATGCACAGAGTTCCCTTGACAGGTTTCTCAGTAGTGTTGATGGAGGGGCAAGAGACCCTTATTACATGTAATTCTGATCTTTTACCCAGGGTTAAAAGCATATAGTCTCCTAGTGTAAGTCTGGGATACCGAAAATCTCTCTGTGCCCTTTCACAGAGAAACGAGACTATCACTGCTTCCTAATAATGGTGGTCTGAGTTTTCTCTTGGTAGCTAGGATTTTGTTCTAAGGAAGGACATTATTATACATTTTCCTCTGTGCTACCCACAGAGGTAACCACTTAGGCCACTTAGGCCAACTGCATGCATTACTGATAGGTCCAGTGCCCTAGTTTTCTAGACTATTATTCTTAGTATTCATAAAGCTGTTGGGATGTCTGTTTAAGAGAAACCAACAAAGAATCATAAGAGTGACAATACTGTGCTTATCCACACTTTCATAAACATTAATGCTAAAAAGAAATTCCTTTTTGCTTTGGATTATATTAAAGTTCCTTAAACAGTCCATTTTTCTCAGGCCCCCCTTTAAAGGACTGTTGAATTCGAAAACAAGCAAGCAAAAAATGAGAACTGGTCTCAGAAATTTTTCTTAATAAAATATATTGGCATTTCTCTTACCCTGATACCTCTGATTTCCCCCAGGCCAAGGTTGAAGTCACCAGGAACCTTATTTTGAAAGAAGCAAAATGGAGTCCATCTGAGTAATCAAGTTAATTTCTTTCCAGCAACTAAGGACATCAGAGATCCAAAATAAGCTCAAATTTTAAAATTTACTTATTTTCTGACTATTAAGTTATATCATTTTACTAAAATTTTTAGAAAATGCACATGAAAGAAGAAAATTAAAATTATCTGTGATCACATACACCTAAAGATAACCATTATTAACATTTGATGTACGTCTTGTCTTTTGTATTTTAAATAACATTGGCATACTAATCAGGATTCTTAGCCTGCAAGCCACAGAAAGAGTGGCCACTCCTTGAATTAGAAAGGAATTTACTGAAAAGATATTTGGTAGCTCAGAAATTCATGAGAACACCTGGGGGACCAGTCCTGGAAAAGAGTAGGAGTAGAAGTGACCAAGGGAGTTGAAAACCAGATAATACCACAGAATTATTCTGGTGAAGCTCCCATACTGTCACGATAAAGACCTTTCCCTGAAGCCAATACTTCTGCCACAGCCAGCCCAGACACTGATGGAGGTGTTGCTGGTCCCACTGTCCCCAGAAACTGTGTCGTCTCACTGATAGGATGAGTTTTTGCCATCCTTGCTTCTGTGGCTCATTGGCTCCCAATTCCAAGTCTGGGTCAGTCTGGGTCCTTGATCAAGTCCAGGTTATATGTCTACTCCAGCTGTCAGGGGATGATGACGTAAAAGGTTCTTAATCCCTTGCCTCTGTAAAGGTAGGAGGCCTTCATGGCACAAGAATCACATGGTGGGAAATTCCCCAAACTTGGGATGGGAGTTTAGATGCTGAGCCGCTAAAATCCCACTTGATGTCTGCCACAATGAGCTCATACAGCTTTATATAGCTCTGTATCCTGCTTTTCTCTCAAGCATTAAATCATGACTATTTTCCTAAAACATGAAGTATTTTCCAAAATTAGGGTTTTCGGTGACTCTATAATAACAGTCTTGATTTGATCGATAAATAGCATATGTGATATTAACTGTCCAAAAACGGCTTAAAAAGCCTGGCGGTTACAAAGGTAGAAGCATCAATCTTAGCACAGAGCTATCTAAATTATTTTTCTAGCTTCAGTTAGCACTCAGCTGGGAGAAGTCAGCCTCTTGAGCTGACTTCATATCTTGGGGCACTGCCTGAAATGGCCTAGTTAACCTGAATGAGGCACGACTGACTAGAGAGGACAGGTTTGGAAGCTGCCTCTGCCTGCTAGGCTGGGGCAGGCAGTGGGGGCACAGGCCCCGCAGCAGGAGCTAGAAGGGAGTTCAGTCCAAGAGCAAAGGAACTCTATATTAGCTGGCCTGGTTGTGGGCCAGTCAGGAGGCTGCCAGCTTTGGGGCATGATGTGAAGGAAGAATCCCGAAGCTGGTGATAGTCATGGATTGAGAATTCTAGCCCTTGGCCTGAGATTCAGGAGCAGCCCTGGCCTGAAAAATAGAAACAAGGTGGGTTTTAGTTCTAGAAAAATTCATGATGGGTAAGTGACCAAGACGGGAACAAGAAACATAGCAGGGCCCAGTTACAAGACCAGTGAATAGGGTAGGACCAGGTCTTACAAGCCTGGGTATCAGAACTAGAGCAGATATCCAGCAGCATGATACTGAATTCCAGGCTCACTTACCTTAAGTTGTTCCTGACTAATGTCGGGTCTGGGAGCTTGGTTGTATGGAAGAGGTTGACAGAACAACTTCAGATGGAGCCCAGGGATTCTCATTAAGCACAGCTTCATGGTCTCAGAACAAGGCCGTGAGAGATAAGCTCCATTAGTTGAGGTTGAAGTCAGACTAGAAAGAAAGGGCACAGTACTCCATGTGAAGGCTCTGGGGAAAACCTGCCTTCTCCCCATCATTGTCGTTTCTTTGGAGGCTGTGGAGACTTTCCTCTTTTGTTCTCAGTGGGACCACATTAAAAAGTCAGCTTCTCTTCCCGTTCAATTTGTATGTGGTGTTTTGATCCCTATGGGTTTTTTGAGAATTCTAATACAGTTTTCAGATGCCCCAGTAATGATTTGCAGATACCATGGCTCAATGAGTTTGCCCTGCAGTCTCTTATCTTTAGATGGTCTGCAACTTGTTGCATGTTTGAAGGATCCAGCACAGCAACACAGAACCAAAAGTACATGTGGAGTTAGAGCCCCAGGTACTAGAGTGGAATTAGTTGGAGTAGCATTTGTGATTCTACTTCATGTAACATCGTGTTTTCATTCCATGGAATTTCAGCCACAAGAACATTATTCACAGAGTGTGTTTGTGGCATATTTTGCACTGACTACCAAGAGAGAACACTGCATTGACCATGACGTAATTACACTTCCTTCTGCATTCCTTCGTTCATGATTGACATGTGGAATCTGCCCAGGACTGATTGTGAACCCTGCAAAACCACAGTATGATAAATTATCGTCATCATTCCTCAGAAGGCTGTGTCACATTTGCCCACAATCATTGGATGAACCTACCTTTTAAAAATAGATGTGTTTTTGCACTCTTGAAACTACTTATTTTCTTACTCTTTGTCACAGCCAGCCTAGTTTAAGCTGACGGTAAAAAGAGGTTTTGGAGGTTTTCCACCACAAGGTTATTTAAAGTTCTTTGAGCTGCCGCCAGACCTTCATTTAGCATTTTAATAAACTTCCTGGGCCAAGGAGTAATTTTCCTGTATCCTCTTTGTTCTCAGCATGAAGTAATAGTACAAAAGAGGGTCATCATTTTTAGGCCAGTCATCTGCATTAATTATAAAATTATCCTTATGAATAACCAGATATAAGGTCTGGGATAGAGAAAAGGGGGAGCGGGCTTCTTTCTGTGGTTAACATTTAAAAGGGGAGTCATAGACACATCAAAGATTTAAGAAAGTGCCAACAGAAATATTTTTTCACACAGATACTTAGAAAGGACATTAAAAGAAATCACATACCGTCAAGTTATCGCAAGATAACTAGAATTAAATTGCCCAAACATTTGCTTACTTGTGGTGTCCTTATCTGGAGACTCTCTATAGGCAGAAGTACCAATAGACTCCCATGTTTACATGGTGATATGGAAATCGGCCTCCAAAACAGTTCATTGTAAGGATCCTTAGAGAATTGTTTGGAACCCAAATCTCTGGGTGCAATGTGATGTCACTTTTCAGTGTTTCTAGGCTTTGGGCCAGAACTCAGTTTCAGGAAAATAATTGCAAAAATGTTTAAATAATTTGCATGAGGTTTGTGAAAGCAAAGGAAAAGCTGCCTGCTCCATTCCCAGAGGAGATTTCAAGACACAATCAATGTTAGGCCGCAAAACACTGTTTAGACAGAATAATTATCAGCCCTTTCCCTTCTCTTTCATTATTAAACTGAGGCCTATTCCCTCTGAGGGTTTCACCTGGCATATGGAAAGACTGTTGTTGCTAAGTCCTTTTTATGGATGTTCAAATAGGCTAAGTAAATTCAGAGTTTACTAAATTGGCTCATTCATGGATATTATTTGACATGAAGTTGCTTCTATGTCATGATTAGCTTTTTTGTTCCTATTCATGTTATAATCCGGTATGATGGAATTATATAGGGTGGTTTCAAACTATGTGAAGAATTCTTGAAAATGGATCCCAATTCATTCATTGTTGACTCCTTAAAAGCGAGCTCAAAGAACCCTAAGTGACAGGATCATCAAAACAACACACAGAAGGATGCAGTGGGTGGAATCGTATTAAGACAAAAAAGTGAAGCCATGTTTAAATCGTGTTACAGCTATCAATGCCCAAATTACAGTACAGTTATTTCTTTAGGGAACTACTTAAAGTATTGTTCGAATTGAATCAAAGTTATTTTTTTACAGAGATTCTTGAAACGACATTATCTGATTTAAAGAGACATGGCTACTTTTCATGTGGTAGTTTATTGATTTTGATAGTGTGGGAGTGAATACATTGAGTAAGTGGCACTGAGAGAGTGCACACAAATACCATTTTACTTCTCCCTCCTCCCATACTGCCTATTCAAACCCACTCCCGGAAACTCGTTCTCCCCTTGCCTTTGGGGAGGGTCGACCGTAAGGGACAATTACAAATATCTATTTATATGTACATTCTTAGCTAACAAGATGTCTTTTGGACACTTTTAACCAAAAGTGAGACTTATGTTAGTAATTAACACCTAGTCCTGTGTAATAGTTAAGATTTAAAACATTGATTTGAAGTTAAGTGTCTTTTCCTACTTGGAGCCGCCAGTAGGAAAAGGGGAGAAGTTGACGACTTCTCTCTTTATTCTGCCTTTTCTTTTCTGCCACTCACTGTGACTTCTGACACCTCCAGGGTTGGGATGTGAGTGAGGGAGAAAACAAGGGGTAGAGAAATAGGCAAAGGTTTCCTTGATGGGTACCCTCCTGAGCTGGTGTTGGTCCTCTTCAGAACTGGTGAATGGTTAAGCCTGACTTTTTCTCTCATGGACACATCTATGGATTTTCTTTGACTCCCAAATCTTTGGGGATCTCTTACTTGGAAGGGCCTTTGAAAAATAGAGACCTATCTCTTCCAACTGGTCCTTTTTAATGCTTCCATTAGCTCTTGAGTATCTAGCAAAAAACTTGTACCTCTTTATGCTCGTCTCCTCACCTTTCTAGGTGCTCCTTCCGGGCAGATCCTTGAACAGCCCTGGCCTGACTCGCTCATTCATGGCTTCATCTGCTCCATGCAACACTGATCTGATGTCACTTATACTGTAGTGACTCCTCTCTACTCTGTGGCTGAAGGAGGCTTGTGCCAGTACATATTTTTTCAGGCTGTGTCAGTCATGCAGTTCCCATCTCATAGGGAATGGGATGCTTTCTAGGTGGTCCCAAAAGGACCTTCTCACGTTTGAGGTGAAGAGGAAGTATCTCCTGCCCCACCTGATCTTTAAGGGAGATAGAGTCTCAACACAACTGTCTCCAAAGATATCTTTTCTCTTGGTCTCTCCAACCTCTTTTTTAGGGTAGAGTTAGTAGTTTCTGCCAACTCTTTTGTAAGTCCTGCTTAGATGGCCTTGAAACTCACTTTGGAAAGTTGCTGTAGATGAAATCCAAGACGACTGCAAATGACTATGCCGTTTGTATCCTACATAAAGATATCAAGCTAAGGGGATGAGTGAATGCTGAATTCCGGCCCTTGCTCCTTTAGCAACACAGGGTGCCAGAAGGGGGCACTTTCTCGTAATTCACCTACCCAGTGGGGTTGCTTTTTTGCTAATTTGCACAAAGGCACCTACTGCCTTGGAGCCCTGGTTGAAGCTGAGACAGAGTCCCATTTAAAATCCCATTTTTAGTTAGATGACTTGTAGGGTTGGTGGTTTCTCTAAATGAAAACCACTGCAGATATTGATGACACTTGTGACAGCCATTCAACTGAATGTCAGAAGTCACCAAGAGGCCAAAGAACACCCATTTGTTATCTTACCACTTTTTATTAAAACAAAATATCCTATTTTTTAAAGTAGAGGTTTCTTTTCAACAAGAGTGCCAAGGCACTTCTGTGGGAAAAGAATAGTCTTTTCAACAAAAGGTGCTTGGACAGCCAGGTATCCACATGCAAAAAGAAAAAAAGAAAAAAGAAAAAAAAGACCCCCTACATCACATCATGTACAAAAATTAACTCAAAATGGGTTATAGATCCAAATAAAAGAGCAAAAACTCTTAGAAGAAAACATAGGAACAAATCTCTGTGGCCTTGGATTAAGTGAGGGCTTCTCAGATACAACACCAAAGCACAAGCTGCCGAAGAAAAATCGATCAATTGGATTTAATCAAAATTAAAAATTTTTGTGCTTCAGAGAATGCCATCAAGAAAGTGAAAAGTTACACCCAAAACTAACATAACACTGTATGTTAATATTACACTTGAATTTTTTAAAAAAATGTTTAAAAAATTAACTATACCATCAGATAAATGAAGCTCTTTATCAGGAGGAAAAAAAAAAAGAGAGTGAAAAGACAATTCACAGAAAGGGAGAAAAATGTTAGCAGATTACATATCTGATAAAATATATAAAGAACTCACAACAGCAGAAAAGACAACCTAGGGGCACCTGGGTGGCTCAGTCGGTTAAATGTCTGGCTTCGGCTCAGCTCATGATCCCGGGGTTCTGGGATCAAGTCCCGTACTGGACTCCTCACTCAGTGGGGAGCCTGCTTCTCCCTCTGCCTGCTGGTCCCTCTGCTTGTGCTCTCTCTCTACCTGTCTCTCTCTCTGACAAATAAATAAATCTTAAAAAAAAAAAAAAAGACAACCTAAAAATGGACAAAGGATCTGAAGAGACATTTCTTCAAAGAAGATATTCAAATGACCAATAAGCACATGAAAAGGTGCTCAACACCATTAGCCATTAGGAAATGTTATTAAAACCACAATGAGATGCCATGTCACACCCACTAAAATAGCTATAATAAAAAAGATAATAGGGCGCCTGGGTGGCTCAGTTGGTTAAGCGACTGCCTTCGGCTCAGGTCATGATCCTGGAGTCCCGGGATCGAGTCCCGCATCGGGCTCCCTGCTCAGCAGGGAGTCTGCTTCTCCCTCTGACCCTCCCCTCTCTCATGCTCTCTCTATCTCATTCTCTCTCTCAAATAAATAAATAAAATCTTTAAAAAAAAAAAGATAATAACAGGTTTTGGTGAGGATGTAGAGAAATCAGAAACCTCACACACTGCTGGTAAAAATGTAAAATGGTGCAGCTACTTTGGAAAACAGTTTGGCAGTTCTTGACAAAGTTAAATATCAAGTTACCACATCACTCAGAGAGTCTGCTTAGGACATTCAACACAAAAGAATTGAAAATGTAGGTTCACACAAAAACTTGTACATGAATGTTCATAACAGCATCATTCATTATAGCCAAAATGTGGGGGGAAAAAACCCAAATGACTATCAACTCATGAACTGTTAAACAAAATGTGCTATATCCATGCAATGGAATATTACTGAGCAATAAAAAGGAATGAAGAACTGATTAGTGCTACAAGATGGAAGAACCTTGAAAAAATGCCATGTCAAAAAAGTCAGTCACAAAAGACCACATATAGTATAGTTCCACTTATATAAAATGTCCAGAATAGGCAAATCCATAGAGACAGAAAGTAGAACAGTGGTTGCCTAGGGCAGTTTTATTTTGGGATAGTTCATTGCTAGTGTATAGACATAAATTGATTTTTGTATATTGATCTTGTGTCCTGCAACTTTGCTGAACTTTTTTTGTTTATTGGTCTTGTAGTGTATTCCTTAGGATTTTCTGTATACAAGAATGTTTCAGCTACAATAAAGGTAATTTTACTTGTTTTTCTATCTGGATGCCTTTGATTTATTTTGTTTGCCCGACTTAACTGGCTAGAACCTCTAGTACTGTGCTGAACAGAAGCGAATGTAGGCATCTTTGTCTTATTCCTCATCATAGGGAAAAGCATTCAGTCTTTCACCATAAAGAATGATTTTGCTGTAGATTTTTTGGAGAGGCCCTTTTGTCAGGTTGAGGAAATTTTCTTCTATTCCAAGTTTGTTAATAGATTTTGTTTTTTCTAAAATCATGACTATATGTAGAATTTTGTCAAATGCTTTTCTATGTCTAATGAGTTGAATATATGTTTTTCGTTTTTATTCTCTTAATATGGCAGTTATAATGAATGACTTTCATATGTGAAACCAATCTTTTATTCCTAAGGTAAATTCCACTTGGTCATGGTATATAAGCCTTTTCATATATTGCTGGATTTGGTTTGCTCGTATTTTGAGGATTTTTACATCTACATTTATAAGGCCTTTTATTTATTTATTTATTTTTAAAAGATTTTATTTATTTATTTGACAGATAGAGACACAGCGAGAGAGGGAACACAAACAGGGGGAGTGGGAGAAGGAGAAGCAGGCTCCCCAACGAGCAGGGAGCCCAATGTGGGGCTCCATCCCAGTTCCCTGGGGCCATGACCTGAGCCCAAGGTCAGGCCAACGGGCTTAACAACTGAGCCACCCAGGCGCCTCTATAAGGCCTTGTATTTTGCTTTCTCTCAGCCTGTTTTGTCTGTTTAACTTTGAGCATTGTGTCTTTAGCTATGCAAAGTTTTCCAGCTTTTATGCAATTGAACTGGTCAGTATTTTCCTTATGCTTTCATAGTATTTTTTTCTTGTTGAGAAAGATCTTTACTACTCCAAGAACATAAAACTATTTGCCTGAAGTTATCTTTAATATGGTCATTATTTTATTTTTTTTATGTTTAGAGAATTAATCAAATGGGAATTGATCTTTATATAAGCTATAAGGTAAAGACCCAATGGCCTGTTTTTAAAAATTCATTTAGTAATTCACCACTTTATTAAAAATCATCAATAAAATTCTTAAACATCTGCAAAGTGCTAAACATCATTCCAAGCACTGTAAATAAATAAAACTTAAAAATAAAAAAAAAGCCAGACAAGGTCCCTGTTCTCATATAGCTTACATGAAGGAGTGATTCAACAAAAAATTAGGCAAAAAAATAAATAAGGTATATCACATAGCTAGAAGTGCAATGAAGGAAATAAAACAAGATGATATGATGGAGAATAATAGAGCTTTGTTAGATACTATGGTCAGGGAAAGCTCTATTCTAAGATAGTATATTTGTGTTGAGGATCCAGCCATTGGAACACCCAAGAAAAGAGTGTTCTAGGCAGAAGAGCATATAAGCACAGGCAAAGGCTCTGAGCAAGCGTAGTGTATTCAAGCAACAACAGAATAAAACCCTTCTATGGATGGAGTGAAGTGAGTGAGATAGAGAATATCACCAGATGAGGCAGAGTGTTGGATTAGGGCTAGTTCAGGCAGGGACTTTCAGGTCACATTAAAAAAGACAGTGAAGATGCCTGGGTGGATCAGTTGGCTACGCGTCTGCCTTCGGCTCGGGTCATGCATGATTCCAGGGGCCTGGAATCGAGTCCAGGTCGGGTTCCCTTCTCAGCAGGGGGTCTGGTTCTCCCTCCGCCCTTCCCCACCACTTGTGCTCTCTCTCTCTCTCCCCTAAATAAATAAATAAACTTAAAAAAAAAGTTAAAAAAAAGAAGACAGTGAAAGTTATTAAGTAGGAGAACATCTGATCCAACTTATATTTGAAAAGGGCCCTGTGACTATGAATGTGGAGAACAAATTGTAGTAGGGCAATAGAGAAAGTGGCCAGATGAGTTAGAAGGGATGATAGTGGCTTGAACTAAGGGGGTACATATGAATATGGAGAGAATTGGACAGATTTAAATTATATTTTGGAGACAATAATAATAACTGACGTTTATTGAACACATGCAATGCATCAACTACCGTTCTAATCCCTTAAGAACTCATTAATCCCAACCATTACCCTATGAATTAGATAATAGCATTATTCTTGTTTTACAGATAACAACTTGATCAAGTGTAGATAGGTTACCCAAGGTTACAGAATTGGTCAATGGTAGAGCCAGGATGCGGACATAGATAGCTTGGTTTCAGAACTCGTGTTCTTAAGCACTCATTTTTACTCTCTCTCTCTCTTAAGCAGAACCAATGGATGTGCTGGTAGAGTGAATGTTGGAGGTTGAAGGAAAAGTAGAAATCAGAGATGACTCAGGTTTTTGCACTGATCACCTTGGTGCATAGGGGTTTATTTACTAAGATAGAAAATATTAGGAGGGCTATAATCTGTGCTATAATCTGTGTTTATATGTTTGGTGATAGGGGTGGGAAAGGTAGTAGTGGAAGGGAAATTAACTTGTTCTGGTTTAGAAATATTAAATTTTAGATGTCACAAGTGGAATGTCAGATAGGCAGTTTATGTAGGACACTAGGGTTTAGGAGTTAGATAAGGGTTAGATTCATAGGTAGGGAACTGGTATTTAAAGTCAGATTTTCAGCGATGCCTGGGTGGCTCTGTCAGTTAAGCATCTGACTCTTGATTTCGGCTCAGGTCTTGATCTCAGGGTTGTGAGATCGAGCCCCACGTCAGGCTCCATGCCTAGTATGGAGCCTGCTTAAGATTCTCTCTCTCTCCCTCTGCCCTTTTCTCCTCCCCCTCTCTAAAAAAGATAATAAACAAAATAAAGTCAGATTTTCAGATAAGGGAGATCTAAAAAAGAAAATAGTAGGGTCAATGTTCAAGTTCTGGTGCACAAAGATGGAGAAGGAGAAGCCAGTAAATGAGACAGAAAGGAGCAGCCCATGACGTATGGGGAAAGCTTCTGGAGTGTGGTATCCTGGAAGTCATGAGGCAACTATTCCAAGATACAGGTTATTGAACAGCCCATCCCTTTCCCAACTGATCTGAAATTCTACTTTTATCATATTAAAAAAAAAATTTACCTCCCCCCAAATATTTACCCAGAATCTTCCCCCTTACCTGTCTATTCTGCCCTAAGCACAAACAAGGTGTTATATTAACCGTTGCCTTATATTAGGTTGTAATTTTCAAAAAGTTTCTGACTGCTCTCACATATTAGTTTTTTAAGATCTGCACTAACTTGTCATATTCCAAATAATCCCATTGGAATGGCGTTGAATTTACACAGCCCCTTGGGGGAATATTGATGTCTTCATAACAGTCAGTTCTCACTAGGAAAAGGGTATGCTCCTCTTCCATGCAGGTTTTTTCCTATATCCTCAGCAAAGATTTATGGTTTTCTTCCTGGAGGTCTAGCATGCTTGCTCGTAAATTTATTCCTGGATATTTTATGGTTCTGGTTGCTAACATATATCAGCTTCTTTTTATTGCAGTCCTTAATTGATTATTGCTGGGTTTATTAGAGTTCTTTGTTGTAACCCACAGATACCAACTCTGACCAACTTGAGCCAAAAGGGAACTGAATAGAAGCAAATGGGGAAATTCATTTGATTAAAGGTCGATTGATGAACCCAGCTCAGAATACAACTTTTTATAATAACAAGAAAAGATATTTTAATTAATACATTTTATAAAAGTAATAATCAAAGTTAAAACCCAGTAAAGAGGCTTAAAGTGGGAACATGTTAATATCTTTATTATATAAATAACTCCTAAAATTTTAAAACACTATGAACCCAAAAGATAAATGTACAAAGGACAAAAATAAACACTTTACAAAGTAGAAAAAAAACAATTAACAAATATATGAAAAATTCATCAGCCTCACTATTAGTAAAAGAAATGTCATATAACAAGTACTAC
>NC_138375.1:84993676-85093400 GCF_054177405.1 Leptonychotes weddellii | reverse complement strand
AAAAAAAAAAAAAAAAAAACAAGTACTACTTTTTCATCTGCCAAATTAACAAAGTTTTTTGTTTTGTTTTGTTTCCTAAACCCTTAGTAGAGTTTAGGAAACAAAAAATTGAGTATTTTTATCCATAGTTCGTAAAATGTAAAATGGTATAAGTGTCAGAAGCCTTAAGGATGTTTGCAATTGTATGAGGTCATTGACTTAGTAGTTAAACTTTTAGGGTTCTAGCTTTTGAAAATGATTTTAAATATGGAATAAATTTTATATGCAGCTTTATTTATGAAATAGTAAAATACTGGAAGCAGCTCACATGTGGGAAATGGTTAAGGATGTTATAGCACATCCACTTAGTAGAATATTAAGTGAACTTTAAATGTGAGCCTTATGAAAGCTAAATAATAACTAGAATTGCTAATGTTTACTATGTGGAGGGGAAAAAAACACCAGTTGTCTGGAAGGAAATATACTGCAGTGGTATCTTTGCTTCCTAGGACTTAGGTGATGTTTCTTTCTACTTTTTCTGCAATTTTCCTAAATTTTCTATAGTGATTACATTTCAGTTCTATAATAGTAAAAATTTGAAAAAATTCCATCAGAGCCTATGTCTACTTTGAGTCAATTTTTATTTTAATTCTTATTTTCTAAAGGCAAGGACATCAGACGTGAATTTTCCCATCTTTCCTACTCTCTGCCATTAAACGCTGGTCTCTCTATGTCATCTTGGATGTTCTCACCCTTTTCAAGGCTAACTCGTCTTCTCTGGAATGCTGCTCTGTCAATTTCCCTCAGTCTCCAGCATTTTCAATCTCTTCCTCTTCATTGGTTCCTTTCCCTCAAGCAACACTATATACAGGTCTCATCTTTCTTGAAACAATCGTTACTTGACCCTGTTGCTTTTAATGCCCACAATCCTTTTTCTCTCCTTTTTATCACCATACATCATTTCTTTCATTATTGTGTTTTTTCCTCTCTCACGTCTCTTCAGAACACATCCTGGGAGGTCACTAGCAACTTTCTCATTTGTATATATTAAAATGACAGAGCTGGAAGAGCCTCCTACCCCTGGCCAAACCATCTCATTTTTCAGATTCTAGCACTGCCATTTATTGGCCATGTTACTTTAGGCTTTACTTCAGTGCATCAGTTTCTTTACTTGCAAAATGGGAATAATATTGGAAACCTACCACAAAGGCGTCGTGGGGAATAACTGCGTTAATACATAAATGCTTGTAGCAGAGCCTGGCACATAGAAATATTCAATACAAGATTATTGTTTTATTGGTAACAACTCCCAGACAAGAGAAGTTTTCACTGATGTGAGGAGCCTTGCCTGAGGCATGGCATGCCAAGACTGGAGGCTGGAGTCCTCACTTCCTGGTCAATCCTCTTTTCACCACTTTACAGTCGTCCCCACTTACCTGCAGTTTCACTTTCCACAGTTTAGTTACTTGTGGTGAACCGCCGTGTACAGTACAGTAAGATACTTTGGATATGTGTGAGAGACCACATTGACATCGCTTTTATTACAGTGTATTGCTATAATTGTTCTATTTTATTATTAGTTATTGTTGTTAATCTCTTACTGTGCCTATTTGTAAGTTAAACTTTATCGTAGGTATGTATGTATAGGAAAAAACATTGTATATATATAGGGTTTGGTACTATCTGCGGTTTCCGGCATTCACTGGGGATCTTGGAACATATTCCTGCAGATATGGGGAGGGAAGGACTACTGTATACTTCCTCTTAAATTATTTTCTATGTCCTCTTTTTCTACAACCTTTCTGTGGCATTTGTGATTATTGATTATTTCCTCCTTGAAATCCTCTTTAACTCATAATGCTACTTCATTTCTCTATATCCTTGATAAAGTTTCTCTTTTGCCCAAAGTGCAATCTTAGCCCTGTGCTTTTCTCCTGGTTTGCTCTCTCCCCTTAGTCTTATTATGTCCTGGCTTCATCTATTTCTTCATGCGCTAATTCCCTGCTCTGACCAAGATTGTGGCTTTGCACAACTCTAGGGCATGCCGTTGACATCCTAGTCTTTGTGAATGCCGCCCCTTGGAGTTATGCAGCGCACAGCCTATGTGTCCGTATGCTATGACTCTGGTCCTGACCTCTCTCCTTAGTGACTACCCAATAAGTCAGACTGCACATCAGACATTTCCATTTGAATGTCTCATCCTCACCTCTAACTTACATGTGAAAAGTGATGGCTTTTCCTCACCTTTCTACTTCTATATAAAGAACGTCCATTCAACCAATCCTCAGCACCAGATCTTAAATTCCAGGATCATATCCTCCCTACTAATGTCTTATCACTCATGCCCAATCAGTTTGTCAGGCAACCGAGTTCTGGTGTTGAAACCAGAACAGACCTAAAGAGAATGCTGGTTCCAGTAGCTGAGCTGAGGCTGGGGTTCTAGAGAAGATGCTCAGCTGGGTAAGGCAAGGAGACCAATATGAACCATGGTGATGGAGAGAGTCGGAGGTCAGAATCAGAGCAGTACTGTCAGTTGTCAAATGCAGAATGTGAGAAAGGGGTGTACAAAGACAACAAGGCAAGGGATTGGTGCTGAAGACATCAGGAATAAGTCAAAACACAGAGTGCAAGGCTGACTGCAAAGTCAAGCTGTGAGAGGAGTGAGGTCTAACCCTGAAATGTACTGCTCTCAAAACATAAGACTCATCCCTCGGGTCTTAAAATATATATATATATGGCTACCCTTTCCCCACTGCCATTATCTTAATTCACTGCCGTGGTGCTTTAATCGACTATTGAATCTCCTTGCTTCTGATTCTACCCCTTCCCTCACATTAGTTTTCTGAATTCTCTGCTTTGAGCATCCGTCCTAGTCTGTCCAGGCTGCTATAACAACAACAGCATAGCCTGGGTAGCTTAAAAACAGCATTTATTTCTTGTAGTTCTGGAGGCTGTGACGCCCAAGATCAAGGAGCTGGTAGATTTGGTGTCTGGTAAGAGCCTGCTTCCTGGTTCATAGACAGCATCCAAATGTCATACCCAGGAGCAAATAAGCCCAGAAGAGAGGCAGCCTGCTGAGTGGATGAGGGTATGTGTTTGTCTGCCGTGTTTGAGATCTGGGCACTAGCAGCTGAGGCAAGTAGTGGGGTCCTGGGTGGGTGTCACATAGGAAGGTCTCCTCAGTCATCCTAGATTGGGGTCCAAAAGGGGCACCCAAGTAAAGAACCAGAGGGTTTATTTAAACAGAAGTGATATTCCGGATGAGAACAGCGTGTGAGCAGATGTGGGAGGGGAAGGTCAGGTTCGCCGACGAGGGGTTTCAGGGTGCCATGCTACCATCTCAGCTGACCTGTGCTGTCACTGACAAACACAGGGTGACCTTCAACATGAATGGCACCTGAGTATGTGCCTTTCTGTAAAGCAAGGCACAAAAACACCCAGCATGGGGCTTTTTGTGCGGTTCTTTAGGCCATTTTCGCCCCTAAAGCAGGACTTCGCAATACCTGCATGGCGCAGGATGAACGCTCCTGGAGGTCAGGATCTGAATCTTTTAAGTAATCATGAGGCATATGGAAGCAGCAGTATCACCACTGTCCAGGTGATGCTTTGTTGGATGCTTCCCTTTCACCACGTCCCTGCAGTGCTGTTTCCTGCCTTGGACCTTCCTGGCCCAACTGTGGACTTGGATGGAAGCCAGGCAGCTGAGGGGGAGTCTCTGTAAGATGGAAGGTGATGTTGCTCATGGGAAAACAGGTGGCGAATGTAATTCAGTTCATCTTGGCTCTTCTACCTGGATAATTTTCCATTTTTATCAGATTTCAATATCTGATATTTCAATATCTGGGATTGCTTTTTTTAGGTCTCCAACAATAGCTCAAAAGGTCAGAAAACGAAGTCATGATGAGGAATGATATTAGAAGCAACACATGCATGATTTATGCATGATTTATGAGAAAATGTTGCTGTATATGTAGATATACAGACAGCTGTGTATATTTCAGGTCACCAAACCTTAAAAAAGACAAAAGGGATTAAAAAAAAAAAAAAAGAATTTCCTTACAAGGATCACTAAAATGACTAAAGGGCAATGGTGGTTTTTATTATGAGGACAGACTGAAAAGATTAAGGCTCTTCTTTCTGCAAGGGGCTCGGCTGCAAGAAGCAATGGGAAAACTAGGGAAAATACTGTTTTGTCCCTTATGTCCCATGGTACAGCCACTGAGAGTGCCGCTTAAAGCTCGACAAAGGTCCTTTCAGCACACAGAAAGATAGGTGGAAATGTACGCATTGTTTCATGGGTCTTGCAGACTGAAAACACAAATATGTGTGATGAGAGTTTATAAACATTGATCAATGATCCATAATGGACAGGTTAGGGATGTTTGAAAAATACTCCTGTTATAGACTTTTGGGGTCATGGAGAGAGATAGAGCTGACATTTTGGGTTGAGTAGGTCAGACATGTGACCTAGTATAGCATTTCCTACATTATTTTGAGGCACCTCTTTGTATCTCTAACTTTGAAGTTGTGACCTTTCTTCTCATCATCTACACCTGTTTTTTTATTCCTTCAGTTTAATTCTAAAACAGAAGGGCAGTTAGGAACTGGTGTGCTGGCTCTTTCGTTTTATCAAAAACATGGTTTAAAATACATATAGTTCTTTATGTCATTACGATTGGTTGAGGGAAGATGACCCATTGAAAAGTAATTGAAAAGTTGTGTTCAAATGTGAGGACTGCCTGGTGAGACTTTGCTTAAAATGCTGAATCCGGGACTCTTCTCAGTAGTCTGAAGTGAGATCCAGAAATCTTTATTTTTAAGTCAGTTCCCAAAGGATTCTAATATAGTTAGTCCTAAGACCATGGTTTGAGAGACTTTGAAAAAAGAGGATTTCTTTAGCATTGTTTCTAGCCTATAGCACCTTAGTGAGAATTGGATAAAGGCACCCCTCCCTCAAACACTTGATTTCCATCTGCTGGAAATTAAATATACAAATCTACGGAGGTGAACGGCGCTCCAGAGCTGTGCAGTGCACAGCCTGCACACATGTATGCGGCCTTGTTTTCTTTCAAGCTTTCAGTTTAAAGCTTAAGCGTCCTTTGTGCACAGGAAGCAACAGAGAGCGAGTGCATCTGTCCCTGGCAGGAGGCCCTGGCAAGAGGCTTCTTACTCCCTTTTCACCCTTGTTATCATAATTGACTTCCAACCAAAGCATGGACACGAAGAGAGACAACTCAACAAAGCAAGGGTAGAGGAACAAAGAGGGAGTTTCAGGTTTTTAATGAAAAAAAAATTAATCTATAAATAGTAATAACTTATACTAATAATTTCAAAATAGTAACAAGATTGGGGGTATGCTGTTTATTTGAAAAAGAATAACAATAATAAACTTCAAGTCTGAGTCTCACAAGAAGTTGCCAATTTTACTTGACATTTTGGAATATTTGTCAGTCTCTGCTTAAGTTTTCCATCTGCAAAATGGCAACTTTCAGTGCAGTTTCAAATACCTTCCATTAAAGGTTGTATACAAACAACTAGCAGTTTACATTTCTAGACACAAGTATCTTTCCTGCAATGCAAGTTTCATCAATATCTTGTTCACTTTCTTTCTATCTGGCCTTATTTCCTTTCTTTTCCCACTCTCTTTGTGTTTTTCTCCTTCCTCATTAGTGACACATGTTACAAGCCATGTGGCGGTTTCCAAACACTGTCACTCATTTCATCCACTTTTCTCCATCCCTTCGGTCATCACCTTAACCATCTGCCATAATCCTATGCTTGCATTACTGTGTTCAGCAATTCTTGGTGTTTGTGCTTCCAGAGTCGTCTTCTAATCTATTCTGGACATCACAGACAAAACAGTTTCCTAAAATAATTTTTCGGAGTGTCTTTTCCCTTGTTCAAGAATTTAAGTCACCTAATCAGTTGACGTCTACCTTACCTGACCAGCTTCCCTCTCGCTCCCTCCCGTCCTGTTGACTGCAGTAACATCCACCATGTACGTGATTTTATCACTACCTCAGCTCCTTTGCTCAAATGTTCTTCCTGTGAAGACATGTTAGGGCAAAGAGTTGTTCGTGTATATATTTAAATACGCCCTTCAGTGATGGTCGCCTCACTTGGCTGTGCATCAGAATCACTGAAAAAGAAAGATTTTCAATAACGCAGTACTGTTCACCAGCCCTGGAGGTTCTGATCGTGCGGGTCTGAGTGGGGCCTGGGCTCAGAGACAGTTTAAAATCTTCACAGGCCACTCTGGTTGGCAGTTTCCCTCAGTGCTGGATATGCAGCCGGCACTCCGTAATGACTGGGGGGAGTGAATGCACGTCATCGCTTTCCTTAAAACCTACCGATGGCTCATCATAGCTCTTAGGATAAATAGTGACCCTCAGTTTAGCACACAGGACTCTTCATGATCTGATCCTTGCCTATAACTCTCTGGCTTCATCTTCCACCATCTTTCCACATCAGCCTTTGCTGCACTCGTTATGCATATTCCCTCCCCTAAATCCCCACAGTGTTCAATTTGTACTTCTTACAGCGTAGCACTTCTTATCTTCCGTGTCAGGACCTGTGCCCATGCCTGAGCTCTTCTACCAGACTGTAAGCCTCTTGACGATAGACCTCTCCCTGGTGCTTCTTCATCTCTCCCACAGTGCTAGCATGTAGGAAATCTGAAACACATGTGTATTTGTTGCCTAAATGAATACATATTACCAATAATGTCTCTAATACATACTTGTATAAATAAGTACATTTCTCTTTTCCTTTCATTGTTCATTTTAGATCAAAACTTTTTGTGGAATGCAAATTTTCTTTACACCTTTTTAAAAATGCCCCTTCAGATGGAGTGTTGACATGATTTTTAGCACATAGTTTGTGTGTGAAACAGTAAATGGAACTAACACACAAAATCTTTTCATTAAAATTGCCATTGTTGAAGATATAACTGAGAGTGAAAAAAATGAGGGCCCATAGTACATTTCAAAGTATAATTATACTCAGGGTGAGCATGCAGACAACATTAAGTTTATTTCCATTCCAATTTAGGATAAGCTGTTCTTCAAATTTGCTTGACACCTAGAATAGTGTTTCTCAAACTGTGATCTAGGGACTACCTAAGTCAGGATCCCACTGAGATGTACTTCAAATGTGAAGGTCTGGCCCCCACCCTAGACACCTCCCTGGTCAAAATCTCCAGGGGATGGAATCCCAGAATCTGTATTTTTAACAAAATTCACACATGATTCTTAATGCCAGAAAAGTTTGATACCCACCTGTCTAGAATTAAAATAAATGCTCTATTGCATTAATTTAGTATAGATAATGGCCTGATTTTAAAGCATATTCTTATTAATGAGAACTACTTAAGGTGAAGATGTATTAAATTAAGGGCTAGTTTGAATACAAGATAAAAGAACAAGATAAAAATCTCTTTGGTATTCATTAGAATGACATCTACAGCTAAGATTTTATGCTTCTCTTGAAATTTCTAAGGTACTTTCTCAGCAAGAAAATTTTTAGAAAGGTCCCATGAAACATATAGATATCTCAGCAGTCTTTTTGCAGAATTTAAAAATTTCAAAATATCCTCTCAGGGATGGGAAAGTTACCATTCTTGAACCTTTGTCTGTGTTGCTGACTTCTTTAGTAATTCCGTGTCGCCGTTAAGGCATCAGGACCCACTCTCCATTATGTAGTGTCACACCAGCAACAACGGAAGGCAGTAAAAGATCCACTAAAATGGTTTTATAAACTTTTTCTGCAGAATTCTCTTTAAGGTTGTGTTAGTCTGTTCTGACTGCCATAATGAAATACCGCAGTCTGGCTTAAACAACAGATACTCTTTTCCCCGCAGTTCTGGAAGCTCATCCGTGATCAAGGTGCCGGCAAATTCAGTTTTTGGTGAGGACTCTCTTCCTGGCTTGCACATTGCTACCTTCTCACTGTATCTGCACATGGCCTTTCCTCTGTGCTCACTTGGGGGTCATAGTGGGAAGAGAGAACACTGGTCTGGTGTCCCATCCCCTTCTTTTTTTTTTTTTTTTTTTTTAAGATTATTTGAGAGAGAGAAAGAGAGCAGGTAGAGGGACAGAGGGGGAGGGAGAAGGAGAGAATCTCAAGCAGATTCCCTGCTGAGTAGGGAGCCTGTTGGGGCTTGAGGTGGGCTTGAGGTGGGGCTTGCGGTGGGGCTCAAGTTGGGGCTTGAGGCAGGGCTCCATCTCACGACCCTGAGCTCTCTCGGGGCTCATCCCTGAGCTCATGACCTGAGCCAAAATCAAGAGTCCCATGCTTAACCAACTGAGCCACCAGGTGTCCCTCCCATTCAGTTCTTGCGAGGATATCAGTCCTATGGGATTAGGGCCCCTCCTTATGACCTCATTTAACCCTAATTACCTCTGTCTTCAAATACAGTCAGACCAGGAGTGAGGGTTTCAATATATGTGTGTGGGGGGGGCATAATTCAGTCTATACAAGGGTGTTTTCAGTGTCATTGACCTTATTATTCAGTCTGTCAACTTTAGGGCACACAAGTGTATTCTATTCATTTCCATAGAAATTTTTCTTTCAGTTTGGGCCAAATAATATCAGTTCCTCGTGGCCATAGGAATTTATTGGGATCATCTCTAGATTTATCTAATTTAACTTTTTATGCTAGCTCACATAGCTGAAGCCAGAGTATGAAAAGGCTCTGTTTTGTAGGCTTCTTCATGGTGAGCCTTCTTTTGAATTCAGTGCAAGGATAGAATATTGGTCTTCTCTAGGCCCAAGTTACTATTTATCTGTGTCATAGAATACTGAACAGTGACATTTGCTTGTGAGAATAACCCTGTCAGAGGTAGTATTAGTGGAACAAATAGATATCTAAACACAAAAGGGTCAGCTCCAAGTTAGTATCTCTAAATATGATAAATAGAGCTATGTCTAAAACAGTGCTATCCAAAGGAATTATAATGCAAGCTATAATGTAACTTAAAGTTTTTTAGTAGTCACATTTAAAAATGAAAAAGAAACAAGTTAAATTATTTTTAGTGTATTTTACTTAACCTAAAGTATTGATTTCAACATATGATCAATATTTAAAAATATTGATGACATCTTTTACATTGTTTATTTTTAAGAAGTCTTCGAAATATGGCGCGCAATTTAAACTTACAGCACATCTCAGTTCAGACTTGCCACATGTGGCTGGTGGCTAGTGTATTACATAGCATGGGTCTAAAATATTCATATCTGGCTATACATCCCACAGTCTCAGAGGGAAGAGAAATCCAGGAGGTAGATTTTTTTTGGTCATGTTAAATATATCCATCTTGTATACATTTCCACACAGTAGGAAACTACTTCTGTTATGTTTTTTCGCCCTGTGGTAGTAAGCATCTCTCTTTTAGGTGTAATTATTATGACTGAAGTTCCTCCTGACAATCAGTTAGGTGTCTGTTCTGATATGAATCATTTGTTTGTCTACAGTGATGCAGAACTTTTGTCACCTGCCATCACAGGACAAGGTGATAAGGCATGCTGATTAGAGGAGCCATGTTTTCCAGCCCTAGTCCTTCACCGCCCAAGGCGGGAACTTACTGAAAGAATTAGTGCAGCTTCCAAAAGTATCTAATGGCTTGGTGGTAGCTTAGGTACCAGCAGATAATGGCTCCTTATGGGCAGACAGGTATTTGATTTAAATTGCTTTGAATTTTTATTCATTTTTCTGAATAATAAAACTCACCATCATTCATTACCCTTTGGGAGCAATGTAGGCTTTTCTTTATTTGGCTTAGACTTCCATTGTCCTAAGTCAGATTTTTAAATGTCAAATTTCAAAATGTAGCATGGATGATGTTAGGATTGATGAGATTCTTTAAGAGAGGATACTACAACTGGACTCCTTAGGCATCTGTTTTGGGTGTGAAACATGTCAATCTCATGCCCAAGTAGCTACCTCTAATTCCTCTTTGTGTCTGCCACAGCTTCTAGCATAGCACTCTACACATAATAGGTACTCCACAGATGTTTTTTGAATGAATAAGCAAATGTTTTATAGCTCGATATCCCAGTTGAGCCTAAACTGGAGTGTGTGCATCAATTTATTAAGTGATTGGAGTGGAGAGTAGAGGAACTTTTTGTGTGTTTGGGGCCAGGGACCAAAGCAACAATGAGATGGAGGGGATAAGGTGACATCTGATCACCCAGACCAGGACTAAGCCCTGTGGCATGCTCATCCTCCCCATTTCCACGTTTAAAGGCCCTGTAAGGAGTTTGGCTCCTGCATAGGAAGAGTTGAAGGTGTTACTCTGACACCTTGAAGGCTTTGCCAAAGCAAACAGCATTCTAGGCAAGTCACCTTCCTTCCTAAGGAGCAGAGGAAGCATCCCCGTGCAGGCTGTGGGGCCCACAGGAGTTTGTAGACATGGTGGCTGCACAGAGGAGATTGGATGTAAGAGTAGGAGAGCACAAGCTCTTAAAAGTACTGAAAGCAACCCCCAGGGGCTACCAGAAGGACCTCAGGTAGAGGGAGGTATTGGCCAGGCGCCGAGGTCCCACAGTTATAAAAGTTGATGGTGCCCTCAAGCCACATAGGTGAGGCCTGGGACATTTGCTTAACAGCTCCAAAAAGTTTCAGCAGCTGAGCTAATGCTTAACACTCAGAACAACACCCTCTCTCTACTTGCATCCATGCCCTGAATTCTGCCTCCCTTCTCTTTCTCTAATCACATAGACATTAAATAATTCATCACATAATTCATACTATGCCAGGTATTAAAAGGGGTATCAGAATATACTTTTTTACAAAAACCCCAACAATCATGACAACTTTTATTAGAGGCTAGTAGTTGTTGAGGAAACACTAAAGAGAAGGTTATTATTTTGAATAAAAGAGGACTTTTAGAAGGATTGGCTAGATATGGCTTGGTAAGTATATAATTAAAGATCCAGGGAGTTGTACAATTTTATTAAAATCTAACTGTAGATCAAATGACTTAAACTTTTAGAATGTCAAACATTGATTGTCACAAATGGGAGAGTTCATTAAACAACATATAATGCCTTTATAAAATGTGGAGCAGGAATGTATACCTGAGCAAATAAGCTGGCAACTATTGAATTCTAAAAGGAGTTCAATTTTAGCACTAATGATATATTGAGCTGCTTGAATAACAAAGTTGCATAATATGCATCAGAAGAACTGTTAACTTACATCAATAAAACACACACACACACACACACACACGCACACACACACACACGGTCACATTATATTTTTTGGTGGTGGAACTGAGTATGGCAAAACCCAAACTGAAGGTATATTTTTCTAGTGAGGAATTGCCTTTGCTTCTGCCAGATGCCTGGGGGCATTACTGAGCCAGAAGCATTTGAAACAAACTTTCCTAGACCACACAAATTAATGTGCATACCAAACCCAGTGTGGGCAGGTTTGTGCTTATGATTTTGCCAGGTAATTTTTTTTTTTCCCCTCACCTCATGAGGAGGACTGTGAGAGACAGCTTTCCTTTAACGGTTTTTTTTTCCAACAGAGATTTTTTTTTTCTTCTCTCTCTTTCTCTCTCTCTCATCCTCCCACTGTAGGCTTTCCAAAATCTTGGCTAATGTTTGTAAAGGCCTCAATCCTGACTCTCCATTCCATGGTTTCAAGGTATCCTCTCCTGTCTCCTCCTTTACCATTAATTGTGGAGGTTTAGGTTCAGTTTATGGACAAATCTCTCAGATTAGCTGGTGGTGATTTACTTACCATGCTGATTTCAGGTTTTTTTTCAATTTTGGTTACTTTGGATTTCCCTATGTTATACAATCGCTTCTTGGACTTTTGGCTAAGATCAAGTGCGGATTTCCCTATGTTGTACAAAAAGGCTCGAGGTGAACACCACCAACAGTATTTGGCACAGCCTGTCAGCAGGTACACGTGCCCCCAGGCTCTCACCATCTGTTGAAGAGGCAAACTTAGTCTGGGGTGTGGCAGGACACACTGTGAGGCTCAACCTCCCTTTATTTATTTTTTTAATTCATCTATTTATTTTTTTCTTTTCTTTCTTTTTTTTTTAAGTAAGCTCTATGCCTAGTGTGGAGCTTGAACTCATGACCCTGAGATCAAGAGTCACATGCTTTACTGACTGAGCCAGCCAGGCACCCCTAGGCCTCCCTTTATGACAGTGAGTGTGAGAAGAGCCTTTCATAGGGTGGGAGTGCAGGTGTTGTCTTAACTTACTTTTTTAGTTTGGTATAGAATTCTTGGTGGCAAGTTATTGCATCTCAGACCTTTAAAATTATTATTATATGGACTTCTCTATGATATCCGTATTATGCCCTGCCTGTCTACATTTTATCCCATTATAGGTAATCTGTTTTCTCTCTGTGGTAACTCTGAATACTCACTGTTTGTCTTGTATGTTCTGAAATTTTGCTATCATGTGTCTGGTATTAACTGCTTTTATTTTTATTTTTTGGTATCTGTGATCCCTGAATCTTAAGATTCTTATTTGCTATTCTTAGAACTCATATTCAGGGGCGTCTGGGTGGCTCAGTCTTTAAGTGTCTGCCTTCGGCTCAGGTCATGATCCCAGGGTCCTGGGATCTAGCCCCGCATCAGGCTCCCTGCTCAGTGGGAAGCCTGTTTCTCCCTCTCCCGCTCTCCCTGCTTGTGTTCCCTCTCTTGCTATGTCTCTCTCTGTCAAATAAATAAATAAAATCTTTAAAAAAAAAAAAAGAACTCATATTCATCAATTCTAGAAAATTCACATTTGCTTTCTTTTTAAATATTTCCTCTTTCCATTTTAATATTCTTTCATCTTGGAATTCCTGTTTGGTCCTTCTCATTCTATTCTTTAGGTCTGATAACTAAGGGGGCCAATCACCCGGTTTGCTTTTTATGACTGAGGGGTTTCTGAGGCTGTGGGATTTTCAACCGGGAAAGTCTCAGGCAGAACAGAATGGATTGTCCCCCTGCTCTTCACTTCTCATATTTTCTATCTCTATAGTAGCTGCATTCTCTGTAATTGTTTCATGTCTTTCTTCTACTTTACTAATTGTCTCTTTAGCCATCACTGTTAAAAATCAGAGTATTTCTCACTTCTTGAAATACTGTTTCTCGACATCAACCTCTTCTTTTTTATAGTTTCTCAATCCTTCAACTATGATTTGGTTTTTACTATCTTTAATATGATCATATTTTTACAGATTCTTGGCCTCATTCTGTCTTTACTGAATCAGAAACTCTGGGGGTTGGAGCCCAGTAATGTGTATTCTGATGTACCCTAATTGAGAAATGTTGGTATCATCTATTTAGGATTCAATTTATTGCAAACACCAATGTTTTCTATAGGGCGGGATGCTGTTTTCCATGTGACCGCAGTAAGTTTTCATGCATCAGAATGCATTAACCCTCAGCCTTAAGTTCCCTGCCTCTCCAGCTACGACAGGGATGTCAGATGACCTTTACCCTTCTCCTTCCTATGACGCTGCACTGTGTAGTACTACTTCACACTAAAGATCTGGGTTGTTTTTTTTTTTTTTATTTTTATGTATTTATTTTTTTAAAGATTTTATTTATTTATTTGACAGAGAGAGAGACACAGCGAGAGAGGGAACACAAGCAGGGGGAGTGGGAGAGGGAGAAGCAGGCTCCCCGCCGAGCAGGGAGCCCCACGTGGGGCTCGATCCCAGGACCCTGGGATCATGACCTGAGCCGAAGGCAGACGCTTAACGACTGAGCCACCCAGGCGCCCCTGTTGGTTTGTTTTTTAAAGAAGTCTTGTCATTTAATTTAATGAGAAAGTGAGGAGTTTGGAAGTTAACCCTTCTTTTTTATGTAAAAAAGATGAACAGCATTACTCTTAATCTCTTTTGCATCTTTATTTAGTAAGCAGTAGTTGAATCGTTTGGTCTTTTACAGCAGATCAAAGATATACTCCGAGATTTATGACTTTACTGTCATAAGTACTGACACAAAGTAAGCTATACTCAAGCTGCCTCTCAAGTTGAGCAGAATCTTAATTGTCAAGAGTGTTTCTCCAGCAGTTATTGCTCTGTGTAAAATGTTTTGATTCTGTTCTCCCTCTAAACATGTATTTATCATCCTGTGCCAGGTACTGTGCTGGATGCTAAGAATACAGCTAGAACCAGGACTGACGTGGTACCTATTGCCACAGAGCTTAGAGGTTGGTGGAGAGACAGACAAGAGCACAGGTGGTTACAATACAGCATGGTAAGTATTATGATAGGTGAAGTAAAGGGCACTATTGGAAGTGTTCTCAATAAAAATGCAACATAACTGCTGTCTGAGTGATTTATTGCTCCTGATTATAAAATACGCTCATAAGATAGAAGCTAACTCCTACTCATCCTGCAGGAGATAGCTCAGGTTGTCATGTCCTCACGTCCTCCGGAGAGTCTTCCCTGCCACCCTCACCACCCTGTTCCCCACATTTGAGATTAGGATCATTCCTACATTCTTCCATCAAATTCTCCATATAGTTCTATTACAATACTTCTCACATTACATTCCAAAGGTCTATTCAAATGTCTGTCACCCTGCTATACTCTAAGCTCTTGGAGAGCAGGTACTCTCTTATTTGTCTTTGCAATTCTAACACAGTGCCAGTACCAGTACCCTTTTGTACTCTTTTTATTGTGAGATTTAGGTTTGCCTTTCCACTTTCGATCAACACCTCACAAAAATGCATTTTTTTTAAAAAAAATTATTTTATTTTATATTAGAGAGAGAGAGCATGAGCGAAGGGAAAGAGAATCTCAAGCAGACTCTGCACAGAGCACTGAGCCTGGTGTGGGGCTTGATCTCACAACCCTGAGATCGTGACCTGAGCCAAAACCAAAAGTTGGATGTTTAATGGACTGTGCCACCCAGGCATCCTGAAAAAAATGAATTTTTTAAAATCGATCTTTTCACTGCTAGGAACATGAACTTGTTATAATCCTTTACCCCCAATAGCGATGCTTCTAAAGAAGATGTACTTTAATATTACCTCAAAATCAGGATCAATAGTTGTCTCTATGGACATAGAGACATCCTAAGAAATTAATTAATTTGATCATTAATTTCTAAGGATGATGGGAAGGCAATAATGAAAATATTATCTGGGAGACCATCCCTACTTCCCTTAAAAAATATGGCATATTGACAGCTTAGCAGTGAGGGCCACAGCATCTCTTTGGGGAAGTATGGGAGACAAAGTATATGGATTGAAGTTGAATTGAAGTTGTGGATTGAAGTGAATCTTTACAGTTCCTTTGGCCATTGAGCATCCAGCCTCTCTTTCTTTCTTTCTTTCTTTCTTTCTTTCTTTCTTTCTTTCTTTCTTTCTTTCTTTCTTTTTTTTAAAGATTTTATTTATTTGACAGAGAGAGACACAGTGAGAGAGGGAATACAAGGAGGGGGAGTGGGAGAGGGAGAAGCAGGCTTCCCACTGAGCAGGGAGCCCAATGCGGGGCTAGATCCCAGGACCCTGGGATCATGACCTGAGCCGAAGACGGACGCTTAACAACTGAGCCACCCAGGCGCCCCCAGACTCTCTATTTCAAGTAAATTCCCCACTGTGTGGGTCTTAGTGCCCTAACTCCCTCTCTAAAAGCCCCATTAGCCAGATATCCCTTCTTCCCAATGCCAGCAGAGAGGGTGTGATCATGAAACCTGGGTTCAGGCAATCAGATTTGGGAATTTGAATCTGAAGTGAGTCATTTAAATGGGTAAGGATGGTTAAAATACGGTCCCAGTGGCCAGTGGTTCTGGCATGATGTCTAGCAGTATCTACCTGTGATGCCATTAGCATGAGTATCCTAACTAAAGCTGGATGTAACCCTGTGGTTCTTACTGTCTGATTGCTCTTAGTTTCTGCTTTTTTTTTTTTTTTTAATTTTCCCCCAGCCTCGTTCTTCAGCCTTCCT
Source organism: Leptonychotes weddellii (assembly GCF_054177405.1). Lineage (NCBI taxonomy): Eukaryota > Metazoa > Chordata > Mammalia > Carnivora > Phocidae > Leptonychotes > Leptonychotes weddellii. The sequence continues at coordinate 85,077,506 of NC_138375.1, read as the reverse complement.
GTTGATTCTATGAGCTATTTGATATCCTGCCAATAAATTCCTTTCCTGCTAAAATTAGCCAGTCGGTTTCTATTGCTTGTGACCAAGAACTTCATCTTTATGCTGCTTTGTTCAAAGTGCTTTATGCTTACTGAATAAGTAGTTGTTGAATGACCAAGTGGCTCTCATGTTTTATACGTTGCCCAAGCATGTTTTCTGTGTGACTGTATCCCTGACAGAAGAACAGTTATTTTATGAAATATTAATGAACATTTTCTGGAATGTATATGTTCTGTGAAACAAGTGATACGAATGAAAGATTTGTAGTGCAGCAGAAAGGTAGGGGGCCCTGGGCACAATCGTGTGGAGGTTGGGAAAGCAAACACAGGATTGAAATCCCTAAACCCATCCTAAGCCAAATCCCTCCTCCTAAGGGAAGGTCAGCTTGTGTTTCAGTCTGGTATTTGTTCACTGAGCCTTATCCACAGTGAAACCTGAGATGGCAAGCCTCCCAAAGGCTTTACTGGGCCCTAAAAGCTTATGCTCAAGCCTCAGGTTGTGAGGGTGTGCTGAGAGGGCTAAAGAGAGCTGTTGGCTTCAGGATTTGAGGCTTGCACATTTTGTACTCTAGGAATATGGGTGTATCGTCAAAAGTTTTTGTTGCTTTATGTTCTTTCTTCTTCCTTTTTATCCTCTCCCCGATTCCACAGTGCAAGTTAGCTATTTTTAAAGGTTTTGATTATTTTTTTTTGTTTTTAGTTTTATATGTTATCAATTTTACTACATTTACTTACGGAAAGTTTTATCTCTGATAACTTGATACTGTTAGTTTACTTTTTATCTTCCAGACACTATTGGGCTTTTATAAAAAATTATTCATATATTGACCATATTCATAGATTTGGTGATATAAGAAAACTTATTCAAAGTGGATCTAAAATGGTTGAATACTTCTCTCTGAAATTTGCTGATTGTAATTGAAATACTCTTATTCGGTAAAGCTTGCCAAGGGTCAAAGGAATATGATCTTACATGTAGTTTACATGTAAGTCACATATTATCTACCTATAATTCATGTGTAGTTCTTTTCACAGCTCTTGTCATTTGGTACTCAGAATAGCAATCTATAATAGTGTTTCTAAAAGCATCTAAGAAATGTTCCATCTTGCATGCATAAAACATTTAAATTTAGCTTTCATGTGATTCTTAGGTATTATGTTTTAGAATAACATTATACAGTTCTGTGGTTGTTTTGCTATTAAAGCATTCTTAACTGATTTCCATATCAGTTGATTCTGTGCCTTGTTGTAATGTAAATAACCTCTAAAGATACATTAAACTAGAGTTTGCTCTTTAGTAAACAGCTCTATCAGTGACTTTTTCAAAGACGTGGGCAGGTTTATCAATATTATCAATATCAATTCCTGCCAGATTGAGTACATATCTTTTTTCTTGAGAAAGCTTTGGTTGATTTAGCCCTTAACCTTCCTCTCACAACCAGATCTACAGAGACTCATAACATGCTCAGGCTGAAAAGTTTTTCTGCGTATTTGTCTGGAGTCTTACTGATTAAAAACTCAACTCCATTAAGGCAGGGGCATTGCTTATCTTGTTCTTGTATGTCTAGCGCCTAGCACAGTGCCTGGCATACGCTAGATTCTCTATAAGTTTGTGAAAAGAATGGATGCTAATTTTCAACTTTATTAAGGAGGATTGCTTTGTGGCCGCCACTTGGTGTAAAATAAAATCAAGTAATACCAAAAAAATAAAATAAAATAAAAGAATGGATGAACGTTAATACGCTTAACAGTTGCCATTTTCCACAGAGAGCCAGTATGATTGTAGATCTACGATGATGGTTAATTGTGTCTGCTTGATTGATATAAGAGATGCCCAGATAGCTGCTAGAGATTACTTCTGGGTGGGTCTGTGAGGGTGTTTCCAGAAAAGATGAGCATTTGAATCCATAGACTGAGTAAAGAAGATCACCCTCATCAATGTGTGTGGGCATCATACAATCCGTTGAGAGCCTGAATAGAACAAAATGGTAAAAGAAGGGCAAATGTGCTCTCTCTGCTTGAGCTGGGACATTCATCTTCTTGGTCATCTGTCCCCAGTTCTTGGGCCTTTGGACTCAGACAAGCACTAACATTGGCTGTCCTGGTTCTCAGGCTTTTGATTTGAACTAGAACTACACCAGTGGCTTCCTGAGAGCCTCTGGCTGGCAGGCAGTAGATCATGGGATTTCTCAGCCTTCATAATCTTGTGAGTCAGTCCCTCATAATGATTCTCTTTCTACATATCTATATATATCCTATATGTTCTGTTTCTCTGGAGAACCCTGACTAATACACCCACCTATTTGAAACACAGGTCTCCTTGAAGTCTCTACTTTACTTTAGCTTGGCTCCTTTCCTCACAGCCTGCAAGTATTACTAGCATTCTCCTAGCTCCAAAGTGCCAAATCCAGATCATTTTATTTCCCTATCAAAATTTTTCTTGGGTTGGTTCCGTACCAACCCATCTGTACCATTTCTTATGCTCCTCATCACCATCTTTTTCTTAGTTCTCCACATTCATCAAGATTTTTGGATAATGAAGGATAGTTGGAAGAAAGGTAGACAGGGACAAGGGGCCCCCACCCTAAGAGGAAACCACCCTTAAAACAATTTTACACCAGGGAAGGAGCCCTCCACCCTTTCCCACATGATAGATAGATGACAAAAACCTGATTGGATGACAGGCACAGATTAAATTAGATTAAATCAGATTAAAACAGCCCACCAACAAGCCCATAAAAACTCCTAGACTTAGAAACTACTGGGGGGGGGGAACAATTTCAGGTCCCCTCCCTCTTCAGGAGCTTTGTACTCTCAATAAACTTTGCTTTGCTGCCCACCACTCTTCAGTCTGGTCTACCTCTTCATTCTTCGAAGCAGCATGACCAAAAACCGCAGGCACTAAAGAAAAGATCCTGTAACAGTACCAGGCTCACTATCTTTCTCTCTAACCTGACTCCTTCAGAAATTTCAAGGCCTTCATGAATGACCCACTGACTATGATGGTCTCAGTTCTGTAGTCTGTTCAGTGCTTATGGCTTCACATCCATTCTATTTCAGCAGTCCACCTTGGATTGACCTCATTGGCCTTGTCCTTACCTGGAACTTACTAATATATACAGCTGAGAGCTCACACATCAATCTCTTCTCCAAATATACCCTCCTATTCTGCCAGTCATCTCCTGTTTTTACAAGCCTACTCTCTCTCTCTCTCTTTTTTTTTTTTAAGATTTTATTTATTTATTTGACAGAGAGAGACACAGAGAGAGAGGGAACACAAGCAGGGGGAGTGGGAGAGAGAGAAGCAAATTCCCTGCGGAGCAGGGAGCCGGATGCGGGGCTCCATCCCAGGACTTTGAGATCATGACCTGAGCTGAAGGCAGACGCTTAACGACTGAGCCACCCAGGCAAGCCTACTCTCTTAATGACATCATGGTAATCTCAGTCCCCTGATTTCTCTGCTTTTTCCAACTCCATTGATGCCCTCTTAGCATCCTTTCTTTATCATCCTGATCAGATCCCATGGATCTCATTTCTACTACTCTTCTACCAGCAACCTTAATTAATTTATTCTACCCCTTCAGTCCTTCACTCATCTACTTTTTATACTTCTTCACCCAAGCAGGATGAATGGTACTGAAAAAAAAAAAATCACACATAGTGTAGGAAGTAGTACTTCTGTAAATATGGGAATCCAGTCTTAGACCCTCAAATGCTATATACTCTTTCTCAGCTTCTCTTATTTCCTTTAAAGACAATTACAAAATTTTACGTGTTTTTAAGCCCCTCTCCTCACTTTCAGAAATGGCTCTGCTAACTTCCCATTTCACAGAGAATGCAGAAGCTATCAGAAATGAACTTTCTTCAAGTCCTACTCCCCTGCATTTCTTCTCTCCTAAATACAAAGACATCTGTTTTCACTCCTGTCACTACATCTTTCTCCTTTGTCCTCCTTCCAGGTAGTGCAAATTAGTACTTGGGACTCAACTTCTTCCTTTTTCCTTTTTGGCTGTGGTGCCTCAGTTATCTCCTCTTTCCTTTTAGTTCTTGTGCTTGACTGATACACTGGATCAAGTCACACCACTTAAAAAGTGAAATACCAAAATACCCTCCCTTGCCTCTGATTCTCAGCTACTTGCCACCCTATCGTTTGCTTTCCTTCATAGAAAAGCTTGAGGTCTTCACTTCCTTGCTTCTCTTATTTGTTTTTTTTTTCAAGACCCATCCACTTTGTAATCCATCTGAAATAGACTTAGACCACCACCATAATATCAAAACTGCTCTTGCTAAGTCATCAGTGTCTTCTTAATTTCCAAATCCAATCAGTGGTCACTTTTGACCATTTGGAATGACCAAAGGAATATTTATATTCCTTTATTTCTTTGCTTTATTTTTGATCATGTTAACCACTCTTTGGGAACTCTCTTCTTGGTGTTTTATTATCTGGTCTTTCCTGTCTCCCTCCTAATTCTCTTAGAATTTTTGTGGGCCCTCCTACCTATTTCTAAAATATTGATGTTCTCAAGGATTCCAGCTTCAGATCTCTTTTCTCACTCTCTATAGTCTCCCTTGAATAGTGTCTTCTGTGACCATAGCTTCAACTGTCACCTGAATATTAATGACACCCAAATACAGGGAAGTGACTTTTTCCAAAGGGGTTAGGATCTAAAGTCAGTGTGAAAGGCAAAATAGAGTTAAAATTACATTTGAAAAATCTCTAAAATCCCGTGTACATGATTTTGAGTGTATATACTATCAGTCAAGAAATCGTACATAGCCAGTTTTCCGCTGCTATTGGAACAGAAGGTTGTTTCTTTCTTTTTTTTTTTGATATTTTATTTGACAGAGAGAGAGAGACAGCGAGAGAGGGAACACAAGCAGGGGGAGTGGGAGAGGGAGAAGCAGGCCTCCCGCAGAGTAGGAAGCGCGATGTGGGGCTCAATCCCAGGACTCTGGGATCGTGACCTGAGCCGAAGGCAGACGCTTAACGACTGAGCCACCCAGGCGCCCCCAGAAGGTTGTTTCTTGAGTTGAACACCAGATGAAGTTGTTGGCTTGCATTTAGGGTCCATGTTATAAGAAAAATGTGTGGGGTTTTTTCTCTGTTTTGTTTGTTTGTTTGTTTGTTTTGGCAAGCACATAGAGTAGAGTTAATATAAGTACGTAGGTTTGGGATATAACCTCACTATATGTATTTTCAGCCTGACCTCTTTCATGAACTCTGAATTTATACACCAAACTGCCTACCAAATATCACCTTTTGGATATACCAATCTAGGTTGTTTTAGTTAGATTTCTGAAAGATGAAGATATCACATACTCGTACACTGCTTAGCAAAGGCATTTATTACAAGGATACAGTGATGTGGCAAGGGTACAGTACAGCTCACACGCAGAGTGTTTTCCTACTAAATGGGTTGATGTTCTTATTCCAGGCAGGTGTTCCTCTAGCATTATACAGCCTGGCTAGAGCCATAGGCAGCTTCGGATTGCTGGAATCTCTAGGCCAAGTATCACACAAGTCAGTGACCTCTGACTAAACAGCTTTATTGAGACTAGTGGGATTCATAAGCATCTAGGAAGGCACTGCAATTCTTTACTGGTCTTTTATTTAAGTTCTGTGCTTCATCCAGTGGCTGTTACATTACCTACAAGACCATCCTCATGAGGCCATCATGACCAATCAGCAAAGCAAAATAGCATTTCTGACGAGACTGAACATCTGACTATTACAAGTAGGGGGTATGTTGTATGTATTAAGAACCAATTTCAGGGGGCACCTGGCTGGCTCAGTCGGTGGGGGGGTGTGACTCTTGATCCTAGGGCTGTAAGTTCAAGCCCCTTTGGTGTAAAGATTACTTAAAAATAAAATCTTAAAAAAAAAAAAAAGAACCAGTATCAAAGACAAGTCTGTATGGCAATAAACTTCACCTCCTCTTTCTCAAACACACCAAACAGCATAAATAATTAAAAGCATCATAATACAAAGCAGTCAAACATTACATCAAAGATGTAGCAGCACTACTCAACTGTGGCCTGTTTCATTTGACATTTGACATTTGTCCTCTTTCTTCCTGTCATTATTCATGTTCCATAATATGTGTCTTAACATGTCTTGAGTATATATAGAATAAGGATGCCTGTTTATACCTTCTACTATCTCTGCCTATATATTTATACTATCAGCCCCTTAATTTGAGGAAGATTGAATGATGAAGGGACATTTTCCATGGTCAACACTGGGTTGCAGAGGGTAGGAAATTGTACATTTGGAATATCCCATTATCATCTTTTGCTGGCCATCACATTTTGGCTTTTCTCCCTTTGAAGTTGACCTCTTTGCCTCCATTGTTACTCCCTTTACAGAACAACAGGATATAATTTCATCCAGATAACATTCTTTTCTTTGTGTCAAATATATATTCAGTAAAATTAATATTGTAAATCATTTGCTCCCATCTAAAAATTGCAGACATCAATTTTAATTATTTTATTGGAGGTAGCATTCTTTAAGTTTATTATAAAAAGCAACACATTGATGATACATTATTTCTTCTAAATCTGAAATACCAAAAAAGTATGAAGAAGAAAAGCCATTCATAATCCCCTTACCTAGGGATAGGCATTGTTAATTTTTAGTTGTAACCTCTTATTATTTTTTTATAGGACCATAAATGAAGTCATACTTTAACATATTGTTTTGTATCTGGTTATCTTTCTATGTTAGAAAACACAGATTATTGATTATATTAATGATCGTATTATTCTATTACCCCTATGTGTCAACCTCATAAATTTGAAAATGTGTATCTTTTTGTTTTTCACACCCTGCAAAGATGGGATTATTACTATTCCATTTTATAGATAAATAGATCCTGAGGTTCAGAGAGGGTAGGTGACTGCTTGAAATCTACACATCAAATAAGTGGCAGAAATAAAACTTGCTCAATGACTTCGCGATGCCAAATTGGTATCCTTTCCACAGTGTGCTTTCCATCTCTCTAATGAGATAATGCAGATGAAGGGGTGGAGCAAATGCACACTATTGTTATTTATTTTAAGAGGCAGCCTAAAGAGAGTCATTGCCTTGGGAGCAACTTCTGATTTGGTCTGGCTCTAGGGCAGCTTCGTGAATTAAAATTGCACAAAGGCTTCCCAGGCTGCAGGCTGAACTTGTCTTAATGCAAAACATCATTATAACACACCAATATATCAATATGCAATTGAATCCTACAATCAGAATTAATTCCTGATCAGTAAACATAGCCATAGAACATTAAAGGAAACAGGTCATTATTGAACCAGGACATTCAAGTCCTTGTGAGCAAAAAGGCAGACCCTATGTATGTACATTGATCTTGTGTCATTACCCTTCTGGTATTTTCTTTGCTGGGGGATGAGTGGAAAGTCTAGTAGGGGAGAACAATCTTGTGTAGTTCTAAGGAATCTAACCTGTGGCCTAGAAGGCACAGGGAGCTTGAACCAAAAATTCTGAAGAATTTGAGATTCTGTAGTTACTTCTTTTTTCTCTACCTGTTGCTTTACAGATCAATGGATTCTGGATATAGGGTGCTGCGAGTATCCTGTATGACTTTTTTTCCTCACATAGTCCAAAGGTGAGGCACATTCTTTTACCAAAGATAGTTTGCTATTTATCTACTTCCTCATTTACTTTTTCTTGGGCCTCACACCATCTTGGTCAAGATTTTGGTTTGCCTGGGCAGCTGTCCTGTTATGCCTCCAAAGACTCTGGACTGCTTTTCCCTTTGAAGGTCCTCATTTCAGTGAGACTTGGGACTGAAAGTGTACAGTGAGAATTTATTCCTATTGGGTTCTTGGGTGCAAATCTCCAGGCCTCTGTTGAAATATAATTTTTAGAGAAAGATAAAATCATGACTTTCATATAGATATAAAAATGAATATATGTTAAAGAATTCATTTCACTCATGTGAGATCAGGGAACCAGGCAAAATGGGACAGAACTGATTTTTCCATGGGTAAAATGTGGGAGTCAATTAAAATCCCTACCAGACAGGACGGGAGTTACATATATCTATCAATTACCTACAATTTACAAAGAGCAGCAAAGTTACTTAAAGATAATGAACAAAGCTAGAATCTGATAACCCAGAAGGATATGCTATAGACATGCATAATTTTTTCTGTATACCCCCCAAATAAAAGAACAAAGGGCCCTCTTAACCAGTTTCAGTGGGAAAAACAAGTGACTTGAGTAATACCAGATCACTGCCATTGTGGTCCTTTTAGAACTCTGAATTCACCTGACAAATTTAAAACAAAAGTTTTGGTTCCTAAATGTCCTCAAGATGCTTGAAAGAAAAAAAATGTCCGAATAAGAATATTAGAAAACAAAGACAGACTAAATATCAAAATTCATTAAAATATTCCGACCTTTATTTAGACAATTCAAATTGGATTATTTCCTGAAATGTGTTATACCCTTCATAATACAAACTAGACCATCAAGGATAAGGTCTTCAAAATACAAGCACAGCTATCCAGTCCTATTGCTATACATTGTTAGCTACAGCATCTTGCTGCTGAGATTTTATGTTAACATTATCCTTTGCTGTCATTAAGACTTTTGCAACTTTGGGGCGCCTGGGTGGCTCAGTCGGTTAAGCATCTGCCTTCAGCTCAGGTCATGATCCCAGGCTCCTGGGGTCGGGCTCCCTGTTCAGCGGGGAGCCTGCTTCTTCCTCTCCCTCTGCTGCTCCCCCTGCTTGGGCCTCAAGTCCAAATAAATAAATAAATAAATAAATAAATAAATAAATAAATAAATAAAATCTTAATTTATTCTCTGTCAAGTAAATAAATAAATAAAATCTTTAAAAAAAGGCTTTTACAACTAATTTTCAGTAACCTTCAGAAATTTTCTAAAATTTTTCTTAGGAAACAAGATAATTATATATAGGTTGTCATTAGAAAAATGACAATTTTCCATTGCTATTTCCATACAAATACTTGAATCCATGAGTGTCATGTCACAGTCCCCAACTTTATATACTTTTAGTACATATGCCCACTACCAAAAATCAAATGAAACATATAGTAACTTAAGTTCAGCAGTAAAAGTTTCTCTAAATTAGAATTATGAAATAAGACAAGCCCTAAGTTAAGGAATGTGATCAATATAGAATTATAGTCAAAGAACACAACTTGTATTTCCATACTGATCCCAAAATATATGTCTACTCCTAGTTATTTACCCAAGAGGAATGAAAATATATGTCCACAAAAATACTGAATGATTATTTTTTGGCAGCTTCATTTATAATAGCCAGAAGCTGAAAACAACCTAACTGTCCTTCCCTGATGAATGGATATACAAACTGTGGTCTACTCATGTAGTGGAATACTAATCAGTAATAAAAAGGAACTAATTACTGATAAATGCATCAATGAAACATGCTGAGTAAAAGAAGCCAGACACATATGTACTGTATGTACTGTATGATATCATTTTCTAGGACTGGCAAAACTAGAGTGACTAATCTAGAGGAACTGAGTGGTTGCTGAGGGTCTGACGGTGGAGGAAGTGATTAACTGCAAAGGGGTAGTAGGGGTAAAACAAAAAACCAAAAAATATGTGTGGTACATATGGTATAATTGATGAGCCAATATTGATAGATTGTTGTTAAGTCCATAGTTTATATTAGAATTCATTCTTTGTGTTGTATAGATTTATAGATTTTGACAAAGACATAATGTCATATATCCACCATTTCAGTATTAAAATGATAGTTTGGTTGTCCTAAAAATGCTGTATGCTTTTTTATATTCCTTCCCCCAAACTCTGGCAACCACTGATCTTTTTACTGTCTCTATAGTTTTGCCAACTATAATTTTTTTCTCTCACTTTTTTAGGTAAGTGCTATGTACATAAAGGTTTATGTTTCTTATCTCTGCCATCCAATCAGATTATCTCCCATAACTTTTTCTTTTATATGATTTATCTTTTCCTGAGGACTTCCTGGAGGGTGGTGGAAGAGATCTCCCTATTAAAAGCTGCAGCAGAGAGAGCTATTCCTTCCCAGTATACATTCTGCCCTTCTTCCTTTTAATAATAAAATAATCCCACTCTGTGAAGGTTTGACTGAGCTCTTGGCTATGATTGCATTTCCTGCCTTCCTTGTATCTTGGTGTGGCCTGTGGGATATGAGCAGAAAGAAAATGTGCAAGTGATTCAAATTGACAAGATTGAGAAAATAAGACATTTACCATGTAATTTTAAAGATTTTCATTTGGGGTTCCTGGGTGGCTTAGTCAGTTGGGCCTCTGCCTTCGGCTCAGGTCCTGGAATCAAGCCGCACAGCGGGCTCCCTGCTCAGCGAGGAGTCTGCTTCTCCCTCTCTCCCCGCTTGTGCTGCTCTCACTTGCTCTCTCTGTCTCTCAAATAAATAAATAAAAATCTTAAAAAAATAAAGATTTTTATTTATTTTTATTTTAGAGTGAGAGAGCATGTGAGCAGGAGGGGCAAAGGGTGAGGGAGAGAATCTTCAGGCAGACTCCCTGCTCAGCACGGAGCCTGACCTGACCTGGGGCTCGATCCCAGGATCCTGAGATCATGACCTGAGCCAAAACCAAGAGTCGAACGCTTAACTGACTGAGCCACCCAGGTGCCCCTGCCATGTAATTTTAGACTCGTGTCCCATTCTTGGACCACACTACCTAAAGGATATTGTGAATTAATATTATCCTTGTGACGGACAAACAGAAGCCTGTGAGGGTAAGTAAAGGAGCGGTCAAGGGAGCTAGAAGGAAAATCAGGGGACTGTGGTTTTATGGAAGCTAAGGAAGCAAGACTTTGTAGATGTGATCAACATGTCCAAACGAAACTGAGAAATCCAATGAAATAAGGAATGGGGATTTGATCATTAGTCTCAGTTTTCTTATCTATAAAATGGGTATCTTGTGTGGTTATCATATGGTTGACTAAACTAAACTAAGCTGGCTTATGGTGGGTTCTCAATAAATTTTAGCTTCCTTCTCTTTTTGTGATTAATCCACTGTTTTATTCAACAAATACTTATTACTGGTGACGAACTCTGCAAGAGGCTGGCTATGCAATGATGACAGACCCTGCCCTAAAAGCACTCTGTAGTGTTGTAGGGTGAACACATCAACAGGCCAGTATTATTCCTTGCCAAGAGTGATACGATGAAAGGAAGTACATGGAAGTTACCTGATTTATTTCGCTTTGTTTCTTTGGTTTTGGCAGGTGAATTACAAAACTTAAAAACATCTCAAAGTGCAAAAAAAAAAACCTTCTTTTTTTTTGTTAACATGATATTGTTGATGCATGAACGTGTTTCTAGATTATTGAATACAATGCCAAGCAATGCATTCTTATTTTTGTATGTGAAAGTTCTGTTTTTTGAGTAACTGCTTAAAGTTGAAGGAAACACCCATCCACTAAAGTTCTCACTCAGAACTCACACTGCCCTGTACCAAAAAAAAAGTCAGTGAATACTTTTAATTGGCAGCTATCTAATTCATTTATATCCACAGTTGCTCAAATATGTTAGGAAATTCATTTACTAGTAGTATCTTTTTTTTTTTTTTTAAGATTTTATTTATTTATTTGAGACAGAGAGCACAAGCTGGGAGGATGATCAGGGGGAGAGGGAGAAGCAGACTCCCCACTGAGCAGGGAGCCTAAGGACAAGGACAATGCGGGGCTCAATCCCAGGACCCTGAGATCATAACCTGAGCTAAAGGCAGACACTTAACCAACTAAGCCTCCAATGCACACCTAGCAGTATCTCTTTTTAAATTGAGTTTTATTTTACATTCAGTAAAATCTATCCTTTTTATGAGTTTTGGCAAACAAAACAACGATGTAATCACTAACACAATGAAAGTATAGAACAGTTCCATTACCCCCCCAAATTTCCTCAAGCTCCTTTTAAGTCAGCCCCTTTTCCTGGTCACCATTGATCAGTGTTCTGTCCCTTTTTAAGAACTTTTTATTTTGAAATAATTATAGACTCACAAGAAACTGCAAAAACAGTACTGAATCTCGTGTACCCATCACCTAGCTCTCTCCAATGGTGACAACTTACATAACTGTGGTACAAGATCATAACCATGCCCTGTAACGTTTGAAGGCAGGTTTTCCTTTCACTTCTTGCCTGTGTTTACTTTTTTTTTCTTTTCACACAAATTTAATTCTGTTGTGTTAAAAGGAGCAGATGCTAGTTTTCCCTCAGATGTCTGCTGTTGCATTTTCAGTATTTCAGTTCCATCACCCTTGTTACTCCTACATCTTTCTGTGGTCGTTTCTTTATCCCACCGTCCTCCCTACCCCCATTTTAATTCTGCTGCTAGATTTTTTTTCTTTTTTTCTGAGCTTTGTGCCACAAATGGTACTATTGTAATTCTCGAATTGCTAACTTCTACCTCAGTCCTTACGTTTTAAAGGAGGGAGTCGTGTTTGTGCTTAATTGTTGCAGTGCTTACAACAGTTATACAGTGTATGTATGTTAGCCGGCTTGGCTCTCCAACCTCGGAGAAGGTTCTCGCTCTACCTTTTCTCCATTAGTCACTCATTTATTTCCCAGATATTTGGCTATTTTTTGGAAGAAAGGGTACAGCGACCGTTAAAAACGCCGGCATCCCCCTCTCCCAGGTTTCGGCTTGCCTGCCGCACCTCCCTTTTGCCGCCTTTGTGGACGCAGAGAGCACAGCCCGCGTTCAGTTCCTGGGGCCAGTGAGATGAGGGGCGGTGCCTCGCTCTATGGTCCCGGGCGGCAGGAAGGTCACGCCCCCTGGCCCGGGTCCTGCGCGCGCGGCCCGCGACGTCAGCCACCCGCGCGGGCCTGGCCCCGTGGTGCGCGGGAGGTGCTAGTGCGCATGCTCCGACTCGGTCGCTGCGGTGGCTGTGCCTGCGCTGGCGGTGGCTGCGGCAGGGCTGGGCCTCTCTCTTGGTGGGCCTCTTTGCGTGTTCGTTCCGCTCGTCTACCGTCGTCTCCGTGGCCCCTGGTAGCCCATCACACTCTCCTCCCTGGGGCCGCTGGCTGGACGGCAGCTGGCAGAGCGATAGGCACCTCACCCCGATTCCCCTCCCCCTGCTCCGTTGTCCCGCCTGCGCTAGGCTGGGCGGCGGGGTCAGGGGCCGAGCGGAGCGGGGTGAGTATTCCCACAGCCTTTGCTGGCCCCTCTTCCCGGCTCTGCTTCCCGCACGGTCCTCATCCCACTCCTGGGATGGTGAGGAAGGGCGGGTGCGGGTAGGCGGCAAATAGCCCAGCCCTGAACAAAAGACTGGGAATCGGGGCTCTCGCCAGTGAAATATAGGCCGTGTCCCGGCGGTCTTGGGGCGAGCTGATGGGGGGTGGGGGTGGGGTCGCAGGGGGAAGGAAGGCCCGCACCCAGTGTGACCGGCCCTCTTGGGCCACTACGGAGCGCTCACGCACAGCGTGGGTAGTCCACTGCCCAGTGTTTAAAACCTGCGCAGGGGTAGCAAGTCTTTGTCCGTGTAACCTTGAAACAAAGGGTATTAAATTGTCGGTGATTCCAGTGGCCAAGTCCCACTTAAGTTGAAGGGGTTTCAGATTCATTAAGAATCAGGAGGAATAAGTTAATATTTATAGCCAACAATTTTTCTTCTCCCAAATGACGTATCTACTCACAGTATGTGAAATATGAGTTGGGGGGTAGTTAACTGATTTATAGAAACATTTATGATGGCAAAAATTATAAACATCTAGGAAAAGCAAAAGAATAGCTGAGAATGGAACCTTGTCTAAGACGCCCACCTGAGGATGAATTAATTATCTAGGGGACTATACTCTTGCCTGACATAGTATTGATTAGGGCCCAGGCCCAGCAGTTACTTTTGTGTGTGTGTGTAATGGAGATGCAAATTATTTCTGACTGGGAGAAAAAAACACTCCTGAAGATTGTGATTTTATTGACCTATTTCCAAGATTTTTATAATTTTTACCATTCAGCTTGCTCCATCATGAATTCAGTAAATCTTTGCCACAGGCTCCCTTTGGGTGAATCATGTTTATAACTGAAAAAAATTAACAGTGTAACAGTGGCCTCACTCTTGAGTGGCAAAAGCTTAAGTTTATACTTTTTAGAATTGGAAAACATAGGCCCTTTGTAGTACTTAGCAACATTAGAGGACCCCAAGTAGAATCCTTAACTTCTTGCTTCTGAAGAGTCAAATATGGACAAAAGGAAACATTTACAAAATGAAAATTTAATCAAAAAAGAAATGTTGAGCATTGAGAAATTCAAGTTAAGGTATTGTAATTACAAGGATTAAAAATCATTACTGGTATTTTAATTGAAGTTAGTGGAAACAGTTTCTAGTTCTACACTGGATTCATTTGGATATAGACTATTACAAGATTATTTCTCTTTACCTTCTCCCTTTGCCACTTCTTTTCCCCCTTTATTTAATAAAGCAGTGAGACACTGCTACATTGTGAGGCAATCAAGTTGGGCATAATGTTTTATGACAAATTATAAATTGATAGTAGTTCTTAATGCTTATAAATTTCTGAGAAAGATAAGCAACCCTTTAGGAAAAATATGTCAGGTAAAGTTTACATAAGTAGATTGTTTAAGTCTGGGTTTGATTTGATTATTAATATCTTTGAAGCCTAGAAATGTGTTTGGGACCCTGGAGGCAGTGTTTGAATCATAAACATAGTCAGGAACCATAACAACAACAAAGTGCCGTAGAGATTATTTAATGATTATGTGTTGAAAACAAATGTCTTCAGGGGCTCAGCAGACTGGGTATGAAACTATTGGAAAGTAGGGGAATGGAGAATAAACACTACCTGAAAGCATCCAGATTAGGGAGAGGTTGCTGAAAACTGCAAAACCAGAGGCACCTCTAAAGAATCTGGTACCTCAGGCCTTGAAGTGCTGATCTCATAGGCTTATAAAACCCAGGAAGAGTACTTTACTAATCTAAGATTAGCTTTGAGGTTAGGGTTATTTCATATCACTGTCATGTAATAGCCTTCAGAGAAAACTTTTAAAATCATCTCTACACTAGCTCAAGGACCTGCAAAGGTTTCTTATTGCCCACTGCTTTAAATGGAATTTCTTTATAGAGTTTTAGGGTTATCAGTAAACTGCTTTCCTTCATCCAGCTTGCCCACCTCCCCATAGACTAAATTCTCAGCTTCTTGATAGCCAAAGGAAAGAAGGAAGCACACCATTTCTCAGGAAAAACACAGCTTTCTTGGAAGTAAATATTTATTGAGTCAAATGCAGGTTGTGATCTCAGATTTCAAAGCGCTAACACTATGGTTAAGTTTTCTAGACTTTGTTAAGTTTTAACCTACTTTGTTTCTTAAAGGGAGCTCAACTGGCATTTGTATGGGGCTGTCTCATATATTGTAGGATGCTCATTGTATCTGGTCCCTGAGCACTAAATTGCAGTGGCAAACTATAACTCCTCCTCTTTGTGACATCCCACTATGATCTCACTCATTTCCAGATAACTCCTTTGAGAATGATCCCTCCTAATGTTGGGAAACACTGGACCATATCTGCCTGTAGTTTACTACCCAATTTATGCTCAAGTGTTGCCATTTTATTTTTAAAACTTAGCATCAGGCCCTCTGTTGAGGAGCTCTTCCATCTTTTTGGCATGGCTTTGTCTCTACTTGGTAAGCCCTTATTCACATATAAGTTCTTAAAGAACTGAATTCAAGTCTTCCAGACTCCTCCTTTTAGCATCTTCTCTGATTTTCCTAGGAAATATTTGATATTCCTTCCTTTGAGGACACACAGAGCAAAGTTCTAGGATATTGTAGGTGCCAGGTGAATGAATGAAAGCTTGTGGAAATAAGAAGGTACATTAGTTTTTTGTTTTTTTTTTAAGATTTTATTTATTTATTTGACAGAGACACAGCGAGAGAGGGAACACAAGCAGGGGGAGTGGGAGAGGGAGAAGCAGGCTCCACGCAGAGCAGGGAGCCCGATGTGGGACTCGATCCCAGGACCCTGGGATCATGACCTGAGCCGAAGGCAGTCGCTTAACCGACTGAGCCACCCAGGCGCCCGGTACATTAGTTTTTAACAAAGACTTTGTAAGAAGAAAAGGGGAATGTCTCTTTCATTAAAAAATGTCCAACTACTATTTTTTTTTAATGGCACTTGGTAGTATATTTTAAAAATGCATCGCTCTATCATCTATTTTGAGAGTAGCACTGAGTCTGTAGTTTCTGATACAGTGCTGATTTTTTCTGAATCTTTTTTGTTGAATAACTTCGGCCAGACTCACACACCATCAGTTCCTGGCTCTGGCCTAATTAGCATACATGCAGACGAGAGTTAGTTCAAGTCACACTCACTATTCAAAAGTAACAAGAGGGGCTCCTGGTGGCGCAGCTAGTAAGGTGTCCAACTCTTGGTTTTGGCTCAGGTCCTGATCTCAGGGTCCTGGGACTGAGCCCTGTGTCGGGCTCTGTGATCAGCATGGAGTCTGTTTGAGATTCTCTCTCTCTCCGTCTGCCCCTCCTGCTGGTGCTTTCTGTCTGTCTGTCTGTCTCAAATAAATAAATCTTAAAAACATACACAAAAAACCCAAAAGTAACGAGAGTTGGTGGATCAGTTTAAATCATCAGCAGTGGTGGAACAGTTTCACTTATGTGCTTGCAGAGAAGTCTAGTTTTATATAAAAATATGATAATCTTATAAAAATAATGACACTGGTATCAAAAAGATTAGATGTCATATAAATCTGTTGTTTGGGTGGGAAAAGACCAATTGGTAAATAAGCTTGAAAGTTGAAGAAATGTACTATAGAGAGGTAGAGATATATAAAATAAATTCACTTAAAATTTTTAATTTTTCTTTTATTCATTACAACTTTTATGTAATGTTTATATGTGTGCCTAACTTTGCTGTAGGTGCTGAGATACAAACTTGTAAGTCAGAAATTCTCAGATGTTTAGACATGCCTCTGTCGACTTTTGGTGTTCCTGCGGTGGAGGCTACCCAAATTTTTGTTCCTTTGTAGGTAAACTCTTTTATCTGCCTGCATCTTTGTTTTTTCTTTTTCTTTTTTAAATTATGTTATTCCACTAGGCTACCTCTGGGCATAGTTGTTGTTGTTTTTCCAACATTTTTCTCAGAAATAAAGTGAATCCTCTCAATTTAGAAGAGTAAATATGTTTGATCTTTTTTTTTTTTTTTCTCCCAGCTCAGGAATAATTTTTCAGTGGTATGTTTGCTTATGATTTCAGTTCAGAAATGCCAGTTATTTGTAGATTGGATTTGTATTTTTTGTCCTCCCTATCAATCAATATGCTTTGTTTTCATCTTGGTCCTTTTTCTTCTGTGTTTGGAGAGCATCTCACATGTATATGCTAAATACTACTTAGATTTTTTCCAGCTTCTGTACTTATCTCTATCGCCTCTCATATAGAATTACATCTTTACTATTATTATATATTTGAATTCCCTTCCAGTTTTTTCTTATCCAGTTTCTTTTTTACTCTCAGCTGTTGTTTCCCACCTCATCTCTTGCTTTTAGAGGCTGTGTTTTTCTTTTCCCTTCGTCTTTTTCAGTTGGGAACGTAAAGTAGATAATTTCCGAGTTTTTCTCCTGATTCCCAGTGTAAGCCCGCTATAGAAGCAAGCTTTCTCTCTTCCTCTATATGGCGGTGTTCTTCTTTGTTATGGTTGAAGAGCATGGTCTTGCTCCCACACTGTTATTGATGTTCTTGATTTTCTTACCTTGACAGAAGAGGGACGTGTGTAGGGATGGTATTGTTCACTCTTGTCAGAGTGAGCAAGCTCTCTGCGTCACTCTCACTACCTCTAGGTGCTGAAGGACTCTTCATCTACATGTGAGGTAGGAGACTCTTTGGAAAGATACAACCAGATTTCTGAATGATAGATCTTTCTGTACTCAGAAGAGGTCTTCCTTGGCTATTGTTTAATTTTTCAGTCCTTTGTCTATAACAAGGGGAGTGTTTCTGTATGATTTGAAACGGTTTATAGTTTTTTGAGTTTTTGCAGGGAAAGAGGTAGTGGTGAGACTGTAATCTTCTGAGGGCTCATCCTGTTCCCATAGCCTCCTGTTGCTGACTTCACAGTGTAGTATGCATTGCTCCACTTGGCTTCACCTTTCCACTTCTGACCATGAACATTTTATTATTGAGAGAGAACTGCCTTGAAAAAGAATTAGCAATGGGCTTGGAAGCCAGTAGTGGAGGGGGCACCTCAGGGTCTTTTTTTTTTGAAGGAAATATAGAATGGGCAGAGTGAGATGCCTCTGTATGCTCTTCCTAACTGGACCTCCTGCTGCAGAGGCTGCAACAAGCATCAAGCTACCAATTAACATTCTTCAGTTCCAGTCCAGGTATAATGTTGTATACCATTTAAACTTTATTTGGGATATGTATTTCACTGGGAAGGGAAGGAGGGAGTGTTGAGCATACTGGTTAGTTGCTGTCGAGACTGAGCCAAACTTTCTCCCTTTTGCTGCTTCCCTGTGCTATATTTACTGGATTACTGGGTCTATCCGTGCTCTGCCTCATCCAGACTGTCAAATGCCTTGAAATCCAGGTCACTCACTAGCCCTATCAAAACAATCCATCTTTTGTCACAATTTCCTAGCATGATCCTTCCTCAAAAGTATGTCTGGTGCAAATTACAAATGTTTGTTTGGGGGACTTCAGAATCAGGTAATCTCTTTGGCCTGGGCCTTAGATTCCACATTTGAATTTGTACCCTGGCTTCTGCTTTGCTCTCTGAAATTTGAGGATCACTGCCCAAGGACCCTGCTAGGTAAGTGGTTATCTAAATGAATTCAAGCCAAATTCTCATAAAGGTATTGGGTTCAGTTTATCTCCCTAGCTAGTAATTGCATGTTTTTTTTTTTGTTTTCTTAGGAAAGAGTCTAAACCTAAATTTATAATAATATGGAATTGTTACAGGGAGGGACACATGTAGAGGAAATTGCCTATTTTTATTAGTTGAAAATTATCTTTAATGTTTAAAGGTATTCATAGTATATTCTGTGGTAAGCACATTTTTTGTAAGTGATCTTAAGTTCTGGGGAAATTTATATTTCTTTAAGTGTTTTAGTCTCACTATGATTCTGATATACATTGATTTATAGGTTCATCAAAAGAAGTGTCTCTGACCAAAAATAAAATAGAATAAAATTAAATAAACACAAAGAATCAGTTCCCCACACATTAGATTAAAAAGCACATAAAAAAAGTGGAGAATGGTAGTGAAAAACATTGTTTTTAATTAAGAAAGATGCTTTGAACAATGATTATACACAGTATTAGAATTTACAGGGGCTGTTTTCTGAAAAGATAATTAGTAGCAGCAGAATAAGCTTCAAACTGTCTAGTCTTAGGGCTAACCTCTAGTTTAGAAAGACTGCTTTCACTTGGTGGGGAGAAAAATTATTCTACCTTCCCATCTGTAGCCTCTGCTGAAGTAGTTAAAAGAAGGTTTTGATTGTTTGAGCTTAAAAAAAAAAAAAATTGAATAGCTTTCCAGCAGGAGTAAAACTCCAGCAAAATAGATGCATTAACAACTTATATTTTATGGCATGAAAGAGCTTGAACTCATTTCTAACTTTTACTTGTAATAAGAAATGAGAGGTTCATTGTTTAGAATGAGATGAGAATTGGAATTAGTCTTTTTACTGGAAGTTCATTTGTGTTCTGTTGTCATCTCTAGTCTGAATTTGAGATAGCTTAAGCCTGGAAACAGAGGCAGGTCTAAGGGGTTTTACATTTGCAAAATAAATTCTTGCCATTTTTGCTTAAACTGAAGTTGTGGTTATTTCCACTTTTTTTTTTTTTTTAAGTTTTTATTTTTTTTGAGAGAGAGAGAGTGCACAAGCATGGGGAGAAGCAGGCTTCCCGCGAAGCAGGGAGCCTGATGCCGGGCTCGATCCCAGGACCCTGGGGTCATGACCTGAGCTGAAGGCAGACTCTTAACCCACTGAGCCACCCAGGTGCCCCAAGTTATTTCCATTTTTGACCATAATTTCAGCCATCTCATAGTAGGAAATTCTAACATTCTAATTTCTGCCTCTACTAGTCTGTGAATTTGGTAGAGGACCAGAGAGTGTTATATATTGTATTATATATTGAAAAGTATGTATGAAAATGTTGATTGTATTATATTTTCATTTTTAATGAGTTGAAATATTCTTACTTGAGCAAAGAGACAATAATTATTCAGTGATATTTTCATTATGGCATATTACGATGATTCAAATTGAGATGGATATCATTTTAATATAATATAGTTCCTAATTTTGTAATCAGGCCGTGTTTATATTATTATATGTAACATCCTTCAGCAAAGCCCAGTGCTTAGATAATTTTAAAAGTATTCAACCAAATATTAATTAGTGCTTTGATGTGCTGTCATCTTGTTAGTGGCACAGTGCTGTTAATTAGATAAACTATGGCTATTGAGTGAAATTTTATGTTTCGAATAACATTTTGAATAGTTCAGTAAACCTCAAGTAACCGGGGGGCCTCGGGAATGGAATGTTTTTACTTTAGTTCAATTTTGTTGTTAAGTAAGGGTTCGTTTGGAATTTATAAAATATGCCAAAATGTATTAGTATTTTTTTATGAATTAAATTCAATTTTCATTTGATTTAGTATCTCTCAGTATATGTCAGGGTCATTGTATAGATGGAAAAACTAATTTTCTGACTGCTCCATTTTGGTCTTCCTAATCTACTTCTGTATCCTCCCCCTGAGTGATCAAATGTGTTCTGTTATCTATATAATGTTGATTTAGAATTAATATTTCCGGCCCAGATTTCTCTTTCTTTCTGAGTTCCAGATCCATCTCAAAATGCCTGCTAGATTCTCTTCACATGGGTATTCCAAAGGTATTTCAAACTCCAAAACAATATGATTTAATAAGGTCCTTTTCACTCCCCAAACCTGTTCTTGCTCAGTGCACCACCACCTACGGCAAAGAGCAGGGAATCTTTCCTCTCACAGATCCCTCACCTACCAGGATCCACCAGTTGTAATGAGTATACTATCAAAATGTCTTTTGAATCCCTCCCCCTTCTACCCTACTTCCAGTCTTTGGCTCTGTTTGGAATCATTTTGTCTTTCCTGGATTATTGCAAGAGACTTTTAACAGGTGTTCATCTAGTCAGGTAGGACCTGTAGGCTCCACTGGAAGCCAGAATGCAAATCTGATCCGTTTACTCCCACTCTCAAAACCCTTTTGAGCCCTCAGGCCAGCAGGCTCTCCTTTCTCATCAGCAGTGGCTCTTCCAGTACCCTTCCTCTACCTCTGTATTTAGTCAAGCAAGGGTTCTTTGATTACTGGAGCTCCCCTTATATTCAGATTTTGTACATTCTATTCCTTTGCCTCTCTGCTTTGCTAAGTTAGCTTCTCTTCTTCCTTTTAGTATCTTCTTAGATGTCACTTTCTCAACTTGTGTCTGCACTGAAGCACCTTAACCAGGATTCGGTGTGTAACCCGAGATCTCTTTCACATACCTGAAACGTTTGATGACTGCCTCAGTAGAAGCTCCTGCATTTTATTGTCTCTTATATACTTAGAATTCCTGTACTTGGTGCTTTCTTTTCCCAAACCTGTTCTCCTACCCTCTCAGATTTTCCATTGTGATCTCAGGAGCACACATCCCTAGTAAACAGACTTATCTAAATCCTTAACCCATTATTGTCTTTACTACATTCTGTGAAATAAGTTAAGTGTTCCCAGAAAAAGAATTTTATGGTCAAAAGAGTCAGGAAACCCTGAGTTAATAGTTTCCCCATCACAGTGTATATTGTGAATCTCTAGGGTGGGGGTGGCGAGTGGATATAGTGTGGATCAGTTTACACATCTCACATGGTGTTAACATCTTCACAGGTCAGTGCTTCCACTAACTAGTTTTAAAGGAAATTTGGCTTTGAAACAAAAAACAACAAACAAAAACTGAAACTCTTTGAGTGGAAGCTGCTCCTTCCTCCACCCTACAAATTTTAGGGTATGAAGATTGCTGGTAGCCCCCACTTCCCCAGAGCAAATTTTAGGTCACTGCTTCTCTAGCCTCATGTAAATATCCCTGCTCCTTTGGGGATCCTTCGAAGATCTTTTGAGGAATTTTATATCCTATGAAATTCAGCTCTACCAGATACAGCGAGCTAGGTTTTTTGTTTTTTTTTTTTCCTCACATATTCACTGGTAGTGTCACATATCCCTCTTCACTCGTAGTGGCTGCTTTTAGCACCATCTTGAGAAGGAATCCAAGGCTGTGTTTTGGCTCATCAGGATCACTTGTATTAGTTTATTAGTGATTATTCTTGATGGATTTAGCATTATACACCATGTATCGCTTATCATCTCTGGGCTCTCCCATCTTCTACCATTTGTCCCTTGTCATTTACAAATCTCTCATTTGATCTTTCATCTTCTTTAAAGAGCTCTCCACCCCCACCACCTCTCCAGATAATTCTAAGTGACTTCAGCATCCATGTGGAAAATGGCAAACATAAGCCTCATATTTTTCTAAACGTCCTGAGCTCCAGTGACCTTTATCTGTAAGTTACTTTATATACTTGCTGAGACCTCCTGAATTCTAAAGTCTCAATGTCTTCTGGTCTTCCTTTTCCCTCCTTTCACTATGGTTGTTCTTAGCCCTTTTTGGTACCTAATATTCTTTGATACTACCATGTTTTCCGAGCCCCTTCAACCTTCTCTTGGTATCTTTACTTTCCTACCTAATCTGGAACTCTGAGCTATTCTCACTAGCATATTTTATTTCTTCTACCTTTATCCTTCCACTGAATCAACCCAGCAAAACCTCAGCTTTGCATGTGTGCTCAGCGCAGCTCCCTCTTGGTTCCTGGGGAGCTGAGTATTGCTAACGGTAATCATAACAACCTTCCAGTCCAAACTCTTGCATGGCACATAAGTCTCCCTTCAAAAAGTTTATTACTCTTCAATCTTGTGCCTTTGAAACCGTACCTCAGGCATTCTGCTCCAATAGAGGGCAGACAAGTTTAACTTGCATGTGACTAAACTATATCTGCCTACACTTCAGGCACTATGTTTGTGAGATCAGACTTGGAGTTCTCTACACCCTAACTTGCCTTTGTTCATACCATCCTCCCTGCTTGGACCACTGTCCTAACCCTTGTGCTTTACCCACTGACAATCTGCACTACAAAAACTCTTATATACCTTAAAGATTCATCTTCACGCCCACCCCACATACCATCCTACTCTATCCCCTCTTGGTAAGGGACTTAATCATTTGTATATACTTTAAACAGAAGTCCTGTTTTCCAATGCTGTCAGGATTGAGAGTTGAACAATTAATCGAAAAAGTTGGTTAAAGCTAGAGTTAAAAAAAAATACATGCAGACATGAAGCATTTTATTTCAACTTAGAACAGAAATACATTCGTCAATTGTCTCATGTATGACCAAGGGATTTTCTTTGAGTATGTGTACTTGAATGGAATTCATTGTTACTTCACGAATGTACTGAACCCAGAATGCATCCTCTAGATTTCCAGTTTGGGTTTAAAAGAAAGAACTCAAGCTATTTGTGTAGCAATCTGAGCGTGGAATCCTGGATTTGTATGGTTTTTTTTCCCCACCAATCTTTTCAGTTGCATTGTCCATACCTACTTCAGTAATTGTTTTTCTTATGGAGACTTACCTTTATAAAGTCTTTCCAAGGCATTAAATCATAGAAATAACAGTTGTTTTTCTTTTTTACTTGTATTTTATTGGTTTGGTTTATGTAGCATTTAATTAAAGCATGTATTTATAATATACAAATTTGTGAATATAAACTCAACTGATGGAGCAGAGGAGCTCGTGATCAGCATGTTGTAGACATCAGTGTTTACTGAGGGAATGGATATTATGTCGGTTAACCTGGCAAGTTGGTTGAATGGAGGTTGGTTAAGAGAGTTTCTACTGTAATGATTTTTATTGCTTATCTCCCTTCATTACAATGTGAGCTCTTACAAGGCAAGGACTATATATATATATATATATTTTTCATTTTGTATGTCTAACCTTCACCTATGCACAGTACCTACTTTAGATATTCAGTATGTGTTTCTTGGTGAATGAACAAATTCTTCTATAGGTCATACTAAATTTGAATAATCAGAAAGAACACTGTACTGAGAATCAGCTAGTATAGACAGATCATTGGCCTGGTAGCCAAACTGGGGTTTGAATCCTTTCTCATTTGCATTGCTTGAGCAGATTACTTTCTTTTATTCATTTTGGGAATGGGGATAACAGCAGTCTTTGGGTTGTGTGAGGATTAAACGGGGAGGTAAAGTGTTAGCTTAGTGCTCGACATAGTAAGCAATCAACAAGTGCTAATTTTCCTGATGATGCTTATCACCAATGAGGAGAATGTAGGAATTCACTTGGTCAAACTTTTCTCACCAAGGGTCTTAAACTATATAATTTACCAGTTTCCTTTTAGCTCTAAAATTCTCTTTTTATAAACAATGGTTCATGGTTTGGACGGATTTATATAAGAAATATGTGGCTATTCCTTGATTTGTTACATTTGTAGATTCGATAAAGTAGGAAATTGCTTAGATGATCCTAACCTTACAAAACAAAACTTTCGGGCTTTAGAACATCACTTGTTAGTGAGTTGAACTTTCTAATAAAGTGTGAAGAACAGTGCAGATCTACTAAGCGCTGCCACACTATCTATGTAAGAGCAAAGTAAGGTAGAAAGTAGAGAAGGAAGCTCTGAGGAGATTGTTTGGAAGCATTAGCTTAGAAGAAGTGAGATGAAATTAAGCTCTTGAAACTAAATTTATGGACAGATTTAACTTTTTGAACCATAGATGTGTATTTGTTATAAATCTAGGTTTTAAGTTTTCATGTTGATCACATTTTCTTTCTGATTAAGAAATGGGGATGAGTGAGAAAGATGGAAACATAGCACTTTTTTGGAATGGCTGTGAGGATATTTTCCATTCTATGTCCCAAATTTTGGTTTGTTTAAAGAAGTAAGTGATTTAGCAGAATTCCTTTTAGCATTCATTCTACAGTTCATGCTTATACTTAGTTTTTATATTGCAGTTATCAGTTAGTATGGAAGAAGATGAGTTCTTTGGAGAAAAAACATTCCAGCGTTTTTGTGCAGAATTCATTAAACATTCACGGCAGATAGGTGATGGCTGGGAATGGAGAACTTCGAAGGTAAGAACAGAAACTTTTATTTTCTATTTTAATGAAGTTTTTTTTGTTTTTTTTTTGTTTTTTTTTTGGCTGTATAAAACCTCAGTAATTGAGGGGTGCCTGGGTGGCTCAGTTGGTTAAGCGGCTACCTTCGGCTCAGGTCATGATCCCAGGGTCCTGGGATCGAGCCCTGCATCGGGCTCCCTGCTCAGCAGAGAGCCTGCTTCTCCCTCTCCCTCGGCCTGCTGCTCTGCCTACTTGTGCTCTCTCTCTATCTCTGTTAAATAAATAAATAAAAATCTTTTAAAAAAAACCTCAGTAATTGAAACTAATGTTTGAAAGCTAGCTTGATTTAGTAAAAGGCTTAAATTGAAGAATGTTTTAAAAAAGATGTCCATTTTATTGTTTCAACTATATATACTCATTATAATTAGGCTAATGAAGTATTATCTAGAAAAGTCCTTAGGTGACCTGCTTTAATTTAATAGATAAGAATGCTTAGCATATTAATTATCTGAATGTAAACAGATGCTTCTGTGGTGCTTCAAACCATTTATTTACACTATTAATTTTCTTAGGAAAGTACTTTTGTCCAGAGAGTGGAAAGATAATCCTGAAACCAAACCATAGTCAAACAATCACAAAGTCTGAAATATTGAAGAATGAATTAATTGGAAATTTCTTACTAATATAAACACATTCCAAGGCATTCTTTCTTTTGGTTCTATTCAGTAATAATAATGTAAAAGGTCTATGGACTCATCTACTTCCATACATACACTTAGTAAGGATTCTCTGCCAAAAGCTCTTTAAGAGTCCCTTGAGATAATTTTCTGAGAGGATAAATTTTCTCTACTTGATATCTTAATCTGATGCCTAAAAAAGTGGTGATTCCCTGTTTTCTGCTTATTGGCTCTATTTGCTATATGAACTCTGAGAAATGTGAATACTTTTGAGCTGATTCCTATGATTCCGAAGTAGGGCAGGGAAATGCGGGTTTTGATCCGATCCATGGTGTCACCGGAGAGAGAAGCCATGATTTCCCTTTGGGTCATGTGCCAGCTAAGCTTTCATGGGGCGGGAGTGGGGGGGTATCATGGGAGACTCCAGCCCCACTCTTTAAGTTAGTGATTGGACAGTTCATAAGCCCCTAAGGCATCTCCTGCTCCAGGATAACATGATTTTATTATTAGTACCTTTTATTAATCTTTTTCCTGAGTATTTTATAATTTTGTTTGCTATTGTGTTTGAGTTTTTATTCCTCTTTATTCATGTTTTATTGCCTTCATCCCGACTTTATTTATTTATTTATTTATAATCAGAGAGAGAGAGAGCACAAGCAGGGGGAGCAGCAGGCAGAGGGAGAAGCAGGCTCCCTGCTGAGCAAGGAGCCCGATGTGGGACTTGATCCCAGGATCTTAGGATCATGACCTGAGCTGAAGGCACCTGCTTAACTGGCTGAGCTACCCAGGCGTCCCCATCCCGACTTTAATATCAATGTTTCTGATATATAATGATTTTTTTTTAAATGTTGGCTGTTTATTCACTGAATGAATGTAGGTTTCTGATCCCTTTTGACCTGTAATAATTTGTATGGTTATTCCTGAGAAACTTTTCCTTTCCTTTCCACAAATTTTTTTTAAAAAGAAATTTTCTTTTGTCTTAAGCTGGAGGTAGAATAATAGATACTCTAGTTACTGTTTCAGGGACCTAGTAGAATGGGGGAGGAAAAGGTTAGGGAGGGAGATGGGACTGTGTGTGTGTGTGTGTATGTGTGTACGCGTGCGCATGCCTGTTGGGGGTTGCTGGGGAGGGTCTCCAGGAGGGAGATTCATAATAATAGAAATATCTGTTAGAAATTTCTTCACTGAATTTGTTGAAGCTAGTGTGCCAAGAACTAGTTTCCAGGATTTGTTTTTATTCTTGTCCGGCCTCTGCTTCGGGGATGGGTATGGCTATGTTTGGCTTCTTGTTTGTTGCTACTGCCTGCTCAGTTAGGAAAGTTACCTACCCTTTGGAGTTGGAATTGCACCTCTAATTAAGGGCAGGTTTTTTTGTTTTTGTTTTTGTTTTTTAATGTGGAGATGAGCCCATAGATAGTACCAAAACAAACAAAACACCGTTTAGAGAAAATCTTTGTAACCTTAGGGCAAGGACCACAAACTCAAAAGCCTTGGAGTCCAGGCATGGTAACATAAATGGATCAAGCTGCCATGTACAAGACAATATGGACACTGAGTCCTAAGGCCTGTGCTGAGCAGAGTGCTTGTCCTCTTGCCAGGTTGGGAACGTGGACCCAAGGGTTACCAGACCTTTCAAGAAAAGTAAAGATATTTCCCCCAAAAGATTGGGGGCGGGGAGAAATCTCTACATTTTCAAATATTGGCAACTACTTAAAAAACATTTTTCGGAAACAGTCAGGACCAAACCCAACATGCTAGTGATGAATAAAATGTGGGATATGGTGGCCAGTTGATGATTTCTGGGATTGGGCATCTGTGTGGTATAACTGTGGTTTCTTACCCAGCCCTGCTTCAGTGCATACTGTTGATCTGAATTAGTAAAGGGGGCACTTGGCAAAGCAGATACCTCTCTTGTGAATTTTGGTAGGTTTGTATTTTTGCCACTTAATTTCTGCAGTGCTGGACCACTTTTATGAAGGAAATTACAAATCAGTCACTTGGTTATTTCCTTCAAACCTTCAGTCTTTATCTCATTCTTTTTGTTGGACTGTTTGGAGAGAGTACTTATACTATTGTTTTACTTTATAGGCTCCAGAAATTTATTTTTATTTTATTAAAAAAATAGTTTTTGAGGTATAATTGGGAAACAACAAGCTATGCATAGGTGAGACCTATGAACCCTCACTATAGTCAAGAGGGTGATCATATCCATTACCCCCAAAAGGTTGCTTTTATACCTTTGTAATGCCTCCCTCTGCCCCTGAAAGTTATTTATTATATTTTTTCCTGGAAGCTATTTTTAAAAAGAATCTTGTTTATCCCTATATAGAGAGCCTCCTTTAAAGAGTACACATTTGTCACTCATACCTTCAGGTTTGTTTATAAATACCCCTCAGGAAGGTGGTATACTCTTGTTGAGAGCCATTGTTTAACATAATGGTCTGTTAGATATTAAAGATATTCGTTAAGAGCATGGAGTTCAGAGTTAGACATGGCTATAAATCCTTACTCTACCATTTACAAGCTGGATTTTGGACAAGTAACTTAAGGTCTCTAAACTTCATTTTTTTTA
This sequence comes from Leptonychotes weddellii, assembly GCF_054177405.1. Lineage (NCBI taxonomy): Eukaryota > Metazoa > Chordata > Mammalia > Carnivora > Phocidae > Leptonychotes > Leptonychotes weddellii. Next base: position 85,049,032 of record NC_138375.1, on the reverse strand, counting down.
CTTATAAAATAGGAATAAAAATAATAGCCACCATACAGCATGGTAGTTATGTAGATTAAATAGGATTTACATTCAAAGAGTTTAGCACAGTTTCTGGCACATGCAAAGCCATATTATGGTTATGATTTTTAGCTGGTTGTTTGAAATTTTCAGTATCTTTTATTTTAGAAATAATGCTATAAATGAAATTGTAGTTAAGTTTTCAGAAACTCTGTGAAAATCTATTTACCACCAAATATACTGTGCTGGTCTTTAGTGTATTATACTGAGTCCTCCAGGATAAGAAGAAGAGCAAAAGATGGCAAACAACAATGAATGCATGCAATGAAAACTTTTTTTTTTTTTTTTAGATTTTAATTACTTACTTGAGAGAAAGCAAGTGAGAGTGCATGTGCACATGAGGGGGGAGTGGCAGGGAGGGACAGAGGGAGAGGGAGAAGCAGACTTCCTGCTGAGCAGGGCACCTGACATGGGGCTTGATCTCAGGACCCTGAGATCAGGACCCGAGCTGAGGGCAGCCGCTTAACTGACTTGAGTCATCCATTTCAGCCACCTCTGAAATACAAATATCTTAAAAACCCATCAGTTCATAATGTTAGAAAGAGAGATAGAGAATGAACAAACACAGGAGAGAGTGGAATAGAAGAATCTCCAAACCTAACTCATTGAATATTTTTGGTTTGAAAATTGTTAATCAAAAGGAAAGAAATAAGCATTTATCTTACCTTTCCTGTATTATCTGTATTTCCTGGTAACTAAATAGACTAATTTGATAAGGGAACTGTTTTCCCCCAGAATTCCATCTGATAAGTGTAGAAAGGGTGGTAGAATTAGAAAATCATTACTTTTCGGGGCGCCTGGGTGGCTCAGTCGTTAAGCGTCTGCCTTCGGCTCAGGTCATGATCCCAGGGTCCTGGGATTGAGCCCCACATCGGGCTCCGTGCTCTGCAGGAAGCCTGCTTCTCCCTCTCTCACTCCCACTGCTTGTGTTCCCTCTCTCACTGTGTCTCTCTCTATCAAATAAATAAATAAAATCTTTAAAAAAAAAAAAAAGAAAATCATTACTTTTCAATGCCTAATGAAATGAATTAGGTGACAGTAATCAGTGGATGAAATTATTAGGTGAAAGGTTGATGGGGAATTTACAAAGGAGGGATTGAACTATCATCACCTGAACCCTAGTGATTAATCACGGCATTACTAAAAATAGTACATTCAGATACTATATATTTGGTGAAGTTTTATAATATGAATTGCAGAGTGCAATCCATGAAATATTCTTGCCCAAAATGTTGTGGCTGAATAGAATCAATTAAGGAAGTCAAGTGATAGAGAATCAAGTTAATTGACACCACAGGAAACAAATAGAGAAATCCAGAAATCTAAAGGACAACTGACTCAATTTCCTTAAAAAGTTAATGGTTGGGTAAAGAAGTGAGGAGAGGATTGCATCTCTAACTATCTGGTATTGAAGACCAAGCTTGTTTTGTTTTTAAAGTATCCTCTGAGAGCGCTTGGGTGGCTCAGTCAGTTAAGCATCTGACTCTTGATTTCAGCTCAGGTCATGATCTCAGGGTTGTGAGATCGAACCCCATGTCACGCTCTGTGCTGAGCATGGAGCCTGCTTTACATTCTCTCTTCCCTCTCCCTCTGCTCCTGCCCCCCACACCATTCTCTTTAAAAAAAAAAAAAATCCTTTCTGGGCAGCGACCGGTAGGTGGTCCTAGTGTGCAGCTCATGAGTCACCATGGGAGGGTTAGGACCACCGGCCTGGTTCAGGGTCATAGGTCCACTGACCATGCACTACGATGTTTGGAGTGTCAACTTACTGTGAAAGTTTCTAAGTCCTTACTTTTCTTTTCTGAATTTATCTCATTAACCTATAACAAAGAATTTGAGGACCGGTAACAGTTTTTGGACTGACAACAATTAGTTCTTGAACTGGCAACAGTTCAGACTATACTCTAGATTAAAAGAAATTCAAGGGATATAACCTAATATAATTTGTGACCCTTATTTGGATCCTAACTCAAACAAATCAACTGTAAAAGGACCTTTTTAAAGACAATTACAGATATTTGATTATGGAGTAAAGTATAAGATGACACCAATTTAGCTTAACAAAATAAAAAATCAGGGATAGAAGAAGCAAATGTGGCAAAATATTGTTATGTATTGAATATGGGTAATGTGCATATAGGTTTGAATTTGGTACTTTTGTCTTTACTTTTATGTATGTTACATATAGGCTTCCTTTTCTTCTATCTTGTCATAATTTACGCTTTACCGTAAACTTTATTAATAATTACAAATGTTCTTAGCCTTATTTCAGGTTTAGATCCCCATTGGCGATTTGTGCAGAGTTTAAAACTTCAAAGCAACTTGCCTTCTAAATTTTTTGTTTTTACCTACGAGATATGAGTATATTAGTTTAGTATCTCAGTTCTGTGTTTTGACCTTTCATAGGTTATTGATAAAATAATTTCCCATGGGTTTTCAACTTTCTTCTCTCACTTTTGTATAGCAAAAATACGAAGAGAGATACTCAGATACTGTAAACAAAATAGTCTACAAATATTGAGATTGGATTTTATACAGTTAATCCTAGATTATTTTGTATGTTATTGTTAAAGAAGAACTAAAGACCCCCCCAATTAATTCCATCTTTAGTTAAACCTACTTGATTATATTTTGAAATTTACGTAGCAACACACCAGAAATATTTTGATTACTTTCTTTACAGCTTAGGAACAGCTGATTGAAAGGGCTTTTATTTCCTAATTTAGATAGAGTAAAATTTTACAATTTCATTTCATTCTTAGAAATTTAAGTTGATTTTTTAATTCTTTCCTTTCAGTAGTCTTTCTGGTTAAGTTCACATTGCTTTTCCTAAAAACCCTTTACCATTATTCTAATTACATCAACTTTATATTTTTAAAAATAGATTGTAAAATATTTCAATATTTTACTTTATTCCATCTTTTAACACTATTTTGGTAGAAAACGTACCTTGCCATTCCCATCAATACTTCTGCCCTCCTGAATTTCACACTTTGCTTACAGCTGTTTTTATTTTAAATGTCTTATAAAAAAATTTCAAATGTACAAAAGTAAAGACAATAGTATAATGAATTCACATGTGCCTGTCATCTGACTCCCACAATTATCAATTCACAGCCAGGTACATACTGTTTTAAAACATCTCTAGCATATATAAAGTGATATATCTCAATATAATTAGCTTGGCTTTCTTTTTTCCCCTGTCTTAAAATTATTGGTACTTCAAGTGCACTCTATTTCTCATTACATATTAAAATTAATGAATGAACTCAGGAAAAGTCTCAAAGACATTATTTCTATGATTTTTTTTTTATTTCTACAATTTTTAAATTTATTTTTAAAATTATGGCTGGGTGCCTGGGTGGCTCAGTTGGTTAAGCATCTTACTTTGGCTCAGGTCATGATCTTGGGGGTCCTGGGATCGAGCCCTTCATGGGGCTCCCCGCTCAGCAGGGTGTGTGCTTCTTCTCCCTCTGCCCCTTCCCCCACTCGTGCACTCACTCTCTCTCTCTCAAATAAATAAGTAAATAAAATCTTTAAAACTGTGGTAAAATACACATAATATATAATTTACCATCTTAACCATTTTTAAGTGTGCTGTTCAATAGACTTAAGTACATTCATATTGTTAATGCAACCAAGTTCCAGAACTCTTTTCATATTGCAAAATTGAAACTTTGTACCCATTAAATACTAATGGGTATTTCCATTGCCCCATCCTCTCAGCCTCTGGTAATCACCATTCTACTTACTGTCTCTCTGAATTTGATTATTCTAGGTATCTCATAGAAGTGGAATCATACAGCATTTATCTTTTAGTGACTGGTTTCTTTCACTTAACATAATGTCTTCCAAGTTTATCTATTATTTCTACAAATTTTGATTTGGGTTTTATGAAGTAGAGAGCTAAACAGAGAATTGGGATTGAATTTCTGTTAGATGATGACATCTTGAGTTGCATAGCCTCATTCTGTTAAGAGATTTCACTTCTTTTATTTCTATTATTAAAGAGGATTAAAAATGCTTTCCATATATATCTGAGAAGACTAGTTCTTCACCATGTCTCAAATTTGCTGATAATAAATAAACCCAACTAGATATTTCTTAACAGAAACATAATCAAATTAGAGAGTAAATAATGGAATTAGTATTTTAAATACAGTTACTTTGCTTACCCATTCACCTTTGTGATATTTATACATTGAATTGTTGGAATTAGTGATTTTTATTTCAAAAGTGAAATGTTAAAACACCCATTTTTTTGATCTCTGTGTATATAATATGCTTAGATAGATTCTTTGCTGAAGTTAAATGACAATTTTAAGGTTTACTAAAAGAAATAGACATTTTTCACAGGTTTCTTAGATATCATGTTTCTTTATGTGAGTAACATACATTTGTTGGTTTGAAATACTTAATTTTTGGTTAACTTTTCTTCTTTTTCCTCTAGCTTATTTAAAAAAATTATATGTCACTGTATTAATAATCATTTTTAGGGAAGTTGTGAGCATGTTACTTCTATTAATTTTGGTGTAATGCTGTATTTGTTTAAGCCATCCACTGTGAGTTAATGAAATATTATTTCTGGGCCCAAATGTCACTAGATAAAGATTAAATATATAGTATCTTGATTAGACTAAAGTAGATTTTTTTTAGTTTATCTTTGGAGATTAGGAGAAAAATGCACTTGGAGCAGCTTGCTGTGTTTTATAATAAACATTGAATCATAGTCAGTTACACTAGATTTTTCATTCATAATTTATTGTGTGTTATGATTTGATTTGTCACTTAAGCATATACAAATCTTAAGCAGTCATTTCAAGAAGAACAAGTTCAAGTGTATCACTTGTGAATTAAATATTTTTGAACATCACTTTTAAAGATTATCAAGAGTATCAGAGAAAGAAAAGCTATAATACTTTACAAATTTATAAATAAAATTTAAATAGTGATAGTAATTTTGCATGCTTAACAATTAAAAGCACATTCTTGGCTAACAGTGATGTTTGAGTTTACTGGGCAGGGTGGCAGGCTGTATTTCAAAAAGCCTTGTGGATTTCCCTCTGACTGTCCCCCTCTTGTGCTCTCTCTCATATGAATAAATAAAATCTTAAAAAAAAAAAAAGGGCGCCTGGGTGACTCAGTTGGTTAAGCAACTGCCTTTGGCTCAGGTCATGATCCTGGAGTCCCACTTTGGGCTTCCTGCTCAGCAGGGAGTCTGCTTCTCCCTCTCGTGCTCTCTCTCTCTCTCATTCTCTCTCAAATGAATAAATAAAACCTTTAAAAACAAACAAATAAACAAAAAGCTTTGTGGAGAGTTACCTTTACAGTGTTGAGTTTATGAAGCCCAAGATTATCTTACCCTCAGGTTTTAAAGCTTATATATATATATATGGGGATATATATATATATATATGGGGGGGGAGGACAGAGAGGGAGACAGAGAGAGAGAGAGTATATAGAGTCTAATTTATTAATTTATAATAAATAAAATTGTCAAGTGAACTAGAATGCTCCTGTCATGATGATTCATTTTTGCTTTGTAGATGGGCTATTCACAATTGTATGAGCACAGAATAAATACAAATTCTCATGTGTAGTTGTAAAACTGAGATATTTAATGGCATAATCTGAGAGTGGCATACATCTTGCTGTGCAATAGGGGTAGTCTTACCATTGAGGAGAAGTTGCAATTTTAGGTTTGTAGGGTAAGAATCTCTCGCTTGAACTGTGCAGTGGACATTGCCAATGTTTCCTTCACTGATCTCTCTCTCTCTTTTTTTTTTTTTTTTAAGTTTTAATGACTGGCCAGTCTCTCTTTTGGTTGCTGTCAGATTACAGTCAAATCTTGCTGGCTGGGGAGCCATTCTTTCTCATTAAATAATTCACCTATGTGTTCTGACCTATTATGGGTTATTTTTAACTTGAAATTTGAGCTTGAAAAATATTTATTTATTTATTTATTTATTTATTTCTAAAGCCTTGGAAAAGGCCTTCAACTACAGACAATATTATTATCATGGATATTTGTAAAAATATAGGGGAAAAATAATAAAAAATCATACTACCCTAGTACAGTTGTGGTTGTTTTGGTGAATTTCCTCATATGTCTATTTACCTATTGGGATTTTAATGATTATTCTTTTAAATTTATAAATTTAGAGTGAAATTACATATCTATAACCTTGTCTTACTTTTTAGGAAAACAAGTTTTCACTTTATTTTTTTTAATTAAATTTTTTTTAAGAGAGGGAGAGAGGTGAGGTGGGATGGAGGGAGAGGAGGAGAGGGAGAGGGAGAGAGAGAATCTCAAGCAGGGAAACTGTTGGCTGTACAGACATTTTCAAAGTTGCCAGTGTGACTTTAATTAGACTGCTTTCATAATTCATTGTGTCTGCTTCAACAGTGTGCAATTCATCCTTTGCACCAGCCCCTACATTGACCCTTCTTAAAGATAACTGGTGCTCATTTTCATCATTATCCACCTTAAAGTGATAATCTTTGTCAGCCTTTAGTTCTCAACTGAAAGATAGTTCTGGGGCTTCAGGGGGCTCATGTCCACGTCCATCAAATCTTCCATGGCATGGTGGCATGCACTTAGGTGGGAGAGAAGGCAGACGGAGATCAATGACTATTGTTCCATAGAACAGCCATGCAGGAGGAAATCACACCAGGGACTGTCTTACTCTCTTAGCTATTCTCATGAACCTGGAGGTCATCATTAAATTGCATCAAATCCTAATTACTCCCACATGTATATGCCATGTCCAGACTTCTGTCTTGAATTCTAGATTCATCAGTCCAACTTCTTACTTCACATTTCTATTTTAATATCTCCTCTTAGATCCTGAATTCAACATGTCCAAAATTAAACTCTGAATCTTCCCCCTCCCAAACTTACTTCACCCACTACTACCCAAACTAATCTTCTCTCAATTGATAACTACTCCATCTTTCCAATTATTCAACCTACTGGAGTTATCCTTACCTTCTCTATTCCTCTCAGACCCCACTTTCAGTCCATTAGGTCGTCCTGTTGCCTCCACCTTTATAATATCTAGGATTAGACCATTTCTCATCATCTCCTCTTGCTCCCACCCTGGTGTAAACAACCATCAACTTTCACTAGGATTACCTTCCTATCTGCCTGCTTCCACCCTTGCCTTCTGATGTTATAACCCTTTTAAAATGTGAGTCATAGCACATCACTTCTCAACTCTACATAAAAGCCAGAACATTTATTATTTTTTTAAAGATTTATTTATTTTAGAGAGAGAGAGAGTGCATGCAAGCATGAGCAGGGGGAAGGGCAGTGGGAGAGGGAGAGAGAGAATCCTCTAGCAGACTCCCTGCTAAGTGCAGAGCCCCAAAGCAGGGTTTGATCCCAGGACCCTGAGATCATGACCTGAGTAGAAATCAAGAGTCAAACGTTCAGCTGACTGAGCCACCCAGGCGCCCCAAGCCAAAACATTTATAATAGACTATAGACTACATGACCTGCTCCTTCCTCATCCTTCTTATTACTCTTCTGACTTCACTTCCTATTCCCTTCTTTTCATTCACAACCATCCAGGCACACTGACTTCCTTGCTGTTCCTCAAACACACCGGAGAAACACTAGACAAACATTCCTGCCTGGAGCCTCTAAATGGGCTGGCCCCTTGGTATACACCATCCCTCTTCCAGGTATGGCTGACTGGTCTCTTCTCATCATCCCCCCCATTGTTCATGTGTGAGCTCACACATCACCTTCTTACTGCAGCCTTCCTATCACCCTTTTCAACATGTCGAACCACTTGATCTCCCTACCTGCCATCCTCACTCCTGACTTTGCTTATCCTACTCCATGTTTTCTTTTTCTCGTACAACTCTTCACCTTCCAACGTGCTCTGTAATTTACTTTTTTATTATGTTTACTGTTTAATGTCTCTTTCCCAGCTTAGTCTGTGAGGCCAGAGATCTTTGTTTTGTTTGCTGATATGCCCAGTGCACCTAGAATATCACCAAGTATGAAAGTATGTACACACACAAATAGTGATTAAATGAATGATTTTCTGTAAGAAATAAAAATTCACAATTTGTCCAAAGAACTTTATTAGGTGAAAAGTTTTATTTGAAAAATTATGAGAAATTTTTAAAAATGCCTATGTTCTTTTATCCCTTAATTGGTGAATTAGGATCCATGAAAACACCATGAAATTTACATAAAAAGTTAATAAGTATCATTCAAATAACCTCTTCGGGGCAGTCTTTTTAATAAAACTGGCATTTCTGTAAAAATGGAATTTTTCTATAATGATATGCAGTATAGTACAATTTAATGCATACTTTAGATTTAAAAATAACCATGTAACAGTGTGTTGAGTGGGACCTTTTTATCTTGTGCCAGAATTGCCGCTAAGGCCTTAAGCTGAAGACAAAATACCCTGAGTAACTAATTTTCTATATCTGGATTGCTATGAATAATCTGCTAGCCACTGGGACCAGAAACCTGCCTATAGAGATTGCTCTGAGGAACCATTCCTGAAGAACTGGGATCCCCAACCCCATCCCAATATGAGAATAGGATTCAGCAGAGAAGTGTAAGAGTCTGTGATGAGGAATGATTCCTTCCTTCCTTCTGCTCCAAAAGCCTTCCTTCCTTGTCCAAGGAACCATTTATAAAGAGTATGGGATGCCCTCAAGTCAGAAGGAGGGTCCCTTCATTGCCTAGTTGAACATTTGCTTAGCATTAGACTGGCTGGTCTGCCCTTTTCTGCTAAAACAGGGGCAAATGGAATTGAGAGTGATAGTACGGGGAGAGAGGGCACTGTTTAATCTGTTAATGTATGCACTCCAGAGAGGAGCTAGGCTTGGCCTATTTTTCTGTCGTCCTGCTTAAGCCAGGAGGTAAAGGGACCTCTGCAGAGGTAGAGGGTACATGGTCACTCTATCATATTGGGATGGGGTTGGGGATCCCAGTTCTTCAGGAATGGTTCCTCAGAGCAATCTTTATAGGCAGGTTTCTGGTCTCAGTGGCTAGTAGATTTTCATAGCAATCCAAATATAGAAAATTAGTTACTCAGGGTATTTTGTCTTCAGCTTTAGGCCTTAGTTGCAATCTGGAACAATGTCCAGAGAGCGGTTTCCCTGCACGATCTTCTGAAGAGCCCATACAGTCACCCCATGAGGGAGCTGGCAGCTGTGTGCTTGCCACATGCAGGAACACTGACAGCCAGTCAGTATCAGCCAGAGAAGAAACAGCAAAATGGCAGAGAGGGTACCATGACTCTACCCAGTTAAGCAAGGGGATAACTGTCCTTCCTGCTTCCAGTTCTCAAGCCATGGGCTCTTGGAAGAAGTATTGAGGGACAGCAGGTTCCTCTGAGCAAGACCATGCTTCATTTCTCCATTCCAAGCTGCAGAGAGTATGGGTTGAACCACAGGGAGAAAAGAGCTTCAAATTGATTTTGAGTCTGAAGGCTTCAAAATAACAATAATAATGATAAGATTGAGTTCTAATTGTCTGAAGGATAGAATTCTAATAACTGAAAGTGCCTAAAAAGTTATAGTATGGTACTGAGTTGTTGTTTAAGGATCCTTAATATATCAGTTAGGTATTACTGCATAATAAACCATTATAAAACTTAGTGGGTTTTTTTTTTTTTAAGATTTTATTTAATTTATTTGACAGAGAGAGACACAGCGAGAGAGGGAACACAAGCAGTGGGGAGTGGGAGAGGGAGAAGCAGGGAGCCCGATGTGGGACTAGATCCTAGGACCCTGGGACCATGGCCTGAGCTGAAGGCAGATGCTTAACGACTGAGCCACCAGGCGCCCAAAAACTTAGTGGTTTAAAACAACCATTTGTTATTTCTGAGAAGCTTATAAATTAGCTAGACCATTCTTCTGATCTGTGACAGGCTTAGCTGATATCTGCAGGGCTTGTGTATGTGTCTACAGTCAGCTCAGGGTTAGCTGGGAGCTGGCTTGTCTAAGACGGCCACATTTGGGATGATTTGACTTGGTGCTATGTTCCAGGAGGTTAGCCTGAGCTTGTTCTTATGGTGGTGGTTGGGGTCCAAAAACAGAAAGTAGAAGCACTCAAGCACTCTTTAAAACTTCTATTTAAACTTTTCTTGGAGGCCAAACTCAGAGTCATTGTGGGAAGGCACTGCCAAAGGGCAAGGATATAGTGAGGCGTGAAAAATTGGGGTCATTAATGCAGTCAATCTGCCACACTTAACAAGTGGGAAAGGAGATTCTACACAAGGGAGTTAAGAGCAGCTATTGGGGGAAAAATTTCATATTTGTACTCTGAGGAGTAGAGACCCTTTAATCACAGGTTACAATTGATTTGGACTACTCTCCTAAGATAAAGTATGTTTCTTCTCTATGTTCTTTCTGATGTATAAGTTTAACAGAAATCATTTTTTAATGATTGTGGTTTTTTAGTTTGAGGGTCACCCTGAATTTCATCTATCAGGAGAAAGCTATATACATAAAATAGATGGAATTTGGAGATGAATGCCAGAAGATACAGCAAGGAAAGTTGCAAATGGTTGCCTTTAGGTAGACTGACCAGAATGTGGGGAAGGGTAAGAAAGGGCTGCTGATTTTGTTATATATATATATATATATATATATATATATGCATTTTAGTGCCATTTGACTTTTAAAACTATGTGTTATATTATTTTCATTAAAATGAGTCATAATTTTTTTTAAAAAGGAAAGTCCATTTTCAAACATCATCACTGTGCTATTATTTACATATGCCTAATTTCATTTAATCCTCACAATATCCCTATGAATTAGCTATTATTCTTTCTACTTCAGATGAGATGTGTAGGCTTAGAGAAGTTAAGAGACTTGTCCAGCCAGTGTTACATAGTCTTTATGTAAGAGGCAGGGTCAAGATTGGAACCAAGGTGCGTCTGCTTCCAAAGACTACCATCTTAACCCCTAACCTGTAGTTTAATATGTAATTTACTCACTTAGTTTGAAGCTGAAGTTTATTCTCCTCCATACCAGAGATTCACACTATTATGTAACCCCCACAGTGGAACTAGGATATATGTGTTTTTTTTTCTACTAACAAACTTTAGTTGCTTCTTATCAACATTTAGGCTTGAAATGGAAAAATAGTGATTGAATAAATTATTCCAGGGGAATATGATGAATATCCAGCGTGTTTAAATTTGCTCTGAGGAAAAAAGTATTTACTTTTACTTAACACTTTGATACATTAGATGCTTAGATTCCAGATATTAGATTATAATAGCACATAAATTTAAATGTTTCTTAAAAAGTATGCTTTATAGCATCTTGTCGTATAAGTAAAGTATTTATAATTAGGAGTTTGATTAAGAAGAACTGATCTGCTTTCATGATTTCCAAGTTATCAATATCCAGCTATACTGTCTTACTTGAGGTGTTAAATGTGATACAAACTTCATATACTAATTGCTTTTAACAGCTGCTGTAGATATTTATTGCAAAATGTCATTGAAAAGACAGATTTAATCTATTAGTTTAGTACACATGGTGATTTAAAGATTAGCGTATGTTAAATAAACTGTGTCAGAAATTATAAATAAACTAAAATAAGTAAAATCATCCTAAAATTGCTAGACAAGTCTTCACATTTAATGTTACATTAATGAGTTTTGTACAGAGACTGTTTAGAATAAAATACTTTTTCATCAGATGTTGCACATATGCCTTCACTGTTTGTTTTTCTTCAAAGTAAAACTTAATGAAACAGCTAATAAAACCCAGTTTTACTCGTGATCCTTGAAAGAAACAAGCTCTTGAAGTGCACCCACTGTTTGTTCTTTTGCACTGGTTTTTGCTACTTTTCAGCATGTAAATTTTCCAGTAATGGAAAACAGTCAAAGCCATAAACCTTTTCTTCCAAGTCTTATAAACCCAGTATTTATTTCTTATTTGTAAAGTGATTGCACAATGGAAACACGCTTTGCACACATACGGAGAAGTTTGGTCTCAGATCTTCATGTTCACCTCCTGCTGGCTTCAGGAGGGCGTAGTGCGTGTGCATTTAAATGGATCTTTATTATGTAAATAATGAAGAACCAGCATAGGGTATTTAACTACCCCCCCCTCAAAATGAGAGGTTTCAGAGTGAAAGGCATATATGAGACTCCTATACCCTGTTACTCTCATAAACCCGAAAATGTATTAGATTGGTGAATAGCTTATGAAAAAGGATCAGCTTCCATGAATTAGAAATATATAGATGGCAGATGTGTATGTACCCCAAGTGGTTTTTCACTAACCATAGCATATGCCATTTGTGTCTTCCTGGTTCTTTTATGGAGAGGATTGTTTTTGACTCTGGTGACAGGGTAGAGGTGGATATTTGGGTTGAGATGAAAGGCAGTGTTACTCAGAAATGTGGTCCTGGATTGGTACCAGTGCAAGGAGATAAATGCAGAAATTGAAATGAGTGCTTAGAAACTTGTAAATAATTTGACAGTAATATTATGTCTGTCAAATATAATTTGAAAATCGATACTGATAATGGGGGAGGCCATGCGTATGGGGGAGCAGAGATATATGGGAGGAACTCTGTACCTGTGAACTTAAAACTGCTCTAAAAGAATAACATTCTTCTTCTTTTTCTTCTTCTTCCTTTTTTTCCTTAAATTGAGACTTATATTTTGTATGTTTTGAATTTTTTAATTTCATTTTTTTTCCTAGTAATTCATTTTAGTGTTTTTCACAAAAGCATGTCTATGACAGATTGGAAATAAAATTCCTGATCTTTTACCACAGATGGTTTGAAAAGCATTTGGTCTAGGATGAGATTTTCAAATGTTGATTTATGTTCCTTTGCCCCATTACATAACTTTGATATTCAAATTTGAGTAAAAAGAAAAGGCTATCATTTATAATTTCAGGACCCTAACAAAACCACTTGATGACATTGAGTGGTTAATGAGCTAAGGGTTGGATAGTAGAACCGGAAGTGGAGATAGTCTGTGTTTCCCCATTAAGGGCAGGTTCATATGCTCCAGTGACCCTTGGGTGGGAATTGGTGTTGACATTCTTGAAAGAAAATCAGAAAGCCTGACCAGGATTTGTGTCCAAATGGAGGTGGGCTATTGCCAAATGGAAATTTTTAAAAATTAGGGCAGGGTTTTAGGTGGAGGAAAGTGAACAACAGAGAAAGCTGAGCTATGTGCTTTGTAGCACTTTTGAGGGGTTAGGAACTTTGATAATCTGTGGCCTTGACAACAGAGTGGTGGTAGAAATGGGAGTGCATCAGTGGCAAACTTCGTTTACTTTTCAGTTTTACCCAGCATATTTTAATGCTACTGAAAATCATGGTAAGGGATGCTTCTTTGATACGTATGTTATTCATAGCTGATACCTGGACAAACAATCAGAATATAAAGCTGAAATTTATGTGTTATATAACCTTGAGTCATAAAAATGTTCATAAGTCATAGAAATAGAAGTTTAGCTTTAGAAGGTCACATAATTCACCTTGTTCCAGATACTGCTTCTAGTAAGGCAGCTTGTGATGAATTAGCTTTTTTTGTAGCCAATCTAGGTATGAGTTCATGCCAATGGTGCTAGAGGGAAGGTAACCTGGGATAGCATTCAGGAAGTAGGGATCCCAAACCTTGGTTGATCTAAGGATGAGATTTACCCAGAGGATTGTCCAAGAATAAATATGCCAACCTTGGGAGAGAGACAAGAGGCTAATCAGGGAGAAAGCTGGAAGTTGAATACTTGAACAGGCTATAAGTGGGTTCAAGATACTAATGGTCATAATTCATTAACAATGTCTTGTATAACCATTTAGAAATTTATAGTAGTTGAAATGATATTTGAGCACTCTTTAAATGATTCTATATGTAAACTCCCTAAATTCAGCAGTTATTTTGGTGTGGCACCTGTGGCCAGAAAGTTCTCTGTAGTAGCCATATCATATAGCACCTATGCTTGACGCTGGACCTTGAATCATCCCAGTGTGTCAGATTGCATACTTATGATACACTTCGCATCAGTAATATTTTTTTTAATTTTTATATTTGTGGTAAAAAATAGAAATATAACCACTTAAATTAATTTAAAAAATTATGGTAGAAAATGCATGACATAAAATTTACCATCTTAACTCCTTTTTAAGTGGTTCATTTCAGTAGAAGTTTTAGTCGTTAAGTACATTTACATTGTTATATAGCCATCACCACCATCCTTCTCCAGAACTTTTTCATCTTAGTAAGCTGAAACTCTGTATTCATGAAACAACTCCCCATCCCCCCTTCCTCCCAGCTGCAGGCACCCACCATTTTTCTTTGTGTTTCTATGATTTTTGACTTCTCTAGGTACCTTATTTAAGTGGAATCATATAGTATTTGTCTTCTTATAACTGGTTTATTTCACTTAGCATAATGTCTTCAAGATTCATCCACATTTCAGACTTTTTTCCTTTTTAAGGCTGAATAATATTCCTGTGTGTGTGTGTGTGTGTGTGTGTGTGTGTGTGTGTGTGTATGGCGTTTTATTTATCCATTCTTCTGTTGATGGATATTTGGATTGCTTTCATCTTTTAAAATTTTGTCTTTTAATACATGTAGAGTATTTGTATTTTAATTTCAGCTTAGTTTATCATTATCACCATCATCATTTTATAATTTTGTTGACTTAGAATTTATATATGATTATTACTTTTATTGCCATTTTCTGCTACTGAGTATTGTCAAATAAAACATTGATTTTGTTGTTCTTGATTTATTACTTACTTAGTTTTTGCTTTTGGTGGTAACACTTAGCCAAAGTTGTAACTTGAAAGACTTTTGTAACTACTGTTTGTTTTTGGAAATTAAAAAATATTTATTTTAAAAAATCAAGTAATGATTGAATGTAATTTAATTAGGTTTATTCATTAAAAGGCTTTCTAGCCTTAGAAGATACATTTGTGAAAATATTTTTAATCACACATCAGTTGATATGTTATATATTTTGTGACTATGTCAAAGTTTTAGTTTTTGGAATAAACAAATCAATGATGAATTATTTGAACTTTTATGAAATTTGTTTTAAAAACATTTTATTTTTTTAAAGATTTTATTTATTTCACACAGAGAGAGAGAGAGAGCAAGAAGGCAGAGCGGCAGGCAGAGGGAGAGGGAGAAGCAGGCTCCCTGCTGAGCAGGGATCCCGATGTGGGGCTTGATCCCAGGACCCTGGGATCATGACCTGAGCCAAAGGCAGACGCTTAACTGACTGAGCCACCCAGATGCCCCTGTTTTAAAAACATTCTAATGAACACAGAAGATTCCCTATTTCCCTATTCCTGTAAATAGATTTTATGTAGTTGTAAAAGTCTATAAGCCCCATTAGGTCTTTATATTTGAAAAAGATTTAAATTTTACAGGTACTGTACTTTTCAATCTTAATGGATAACTCTTCATTAAAGCTGGAAAGCCATCAAGTCACTAGTTAGGTAATGAAATGAGATTCATCCCAAACTTGAAGTTGTGTGCTCGGTAACTATTTCCCCCTCAGCCTAAATGTGTTACTGTCAGGAAAAATTATTGTGAAGACAAGGTACAAAGCAAACGGTGCTGGCACCTCACTGCAAAAACTCATCCTGTGCGGGAAAAGACTGGAACATTCTTAAGTTTTGTAAAAGCAATACAAAAAAACCAAAACTCTTTTTGAGATTGGTTCCAACAATGAGCTTTTTCTTTTCTTTTTTTTAATTTTATTTTATTATGTTATGTTAGTCACCATACAATACATCATTAGTTTTTGATGTAGTGATCCATGATCCATTGTTTTCGTATAACACCCAGTGCTCCATGCAGTACATGCCCTCCTTAATACCCATCACTGGGCTATCCCATCCCCTCACCCCCCTGCCCTCTAAAGCCCTCAGTTTGTTTCTCAGAGTCCATAATCTCTCATGGTTCACCTCTCACTCCGATTTCCCCCCCTTTGTTTCTCCCTTCCTTCTTCTAATGTCTTCCATGCTATTCCTTATGTTCCACAAATAAGTGAAACCATATGATCATTGACTTTGTCTGCTTGACTTATTTCACTTAGCATAATCTCCTCCAGTCCCATACATGTTGATGTAAAAGTTGGGTATTCATCCTTTCTGATGGCTGAGTGATATTCCATTGTATCTATGAACCACATCTTCTTTATCCATTCATCTGTTGAAGGGCATCTCGGCTCTTTCCACAGTTTGGCTATTGAGGACATTGCTGCTATGAACAATTGGGGTGCATATGGCCCTTCTTTTCACTACATCTGTGTCTTTGAAGTAAATACCCAGTAGTGCAATTGCTGGGTCATAGGGTAGCTCTATTTTTTATTTTCTGAGGCATCTCCACACTGTTTTCCAAAGTGGCTGTACCAACTTGCATTCCCACCAACAGTGTCAGAGGGTTCCTCTTTCTCCACAACCTCTCCAACATTTGTTCTTTCTTGCTTTGTCAATTTTTGCCATTCTAACTGGTATAAGGTGGTATCTCAGTGTGGTTTTGATTTGAATTTCCCTGATGGCTAACGATGATGAACATTTTTTCATGTGTCTGTTAGCCATTTGTTTGTCTTCTTCGGAGAAGTGTCTGTTCATGTCTTCTGCCCATTTTTTGACTTGATTATTTGTTTTTTGGGTGTTGAGTTTGAGAAGTTCTTTATAGATCTTGGATACCAGCCCTTTATCTGTAGTGTCATTTGCAAATATCTTCTCCCATTCTGTGGGTTGCCTCTTTGTTTTGTTGACGGTTTCCTTTGCTGTGCTTACCAACAATGAACTTTTTCAGTTTATTTAGATTAAGCTAAATAAACCAGTTACAAGGTCACACCATTAAAAGCTAAAGCTGAGCTGTGTCACACAAGGATAGAAGCCCTCATTTTACCAGCCAGTCTAGACATTGAGGCCAATAAAGCAAAAGAGATGGAAAAGTGGTACTCTCAAATAATACTTATAAATACATTGATGATATGTCAGATAACATAAAGAAAACACTAATCCAGATTATTATTAAATCAGACACATGTTAGAAACTGCCAAATTCCAGCACAGTTAGAATTCCTAAAGAGAAATGCTGGGAAGAATATCAGTTCTTTGTAAAGCAATACCAAAAGAAATTACTGGGGATGAAATATTGAAGGTGGTGAATTCAGACTTTGAAACAAATAAGGTATTATGGAAACATGCTTGGGTTTGTATACTGCTGGAGTGAGTGCAGAGACAGGAGGATGGAGTCGTGAAAACACAGAGATTCAAATAATATGGTATTTGATTCTCAGAGAAACTCTCTTGTGTAAAAGTTTGCCTGTACATGAATTTCACATAGTCTGATGTATCTAAATGGAGAATATGTATAGCTGAAGCTGCTTTATTCACATCTGTTATTAGCTTCATGTGAAGAAATGGGATTGGAATATAGCTTTCCACTGTTTCATACTGAGGGGCGGTCTATGTCCAAAGAGGAGTTCTGTTAAAGTTGATGAACTAGAAGGAGAATTCAGACTTTTTCTGTAAACAGTTCTTGCTTTGAAGATTTGTTAAAAGGTAGTTACTGCCTTGAAAAAAATACATTCATTAGGTGAGTGAATAAACCTAATAGAAAATTGCCAGGATCTCATGACCGTGTATTTGCGTGTACTGATAACATTTATGGATTCAGTGCAGAAATTTAGCCTTGGAAATGTATGCTTAAAGAAGATTGATTTGTGGCATTTAGTTTGTTGCATGGTTTGAAGAGTAAAGACTGATCATTAGGACAAGTAGAGCGACATCTTATATGCTTAAGGAAGAACTGCATCATAGATTTAGGTGTATGATTTCAGTTGTATTCACTATTTATACTATTGTAAGAAATTTTCACATTACATTTGTTGATGAAAGTAAAGGAAGATCTGTTTGATTTGCTAAGTGATGGCAATTTTGAGTACAATTTAGATTTGAATTATCCAAATTCTGGTTAGTGATGAGAAATAAGTTTCTATCACTTGTCTCTGTAGAGAGAGAAAGTAGAGTAGCTTGGGGTTGGGGGTAGGAATGGGGATCGACTAATAATTTTATAATATAAAGAAAATGTATTTAAGATTTTTTTTCACTGAGTTTCATATAGACACCACCAAATTCCCTCAAGTTTACTCCATTATACTGTTTAAATATGAATTTTCATGTGTGTCATGATGTGAAAAGGTTAGGAAGCACTGGAGTGAATCCTATGACAGTCTGGAAATCCGAGGCAAGAATGTTAACTGTGACAGGTCTCAAATTCAATAAGGGATTTCAGAGAATGGAGTAAAAAGCAAGGACCGGGAGAGGGTAAAATTTCAGGAAATATATTTACCAACTGGGCATGTGTGATGGAGCAGAGCCTGCACTATCTTATGTCTTACTGAGGTGGGGGATATGGGCCAGCAGTAGTGGGATGGGTAGGTAGCAAGAGGATGATGAACCAGACTCAGCTGGACTAAGCCAAAAAGCTGTTCAGATGGCCTCTTAATCATGTAGAAGAATAAAGGCCTGGGAAGAGAAATAGGTTATCCTAGCCTTCTATAACTCACTCATGGGGATTGATCAAAATAAATTAACTTTTGAAGGAGAAACCTACTTTTTGGGAAAAAAATACTCACTAGTAATTACTTTGTGTCAGGCTCTATTTTTAGTGTTTTGTATGTATTAGTTCAGTTTAATTTTACACTGGTTGGTAATAGTACTCATTATTATTCCCATTTTATAGGTGAGGAAACTGAGGTCACTCTTATTGATGGTAGAGCTGGTATATGAATTCAGGCAGTCTGGCTGTTGAGTCTATGTACTTGACTCTATGCTATAAAGGTTCTCAGATCTATAGTAATCCTAACTACTCATTTCCTTCTAAACTCCCACCCCTGATCTCAGTGCAGACTGTTTTCACAGCCTGGACCTTCTCCTGTGAAGGATGTGGTCTGCAGTGGGTGCTGTACTAGGGCCTCCTCCTAGGTTATGACTCAGATTTTTTTTTTAAAGATTTTATTTATTTGACAGAGACAGAGACTGCGAGAGAGGGAACACAAGCAGCGGGAGTGGGAGAGGGAGAAGCAGGCTTCCCCCCGAGCAGGGAGCCCGATGTGGGACTCGATCCCAGGACCCTGGGATCATGACCTGAGCTGAAGGCAGGTGTTTAACAACTGAGCCACCCAGGTGCCCTATGACTCAGATTTGATAGGCCTCACTTCAGTTCCTTGTTTGGGAGAAAGTTGATGAATATAGCTGATCTTAAGATGTCATCAGAACGTTTACTTTGCAGCACCTCATCATTTATGTAGCTGTGCTTTAGCATATGGTGGCCACTAGCTACATGTGGTAATTCAAATTGAAATTTAAATTAAGTAAAATCAAATTTGATAAAAAAAACTTGGTTCTCTGATTACAGTAGCCACACTTCAAGTGGCTACTGGCTACCATTCTGGACAGCACAAGAAAGTTTTCTGTCATCACAGCTGGTTTTATTGGACAGTAGCTTTGTTGCTGGTTCTCTTTAGGTCTGCTTCATCAGAAGTGAGACCTTGTTTCCTATTGGCTCCTAACTCCTCAGGTTGCCTTACTTCAGTGGTTGGCTCTACTGATTCTGTCTTTCCTCATGTTGTAAAAGACAGCAATACCAGAAAATAATAGATGTTTGTGGCCATTAGCTGCTGGTTCATACAAGATTTGCTTTCTTAAAACAGTTCTACAGTACTGTTGACCTTGCTCTCCTTACCTTATTCTGCAAGTATTACAATTACAAACTGAGTTCTAAGAAATCCGCATATGACAGCCTGTCACACTTTGGCTCCTATTGAACTTGAAGGCATCTGTAGCTCTTGTGGCTTAAAAGTGGGCATTTCTGTTCAGCAAGAGCTCCTATGGGTGTGTAGTTGGATTTTTGCACCTAAATTTAGGATATTTTTATTCATCCTGAGTGTCATCTCATTTTTCCCTGTTGTGACTGAGGTTTTGGTTTGTTTGTTTGTTTTTAAATTAAATGTTGATTTGATCACCTGACAAACCATTATTCTTATTATTATACCCAGCTTTGATAAGCATACTTTTGTAGGTTGGCTAAAAAAAAAATCATGTCAAATTAATCTTTTATTTTCTTTTGAGAAGGTTACTAGATGGGCAGGATGCTATAGAAGTAGTGTTTGATCTTAACGAAATCATTTAGAATGTTTTCAGGGGCTGCCAGTTAGGTGAGTGAGGACTGCAGAAATCATATCAAATTTGAGAACCTGAGAATATTTAATCTGCAGAAAAATAGACTATTTTAGATATTCAGAAGACTGTTGAGTGAGCAGTGTTGATTGGAAGGAGAATTTATTGTTATCAGAGGAAGTTATCAAGGTTACTTATGAGAAATATAAAGTGCTGTTGGTATGTTCGGGGGACACACATAAGTTCCCAAGACCTTGGGGCAGCACTACATAAGCAGGGGTAACTGCAGGATATTTTCATTCTTGTGACCACAAAAGTGAAGTGAGCCAAAAAACACAGTGGGAATTAAACGAAGTAGGGTTAAGTTTTCATTAAAGGCTGTGCGGTGCATTCACCACTCCTGGTTGCCCTGGCAACCAGGCTCCCTTGCATGCTAATGACATTATAATGAGAAAAAAAAACACATGCAAATGCAGTAAATAGTAATTAAGAGGCAGAGCCATACATGGAGTGGTGAGCTCCACCTTGGGAAGGTCTGGGGAAGAGCTGCTGAAGGGTTTGTACTGAAGACAAAGAAAGAGGTAATGAAAGAAAGACTTGGAGTTACATATGAAAGGGTTGAGTCCGCATAGAGCACACTTTAGCATTTGCCTCCTGCAAATACCTGTTGTTTCTCCAAGCAGAATTTAGTCGAAGTCCGAAGTCGTGCAGTTGTACATCCACATTGTCATAACTGTTCAACCTGTTGGCATCACGGAGAGAAAAGAATCTTAGCTGTAATTTGCCTTGGGTGTGGAGCAACTGTAGCAGCCTGCTGTTTGGAATGACCTTTCTGCTCACATTGGACAGGGCTGGGCCCATCCAGACAAGGTAGTGGGGCCAAAATATGTAGTCAGAAGTCATTCTTGGTGAAGAGAGAGTAGAGTATTCTATGTTACTTCAGATGAGACAAGTAGGTCCAATGAGGGACTACATTTGGTTAATATAAGATGTAACAGATTAAGAATACATGCTGTCTACATCACTAGAAGTGTGTCAGAGATGCTGGGTGACTGCCTCTCTCAAATGTGATAGATAGTGTTTTTGATTTGCCCAAATGGTTAGATTCAGAGTCTATGAATCAGTGTTCAATTTCGTTCTCTTCCCTTTACTTCATTTTATTCAGGCTCTTCTTTTCTGTCTTTTCTATTTTTATTGCCACTTGTCTGTCTAGGTATCTTTCTTGGAAATGACTAGAAAATGTTGTATCGCCTGCTTCTCATTATCCTAATTCTTTGATTTATCTTTTCAGTGTCAGCTGAACCATAGATTATAGAGTGAAAAATCACCAAAAATAGCCATGAAGATTCATAAATTTTTACTATTCTTTTTCCTCTTTAAATTAAAAAAAGTTTAAAAATTTCACAAGTGCACATCTACTTTTGTAAAAATTTGCATTAGTATATTATTAACAATTCAAGTAATTTGGACATATATATGGTAAAGTGTTTAAGTCCCTGCCAGCCACCTCTCACCTCCTCTGCCAACTCCCAGTCCCAAACTTCAGAGAAAGCAAGTGTTAACAGTTTGGAGAGTAAACTTCAAAATCTCTTTCTATGAATTTATATGTGTGGTTATTATTTATTATATACATTATTATGATATTATTAATTTCTAACACTTATTGAGTGATTGCTATGTATCAGACACTGATCCTTTTTGTATATTAATTCATTTAATCCTCAGATAACCTCCCTTTGAGGGATTTTATAGAGGGAGGAAGGAAGGCCAAGAAAAGTTAAGCAACTTGCCTAAGGTAACAAGCCAAATTTATATCCCAGGAAGTCTGTTTTGGAGCTCATGTGTTCTCTCATCACACTATCCTGCCTATTCTGCAGGTAACATACACATATATGTTTTCTTTTTCCATGTGTCTGGAATCAGTCATTCCATGTGATTATTCTTCAAGTAGTTTTTTTAACTTAATATTCAGAGATCATTCCATCTCAGTAACTTACCTCTCCCATTTATTTTTAATTATTCCATTTTATTCTCTTTTTCACATGTACCATAATTTAAGCAGTCCCCTATTGATGAGCATTTAATTTGCTCTAACAAATGATAATTTAAAAATATCCACGCAGAGAGCAGTTTTCATGTGTGCTTATATATTTCTGTAGAATAAACAGTTCAAAATGGAATTGCTGAATGAGAGACTATTCTCACTTTGCATTTTGACAGATACTACAAAATTAGCACAGTTATCACTCCCTTCTTGAAAATACTCTTTGCTTAGCATCTGGGACACTGACTTATCAGTGTCCTTCTCCCTTGAGACTGCTTCTTTTTAGCTTCCTCTGTTGGTTCCTCCTCATCTCCCAACTGAACACTGGAGTGCCCCAGGGCTCAATCTTTGGATTTCTTTTCTTCTCTAGTTAGACTCGCTCTCTAGGATATCTTGTATAGCTCCTTGGCTGTAAATACTATGTATTCACTGATGACTCTTAATATTGTATTTTTGGTGCCTATCATGTCCCTGAACTTCCCAGTTTTTATATCCAGCAACCTAACTGACATTCCATTTGTATACATGGCATTGTACATTTAACTCATTTTTACTTAACCTTTTCCCTCTCTACCCCAACCTGCTTCTTCTACAAACTTCCCTATCTCAAGAAATATTAGCTTCCAATTGCTCAGGACAAGAACCTGAGGTTCTTTTTGACTCCTCTCTTTCTCGTGCATCCATGTTTAATCCATTAGTAAGTCCTACTAACTGAATCTGCAAAATACATCCATAATCAACCACTTCTCACCACCTGGACTGCGCCACTTTAGCCCAGGCTGTGTCATTTCTCGCCTGGCTTATTGCAATAGCTTCCTAATTAATGCCTATTTAGAATCTGGTCTTTAAACAGCAGCTAGAGTGATCTTTTAAGAATGTGAGTCCCGTCGTAGAACTCCGTGGCTCAGAGCCCTCCAGTGACTTCCAGTTTAAGGAATAAAATCCAAAGCTTTGTTCATGACTTCCAAGGCCTAACTGGTCCCTATACCCTTTCTGTCATTCCCTAGTCTTACATTCTACCATTCTCTTATTCTGTCCTTCTGCTCCAGCCATACTAAGATGCCTGCTGTTTATACCATGGGGCCTTGGCACTTCCCATTCCTACTGTCTAGTGTGTTCTTCCCCTAGATAGATTTATGACTTATTCCCTTACTTTTGTTAGATCATTGCTTACCTTACCAGTGAGGACCTGCTACCTACCTACCTTATGTAAAATAACATCTAACTCCCGGATAATTGTCAATCCCCCTTACCCTAATTTATTTTTATTGCACTTAAAACCACCTACTTTATGTATTTAGTTCTTTGTTATCCCCTCCACCCTGTACTCTGTCCTCCAGAATGCAAGCTCCATGAGGAGAGGAACCTTTGACTGTGTTGTTCACTGCTGTATCTCTGGGGCATAGTAGAATACATGTATGAAGTAGGTGCTAATAGTATTTGATGAATGAACAAGAATGTGGACAAAATTTCTCTCCAAACATACTGTAGCAATTAATTTTCTCATCAAAAAGTATATGAGTATGCCCATTTTCTCATACTGTAAGAAATTAGATATTGCTGATCTTTAATTTTTTCATTCTCAAAGGTAGAAAATGATATATTGTTTTGATTTGCATTTTCCTCATTACACTGATGTTGAGCATATTTTCATATGCTTATTGGTCACTGGTATTTCTTCTAGGAATTTTTTGTTTATGTCCTGTGTCTCTTTTACTGTAGGGTTGTTTATCTCTGTAATATTGATTCATAGGAATAACTTATATATTATGACTATCAATCCTTCATTTCCCATATGTATTGCAAATATTTTTTCCTAGACTGTCACTTCTCTTTTAACTTTGTTAATAGTATCATTTGTCATATAGGAGTTTTAAATTTTTAATAAGTCTGCCACTATTTTGCTTTATGGCTTCTGGGTTGGTGTTTTGCTCAGGAAATCCTCCCTAACTTCCAATTCTGAAAATACTCTTTTATTTTCCTCTAGACCTTTATTATTTTATTTTTTTATATTTAGGACTTTAATCCATCTGGAATTTATTTTGGAGATTTTGTGGGATAGTAATATAGTTTATTTATTTTATTTAATGGTGAACCAGTTGACTTCATGTTTATTATTGACTCGTCCATTCTTCCATCTATGATCCAATTTTTTTATTATATATTAAATTCTAACATGAGTCTACTTCTAGACTCCATGGTCTAATCCTTGATCTATTTTTCTTCTCTGTCACAAAAACATAGATTTTAATTATTGCTAGTGCTCTTTAGTTAATTTTGATATCTGATAATTATACCATATAATTGCTCTTTTTTAAAAAAATTGACTACTCCTGTAGATTTTTTTTTTAACATAAATTTTAGAATCATTTTACAAATTTCATAAAAAAACTTGTTGGGATTTTTTTCACGGTCTACAGTAAATTTGTAGTGTTTTCCTGACATGGTAGGTATATTCCTTGAATATTTGACATTTTTTGTTCATGTTTTTGTTCATGGAATGGTGCATTTTATCTTTATGATTTTAATTGATTATTGCTACATTTGTAAAATTATTGATTTTTATATGTTGATCGTTTTCCTGGCCACTCTCTGAAAGTCTCTTATTAATTTTGATTACTTTTTCTGTTGATTCTCTTAGGTTATTTAGGCAAACTATGGAACCATCTGCCATTTTGTATTTTCTTTAACAAGAACTTTCTCCAGCCACTGAGCTGAGACACTTGTAGAGCTCACCGTGTTTATTTCCCATCTCTTAGAGATCACTGTCCTGCACTGCCTGTGTCTCATATCTAAAAATTCTGATTTCACGTTTTTTGTTTGGTTTTCTAGTTGTTTAAGATAGGAGGGTAAGTCTAGTCTCCATTATTCTATAGAAGACTCAAGAAACACTTAAAAGAATGCAAAACTTCTTGAAGGATACTAGTGTGTATTGCCATTATATGAAATGTAAATTTGAGAAATACAGATTTTAAGCTATTAGTAGGTATCTGATGATCAGTTCAACTGGTCTGTTTCCAAACCTAAGATTGGGAATACAGCAGTGGGAGAACATGATTAACTCTTGGAAAGGAAGAAGAGGTATTAAATGATGTCTCCCTAAGATTTGTAACGTAAGTGTGAGGCAAGAGGGTGTGCTTCTGTTCTTTCTGCTATTGCATTGTATCAGCCCAGCTTTCTCATAGCTCCTGCCTTGATGCAGAGGCAACAGACCTCCTTCTTCTTTGAGACTTGCTCATATCAAGCTATAGGAAGCAGGAGTTCTGATAAAAGATACAGAAGGAGAGGACATTCAGTAGCAGAGCTTAAACATGCACAGGCTTGCAATGGAAATGACTATAAGGACACAGATTGTGACTCATTCTGGGAAATATGTCTGGAAACTTTTGTTACATTAATAAAAAAGTCTGAGTGGATAACATCTTCCTTCTCTTTTTCCACCTCTTCCCTCTTCTCTGTCGACAGTGTGAGTTTGTCGTGTACTTGGTATTGATCCACATAGTGGATATTGAATGCTTTTTGGCAAGTAGAATGATTTTAGTAAAGTCTTCAATCTCATATTATCCAGGCCCCATGGACAAAAAAGCAGTAATTGTACTACAACTGTGCAGCCTTCTCTAAAGGCTGTCAGTATCTTCTTCCCTGTGATTGGTCAAAACCCTTTTGGTTTCCAGCAGGAGCCATGAAAATCTGGCCTCGTGTGCTCAGGCTGCAATAGCTTCTGAAGTATTGGCCATTGACTCTGTCCTACCTTGGCTTTTCTTCTGGGCAAGCTGCCTCTGTGTTAGGTGCAGGAGCTGTGTGACTACTTTTCTCTCACCTCCTTCTGCTTTGCCATCTGTACTGAGTTGAATAGTGCCCACCCCACCCCCGCAGATTCATGTCCATCCAGAACCTGTACCTGTGACTTTATTTGAAAATAGGGTCTTTGCAGATGTAATCAAGTTAAGATGAGGCTATACTGGATTAGATTGTTTCCTAAGTACAATATAACTGGTGTCCTTGTAAGAACAGGGAGATTTGGACACAGAGGTATAGACACACAAGGGAGAAGGCCACATGAAGACAGAAGCAGAGATTGGGGTGATGCATCTACAGGTTGGCAACAACCAGAGCCTAGGAAAAGGCACGGGAGAATTCTCCCCTAGAGTCTAAAGAGAGAACATAGCCCTGCCAGCAACTTGATTTTGGACATCTATCCTCCAGATTCAGAATGGTAAGAGAATAATATATCTCTGTAGTTTTAAGCCACCCATGTTATGGTACTTGGTATGGCAACCATGCCAGGAGGGCCTTACTCACTCCCTCTTTGCCTTTTCCCACCCTCCTAGCACGAGCCTTCTCGGAGTAAAACTGCTTAAACTCAGGTACCCTGTATTTCTTGAAAAACTAGGTAAGTTAAATTATTTGTACCACTTTTCAAGAATAGTGCTTTGAAATCAAAGTGACAACTTGCTACCCTGATAATTTTCTTCTGTCAGACTATCAAATTTCTTTCAATTTACTTTAAGTATAAAATTACTTCAGTACTCTTAATTCCCTTGAATGATTTGCTTAGAAGAGATAATGTTATAAAAAAGGAATTACTTATGAAAGGAATAAGATTTGGAGTAACTTTAAATCTAGAAATCAAGACAGGGAAGTTCAGAATGTGGGTCATTTATATGTTTGTTTTTTAAGCTATGATATTAGAAAAGCAATGATAAACCTTTGAGAACATTTTAACAAAGCAAACAAAATATGGTAAATCTCTATAAAGTTAAATTGGAAGTAGAAACAGGGAAAAATTATTTTTCTGCACCAGGTTTTCCACATGCCCTCTAATCAGTTACAGTAGCTGTTGGCCATTCCTCAGGCACAAATAAGCAAGAATGCTCTAGGACGCAAAACCAAATTGTTTAATATAAAAAAAAGTATGAGGGCACAGATGGAGGTCCCACATCTATGAACTGAAAATTGAAAACTCAAAATGGGCAAGTTGGAAAACCTGAAAACATTATTAAAAAACAAAAGAGGAAAAGGAGAATGAAATCCCACAAAATGCTTAATAGTGAAATTTAATACTGTAGAGATATCGGTTGAAAGTGTTAATAAGGAAAATGGAACCAATGTGATTTAAAGTTACTTTTGATGCTTTGGCTCCAAGAAAGGGAAGGGATTTAGCATCATTTAAATTGTAATCATTCTTTAAAATCCTGTTTAAAATAAACAGGCTGTGTAGGTACGTGTAAACAAATAAATGCATGCTCTCCTCAGATGAGGTCACCAAATTGGCTCAGTAACCTTTTCTGATTTGATAACTGGCTAATTTTCTTCTGCTCTTTTTTCCTTAGGGCCACTGTGCTTTGCTGTGCTTTGACCTCCATTTGGGGAAGGGGAGAGTAGTGAGTGTACTGCTCATCTCCAAAGTCAGGAAGGGGCTGGAGGTGAAAAGAAGGGGGACATGGGAGGCCTGAGAGTCTTACCAGGGAAAGGGAGCCAGGACTATTGTAAAAAAACAAACAAACAGGTTTTTAGACAAATGAGCACAGTGCCGGGCTTCTCCGTATGTTTTTATTGAATGAAATAGAAAATTGAAAGCCTTTAAAATTGAAATTTTAAGTGGCCAAAAGAATGCCCACTTGAAAAACAAAGTGAAGATATGCTGTAATTCTAGGGAAGAAGTATCTATCACCCTTCTTTTGGTTTAGCAACTAGAGGGTTAATTTAAAAAGGAGAGAAAGTAAAAACAAAAATTAATATTGTATACAAGAACATTTTATGGTTCTTAGAATAATTTTGATTTCAGAGTAGAAGGAAAGTTTTAATGAACTTTCCTAATTCAGTCTTCCTAGCACAGTGTTACTTTTTATTTCATGGGTTGGGTCTTTATTTTATTTGTTTTATTTAATTTTTACAAGGAAAAACAGTATATGGCCATTGTAAAGCTCTGATAATACATAAATATATAAAATATAGATGAAAATATTTTCTTCCCTCTCTTCTGACTCAGTTCTATAGTTTGTTTTCTATGTGTATATATATGTAGAATATGTATATATATATGAATGCACATTTATAATATATTTACATAAATGGGGTCATTGTTCTGTAACTTACTTTTTTCACCTAACATTATATCATGGCATTTTTCTTCGTGAGCATATAGAGAAATATCTCATTATTTCTGATGGTTGCATAGTATTCCATGTATGGATGATTTACATTTGTTTATTGGAGCCTCTATTGATGAAGAATAACTCCTTAGTTATTCTCATAGTTATCCCTGTAACTTTAAACAATGTACTTCTACTTACTCATTTTTGGACAATGATGATTGATTTCTGCTGTGATAGATGAGGAACTTAATGTGCTTATACCGTCTCCCACATTCCTTCCTGTTCTCCTTCTGATTTTTAAATTATAGTATTATTTTTATATCATCAAGATTTATAATATTTAGATTTTGTTCATTAATTATAATTAGTTCTCTGTGCTTTGTTTATAGGTTGATTAGAAATTTAAATCTAATAGAAGTATATAGTGAGTGTGCTAATGTAAACAAGATTCACTGCTGAACTAAGTATTGTGATAGAAGGCAGTGTAACCCTCTGATACACTGCTGCTGTAGAGAGAATATTTCAGTTAAAATCCTACAGATTCTCTTTTCGTTTCATACCATGGCCATGCTAAGAAAGCTCTTTTAATTGGGAAGAGCCAGAGAACCTGTAGTCAAGGGCCAATGGTCACAGTGTTTTTGTGTGGTTTAATTTCCAGCTCATGAACAAATGTGTCCAGTAGGCATTCACACATTAGGTCACACAGATAAAAGCAATAATTATAGGTTGTGTTGTGCAAATGGTAAAGCAAGGGAGTTTCAGCCTTTATTGGATGGGACCCAGCCAGAAGATTTAATTTTTCTTAAAAGGACAGCCCCAGCTTCCTCAGCTGGAGCTGAGCTGCGTCTCCATTCCTCTTCCCTAGAAAGTTTTGAAATGAGCGTGGGCTATTTAATAAATGACTGTTATGTTTTATAAACTCCAAGATACTATAAGACCAGGGAAGATTAGAGATGTACAAAGCTCTTTTTCAAAGGTGAAGTAAGTTATACCCTCACTTTTACTTTTGGGTTTTGGTTTCTTGAGTTTTTGGTCTTTTGAAATTTTTACCTAGGTGAGTCAATGGTTTACTTACCCATGAGTTACCATGAGTTACCAGTGGATTACTTTGACTGGATCTGGTCACTCTTGATACTGACTCAGAGGCATTAGAGTAGACTGTGCCAGGATCGACACATGCATTTGGAAGGTTTAACAGGGACCAGAAATTGAAACCAGAGTTAGTGAGATTGAGTAGGTATTAGCAGTGGGCATGAGGAGGGGACACACTAACATATTTAGAATTGTGTTCTGGAGGATCTCTAAATCCTTAACAATTACTTTCCTACACTATCTAACTTTGGCTTTTTAAAAAGTGGACAGATATTAGTTTAATGCCTGATCTACCCAGTGTAATCTTTGCTTTTCAGCAGCGCTGTTTATTTTCTTTTTTTCACCCCTAAGATTAATTGGCTATGGGCAGCTGCTGGTAGTATCGATTTGATCTCTTACTGAGGGAAAGAATAATCACTTGAGATCTGTGGCCTAGGTTTGGCCTGGTCCTCAAGGTTCCACTGACCCTGAAGGTCTTGTTGTTTGATCAGTGTTGGCAGTGACCTAGAAACTTCTGCTTGTCTTAATTGCTCCCCAACGGCCTTGCCAAGCCCTTCCTGCAGCTGGTCATTCTGGGCAGTACACTTGAGTTTGAGTCCTATATGAAATACTTTATTGCAAGGTGGAGCTGAGGCCTCTTAGATAAGCACCGATATATAATTTTTTTTTTTTAGATAGCAGTGTTTTTCTAGAGAAGATCATTAAACCCTTATTAAAATTCAAGAACAGAAACCCTATAATTATTTGGATAGCTGGATTCCAACAGGCGTAACAGCTCTCTGGGTGGCATAGCCTAAGGCCACCTGTGAGAAAGCAGACACAAACTTGTTCTGTTAGGAAATCCTTAGATCCCCATCCAATACTCAGTCAGCACTGCACTAGAAAACTTGGTTGTCTCTGTAGGGTTCTACATAGCTTCCAGGACATTTTCTCCCTAGAAGTTCAAAACTGGAATTTATTACAGCAGTGTGATAACCTGGAGGCATATGTTCAAAGGGCAGTCAGTGAAGTATTTGTTCAGTATGAAGTGTTATTTATAGGCACAGAAGGGTTTGTGCCCTAAAAAAGTAAGTTTCCTTTCTAACCTTCCACTGTCCTCACCCAAACTTTCAGAGGTCACCAATGATACCAGTGTCTTGGGTATCCTTCCAGATATATTCAGTGCACACACTAACACATGCAGTTGTATTTAAATAAATGGTAGCATAATATACATACATGCATACTTTTGTGCACATTTTTCCCCTTAATGATCTATCTTAGTTATTATTCCATGTCAATACTTATAGAACTTACTAATTTTTTACGGCTGCATAACAT
Organism: Leptonychotes weddellii; assembly: GCF_054177405.1. NCBI lineage: Eukaryota > Metazoa > Chordata > Mammalia > Carnivora > Phocidae > Leptonychotes > Leptonychotes weddellii. The sequence continues at coordinate 85,018,254 of NC_138375.1, read as the reverse complement.
TCCATTATTTGGATATACCATAATTTAACTTCATTGATAGACATTTAGGTTGTTTCCAATAGAGTGCTATTAAAGCAATACTTTGTACGTATCATTGCATGAATTTTATTTCCTGCATGTGCAACTGTATCTGTAAGATGGATTTCTGGGTGGAAGATATGTGCATTTTTAATTTGGATAGTTATTGCCAACTTGTTCCCCAGGGAAGTTACATTAATTTAAACTATCCTGCCCGTGGCAATGTATGACAGTGCCTGTGTATTTTTTCTACACACAATACAGTGCTTTTGATCTTTGCCAATCTGATAGGTAAAAAAATGGTATCACATAGTTTTAATTTGCATTTTTCTTATGGGTAATATATCTTATGAGTAAAACAGGTTTATTTTTATATGGTTAATATCCATATGTACTTCCTCTTTAGTGAACTCTTTATATCGTTGCTCATTTTCCTGTTGAACTGTTGGTCTCTTTATTTTATTTTTTTTTTATTTTTTAAAGATTTTTTTTATTTGAGAAAGAGAGAGTGTGTGAGAGCAAGTGCACGAGTGAGGGGGGAGGGGCAGAGGGAGAAGGAGAAGCAGACTCCTCGCTGAGCAGAGAGCCCGATGTGGGGCTTGATCCCAGGACTCTGAGGTCGTGACCTGAACTGAAGATAGCTGCTTAACCGACGGAGCCACCTAGGTGCCCAGTTGGTCTTTTTCTTACTGGTTTATTGGAACTACTAATACATTGGGGAAATTAAAACTATTTATATACTAACAAAATTAGTCCTTTTCTATGATATGGGCTACAAATCTGTTTTTCACATTTTGTTATTTGTCTTTTAACTTTATGGTGTTAAGATTTTTTTCCATGGGGTAGAAATTATCAAAATTTTATTATGACTGTGGGGTTTTTATCTGTTTTTAAAATATCTTTAAAATACATATATAAATATAAGTATGAAATTATATATGTATATTCCTGTGTTTTCATCTAGCACATTGATGGTATTGTTTTTCTCGTTTAGGTCTTTCTTCCTTGTTTTGTTGTAAGGTGAAAGGTATTCTGTGTAGATAACTTGAGTTTTGACTGAGAGGAGGGAGTGTTCTTTTTTCCATTAGTGGTGACATTTCCTATTATTTCTCTTCTACAGTGACATAGTGAAGCAACCTGCTTTTGTTGTGGATGGGCAGTATGGAGTTCTGATGGCTGAAGTGTAGTTGGACATGGCACAGCGGTGGTTTTAAGTTATGAGATTAATGGCAGTTACAGAGGCTTGGGTCAAAGCTGGGCAAGTTGCCAGAAAGCAGGGTTTGAGGTGGTCATGAAGACCACCTAAAAAGCAGTCTTGGTACTGTGAAGATGAGAATTCACTCAAGCTGAGAATTCAGAGGCCAGTTCAGCATATGGAGAGCTCCAAGCGAGCCACGGTATTCCTGGAGGTTGGGAGTTGTTTGTGGCCATTTCTCCTGAGACAGCTATGGATTACTTGGCTGACTCTGTTCTCAGAGTTTAAAATGGCAACTTCAGTGAATTAAGTAAAGTAGTTCTCAACCCTGGCTTCCTGTAGAGTCTACACTACAGGAAGATTGTGACTTCACTGGTCTGAGGGGGACCCCGGCTAGGGGTGAGAAGCACTGTTTAATGTAATCAGTTTGCAATGCCTTTGAGTCAGAGGTTGCAGTGCACATTGCCTCGGTGCTTCCTAGTGTGCACACAAATCATCTGGGATCCTGTTAAATACAGATTCTGATTCAGGGAGTCTGGGGTGTAGCTTGGGATTCTGCCTGTCTAACAAGCTCCCAGGTGACAAGGAGGCTGCTGGTCCCCAGACCTATACTTGAATGGCTTCAGTTTGTTTTACTCTGTGCAAAGCGTGGACTTACACCACTCCGTGAGAATCAGTAAACATGTTTCTGCCGTGATCCGGACTCTGGCAGAATTGCTTAGTGTGGTAGAAAGAGCATTGGGTCAAGAGGTCTGCTTTCTACCTCCAGCACTTCCCCCATTTAGCTGTAAGACAAGTCTCTTAAAAGTACTTCAGTCCAGACGAACCATGAGAGACGATGGACTCTGAAAAACAAAGTGAGGGTTCTAGAGGGGAGGGGGGTGGGAGGATGGGTTAGCCTGGTGATGGGTATTAAAGAGGGCACGTTCTGCATGGAACACTGGGTGTTATGCACAAACAATGAATCATGGAACACTACATCAAAAACTAATGATGTAATGTATGGTGATTAACATAACAATAAAAAATTTAAAAAAATTATTTAAGCAAAAAAAAAAAAAGTACGTCAGTCCTTCACCCTCTTATCTCTAAAACGAGAGGGTTGAACTGGATAAATTGTAAGGTTCCCCTTGTTCCTACCTCTCCTGTTCTGGTCCAGGGTGTTTTCAGGGACTAGGGACCAGGGACCAGGGACCAGGTTTTTATGTGGAACTAGACTCTGTAGTTAGGACCCTTTCTTCCCCAGAGCCTGGGGCCTAGGCCCTAACTTTGGATTGATTGGGGGAAATAAAACTAACACATGTTAAAAAATTAAAGAAAACTTTTTTTTTTTTAAAGATTTTATTTATTTGAGAGACAGGGAGAGAGCACAAGTGGTGGGAGGGACAGAGGGAGAGAGAAAAGCAGACTCCCCACTGAGCGGGCAGCCTGACATGGGGCTTGATCCCGATCAGGACCTAAGCTGAAGGCAGACACTTAACCGACTGAGCCACCCAGGCGCCCCCCAAAATGAAAGAAAACAACGTTGAATTGTAAGCTATCATAAGTACAGAAAGAATGCAGGGAAGCTAGAGTTGAGAGTCTACCAGAAAAGTCAGTCGAGATTTGAGTCAATTATCATTTATTGGGCCAGATGGACTGTAGTGCTAGTTCAGGGGGCAGTTCTCATGCTTTTATGTTTGCTTGTTTCTACAAAAACAACCTTCAAAACAGTGAAGAACAAAACATATTTTTCTGCCTTAAATTAAAACAGTGTAGGAGAAAGGCCTACTTTCATGGAAGTAAATGTTTGAAAGGAAGCTAAGTTGCTATAAACTTTTTTTTTTTCTATTTTTAATTTTTCAAGGCTAATTTTGACTGTTGAGAGATTGATACCAAAAAGAAAATTACTGTGACCAGATAGAGGCTGAGTCAAAAACCCTTGTGCATTTCCCTATAGACACTAATAAGTAGCATCAGAAATTACCTAAAATAGAAATAAAATCCCTTAAATTATAAGTAATATTAAAAATGACATATTTCTCTATCTTAATTCATTGGAAAAGAGATCAGATAATACATTTAGATTTTATAACATAGGTGCATAGGAATTTTGGACTTAACCTCTTGATGTCAAAGGAAGTGTATTTTGCCTTGTAATTAGGGTTTTACTAAATTATAGTTTGCCTTAAGAAGAAGTTGTATGATCAGTGCTCATGAAATAGAATAGTTGCTCTAATTTGATGAATCAGATTCAGTACACAGTTTAGTTCTAACTCTTCTCTGAATATCCTGAGGTTTTTTTTCCTCTATAGCTAGATTATTTTTAAATTGCAGACTGTTTTTACTTTTTGTCTCACAATCACCTACCTTTATGGCTTTACTATATTTGGCAAATCTTCTATATAATCAGCTATTGATTATCTATTATAATGAAAGTAATCATATAATACAGTAGAAATCATGTAGTTTGTTTATTCATTCGAGTCAAACTATTTTATTGTTTAAGAGACTCTTTCTGTGGTCATAGGAGGCTCATTCTCAACAGTAGGAAAATCTCATCTAGTTTTAAACTAATAAAATAACATAGGTCATTTTATAGAAAGATTATTTTAGTTGCAAGTGACAGAAAACCCAATCCAAATTGGGTGAAGTCAAGAAAGGACTTTTTGGGGCCATGTAACTGAAAAATTTGAGCGTGGAACTAGCTTTAGGTATGGTTGGTGTGAACAGTGTCATCAAGATCTGGTCTTTCTGCATCTCATGCACTGCTTTCTGCACTGGCTTCATTCTCAGGCTCCATTTGATTACATGATGGCGGCCAAAAATGCCAAGGCTTTATCTTCCTGGTTCAAATCCAGTAGAAAAGAGAATATCCTCCCCTATCCCCTAATCCAAGTCCTGAACTGTGTTTCATTGGCCCTGAGTAGATTTTTTTACCGTCCTGAGTCTCTGAGGCCAGCAGGACTGATGCTCTTACTGGCCAGTTCAGAGTATTATGATCATTCCTGTAGTAGGGGGCCATGTCCACACTGATAGGGGGAAGGGAATGATTCCTTAGAAGAAAATTAGCTACTGTTTCAGAAGAAGCGGAAATAGATACCCGGTGTAAAAAGCAACAGCAACAACTACAATCCCTACATATATCTTTCTCAGTTTAAGCCAATATTAAAAGTCATTTATGTTGTCTAGATACAAAGATTTCAGTGGTTGAGGGCCCTCAGGTATGCTTTGCATTTGGATGATGCAGAGCTAGAATTTAAAACAATAATTCCATCTACAAAATGTATCGTATTGGGGTGCCTGGGTGGCTCAGTCAGTTGAGCGTGGGACTCTTGGTTTCTGCTTGGGTCATGTTCTGGATGTTGTGAGACTGAAACTCCCATGGGTTCCACTCTGGGACAGAGTCTGCTTGAGATTCTCTCCCTCCCCCTCTGCCCCTCCTCCTGCTCAAGCTCTTGTGCTCTCTCTCTCAAATAAATAAATAAAATAAGATACTTTTTTTTTTTTTTTTAAAGATTTTATTTATTTGACAGAGAGAGACATAGTGAGAGAGGGAACACAAGCAGGGGGAGTGGGAGAGGGAGAAGCAGGCTTCCCGCGGAGCAGGGAGCCCGATGTGGGGCTCGATCCCAGGACCCTGGGATCATGACCTGAGCTGAAGGCAGACACTTAATGGCTGAGCCACCCAGGCGCCCAAAATAAAATACTTTTAAAGGTGATAGTATTGGTTACCCGATAGCTTACGTTACAGGGAGGAAGGGTATTTAAATATTTAACAATCTGTGGCAGGGGCATCAACCAATCAGAATAAGTTGGGTCCAGCCAGTAGAACTGGTACTGATCAGGACCAACCAGCAGGGTTCTTTGGTGAGTGCTGGTGGGATGTCAGCCCAGTTAACTGGGAGGCATTGTAAAGGTGCTGCCAGAGTTCTTAGAAAATGTAGTTCCTGTATTAGTTTCCTAGAGCTACCATAAGAAAGTGCCATGAACTGAATGACTTAAAACAAATTTATTCTCTTCCAGTTCTGGAGGTTGGGAGTTGAAAATCAAGGTGTCTACGGGGCCATGCTCCCTCTAAAGGCTCTAGAGAAGAACTTTTCTTTGCCTCTTCTAGCTTCTGGTGGTTGGTGGCCATTGTTGGCATTCTTTGTCTTATAGATGCACCACTTCAGTCTGTGCTTCTATCTTCCCCTGGCCTTCTCCCTTGTGTGTTTGTGTCTCTGTAGCCAAATTTTCCTCTTAAAAGGAAATTACTCATATTGGATTCAGGGTCTACCCTATCCCAGTATGACCTCATCTTCACTTTATTACATTTGCATAGACCCTGTTTCCCAAATAAGGTCACATTCACAGGTTCCAGGGGGACATGAGTTGTGAAGGGACATTATTCAACCCAGTACAGTTACCTAAAATCCAATGCTCTTACATAGTTGGCATGAGACAATTTTTTTAAAGATTTATTTATTAATTTTAGAGAAAGAGTGAGCAGGAGGGAGGGGCTGAGGGAGAGGGAGAGAGAGTCTTAAGCAGATTCCATGCTGAGCACAGAGCCTGACACAGGGCTTGGTCTCACCATCCCCGAGATCATGACCTGAGCCGAAACCAGGAGTCAGACGCTTAACCGACTGTGACACCCAGGTGCCCTGGCATGACACGAATTAAAAAAAATAAATTCAATATTAAATCACTCACAAACACTATAAAATTTTTCTTTTCTTATTGTGTAGTTAAAAACTGAATTTTTGAATCTTAGTAAAATTATTTAAGTGAGTTATGAATGGTTTTAGTTGGAATGCTATTCTGTACTTTTGTTACTGCATCAGATTAAATAATCACATTTCCTTAGTTATAACTATTTAAATTCTGTTAAAATTTGAGTGTTAACAGTGACAATTTCGTGGAGAATTAATAATATTCATTAATATGTGAGTATGTGTATGAGGAAGTATTATATTTTTATACATGACTTTATTGAATTCAACCAAGTTTTGCTTTTTAAAAAATGGAACTGACCACAATTAGATAAACATAAGTGTATTTAAGAGCAACTATAGGAAAGAAGTGAGAAATACAACTGGTGAAAGGCTCGGAAATCATATCTTCTATGGAACATTTGAAAATGGTGCTAATTGTCTTCAAATCTATGAAAAATGGCTTTGTGGACAAGAGTTTAGACTCTGGAGGACAGAACTAAAACCAGTGAGTTAAGGTTAAAGAGAAACATTTCAGTGCAATATAAGATAATATTTTCTCATTGAACTATGTACCATGTACCAAAATGGAGGTGGTGGTCATATAAAGGGGTAAAGCAAAGGTTCCTGTAAGTGCTTAGGCAGGTGCTGCACAGTTACCTCCGTGTGATGTTGTAATGGAGATCTTGCCTTGAACAAGAAATTAAAATGGAAAGTCCCTTTTAGCTTCAAGATCTGTTGCAAGTCCTCTTTAAATCTCTCTTTCTATATAGGCCATGAAATCAATATTAATATGTGACAAAGTATTTCTATAAGTTTAAATGCTTCTTTTTTTTTTTTTTAAAGGTTTTTTTATTTATTCATTCGAGACACAGAGATACAGAGAGAGAGAGAGAATATGAGCAGGGGGAGAAGCAGAGGGAGGGGAGAAGTAGGCCCCCCGCTGAGCAGGGAGTCCGATGCGGGACTCGATCCCAGGACCCTGGGATCATGACCTGAGCTGAAGGCAGACGCTTAACCATCTGAGCCACCCAGGCACCCCAGTTTAAATGCTTCTTAACAGCTGCAAACCTGAGGTTTTGCCCCATGACTTATGTGCTATGAACTGCTTGGAAGAAAAAGGAGGGGGGATACCTAAGAGAAGGGGAAACACCATTAATAAGTAAGAAAGGTAGGGGATTAAAACTGCTATTCAATGAGTACCTACTATGTGCAGGGTTTATCAGATGAGTTTCTTTATCCATATTATATCTCATATCATTTAATATACTTAGTTTTTTATTACTCAGTTTGAAATTTATGAGAAACCGTAGTTCTTAATATGATGAATTCTAAAAATAATTGGCATTTTCTTATGTATTCTTCATGTGGAACACAGGATTGTTCTGAAGGCTACATGTGCAAAACATATTTTCAAATTAAACCTGGGACAGTGGTGTCACATCTGGGAACATCTGCCCATGTACAGACATGTCTTCCCACGGAGGTAAGTGGTTTACTGTATCATATTCTCCTTTCCAGTCTTTGTGAAGTATAAATGAAGCAATTTAAATCTGTTAAATATATATTTGAAAAAAATGACTGGCATTGGATCCTGGGCCTGCTCTAGGGGGAGAATTGAACATCATTGGTTAGGGGGTATTTTCTTCTATAATATTGAAAGCAGGAATTGTGGTAAAGCTAAGATCCACTCTGAGTCAATACAGACTGTGGATCTGAAGACCACTGTTGCCTTCCGTTGCCTGTTGATTTTTCTCCAGTGAAATCCTCCCAGGACAACACAGATCTGTCCCTCAGCTGATTAATACATGGCTGGAGACTTCTGCCTAGTCTGTCTGCCTTTAACTGTTTCCTCCTATGCCCTTTAAAATATGCTGGACCTGGGTCTTATTCCTTAGGGGACTTCAACCTTGACTTGAAAATCTTGGTAAATTAAATTTTAATAAGGTGATAATGGCTTAGTGGTTTTCTGGGATACTTTCAATTTTATTTTTATCAAAATGCAAATAGCCTTCTTGTATTGTTATTGTTAGTAAGGAAATTTTAATATATCCATTGCAAAAGTAAACAATAAAGACATATATAAAGAGTATAAAAACTCCCATATGTCCTTTAACTGGAGATAGCCACTTTTAATATTTTAGTAAATATCCTTCCACACATTTTCTATTATATAGAAACATACATACTTTTCTTTTTTTGCAATGAACAAGTCATATATCATGGAGATCTTTCCATGTCAGCAAATGTAGAATTCCATAGTTCTTTTTAAATGGCTTCATTGCATTCCATCCTATGGATATAATCACCATAATTTTGTAGAGCCCATTCTGAAGTAAAATACTTGAATTCTAAAATGGAATTGGTGGAGATCTAATTGTTTCAACACAAAGGAAGAAAATACTAATGCTTGGAATTCTGAGCATCCTGGTAAGTGGGAGAGGACACTTTTCTTGTGAAGGAAGAGCCCTTTCTCAGGACCTGTTAAATCAGTCCCATTTGGCAATCCAGCATTAGCTCCCCCCCCCCATATATGACACTGGCCTAAAGTAACTCTTGCCAATGTAATTCAGTTTGCAAGTTATTCTTGAGGGTATTGTGTTTGGTAATAAGCTAAGTGCCCCTGGGTGGCAACTCAAATCCTGGTTACTGTTTCATAGTTCAAATAGCCAACATCAAATCTGAGGCCAAGCATGTTAGGAAGCTTTTCAATTCATTATATATTAACTTAAAAAATGCACATGAAAATGGTGATTTAAAAGATGAATTACCAGTTTATGCCTAACAAGTTGGCAGAGATTGAAAAGCACTAAAAAGTGGTGTTGACAGTGAGGGAACTGACACTTTTTGGTTGATGTTTTAACTTCACACAGTATAAAGATGGGCACATACTATGAACAATTTATTCCAGTTCTAGGAATTAACCTCATAAAATAGAAATCTCTTCAACATTTTTCGTTTTAAACATTTTCTAAAAAATTTCAAACATGAAAAAGTTGCAAAAATTTTGAAGTCAATATCCATATACTCATCACCTAGATTCTACCATTAACATTTGCTGTGTTTGCTTTATTATATGTCTGTCCTTCATCTATCAGTACATCTTATTTTTTGATTTAATACTTTTACCTCGAAGTAGATTGCAGACAAATACTCATAGAATAATTAGAAATGTACACAGAGATTTACCTGCATTCATCTCAACATTATTTATACTAGGAAGAAATGGAAACTACTGAAATGTATACAATAATGGATTGGTTAATTATGGCACATCTCTATGATGGCATTTTTGATTCAGTAGGTCTGGAATAGGGCCTCAGAGTTTGCAGTTCTAACAAGTTCCCGAACACTACTGCTTCTGCTGGTCCAGGGATCACATTTTGAGAACCACTGCATTGCTCTATGATAGAATGCTTAGCATATTTGAGATGCTGTACAGCTGAGATAGTTAGTTAATATGATATATGACAGAGTTGATATTACAATAATCTTGGTGGGATGAAAGATGTCTCAGGTTGGGTTTGCCAGAAGCAGAGCCTGAAATGGAGTTGCCTGTTCAAGTGATTTGTTATGGATGAGCTCTTAGAAGAAAGAGAGTGACAAGCAGAATAAGACAAGGGATAAAAACTAAGGAAGAACGTGGTCTCCGCTAGAAACGAACTTGGGTCTGATCCCATGGGAAGCTCTGGAGCACAAACTACACCCAGAATTAGTTCCACTTTGTGTCATTGGGATGGGTCTTTTGTACTCTGTGGTAGTTACTGGCTTATCATTCAGTCATTGGATGAAGTGGAGGTGCACATAATTTCCCAAGCCAGGTGGCTCCAGTGTTACTGAGTAATTCTGTGTGTTATCAGCTAACAATCAAAACAGCTAAGTGGAGGTGGGTGCACTGGTCTGAAGGGGAGCTAGAATGGGCATCAACAGTGTCCACTACCAAAGAATAATGTGAAACCAACAAAACGGGATCTACAGGAAAATATATATTTAAGTTCTGTATGTATGTATGTATGTATTTATTTATTTAAATGGAGAGGCAGGTTCTCTTTTTTTTTTTAAGATTTTATTTATTTATTTGACACAGAGAGAGAGATAGTGAGAGCAGGAACACAAGCAGGGGGAGTGGGAGAGGGAGAAGCAGGCTTCCCGCTAAGCAGGGAGCCCGATGCGGGGCTCGATCCCAGGACCCTGGGATCATGACCTGAGCCGAAGGCAGACGCTTAATGACTGAGCCACCAGGCGCCCCTAAGTTCTGTATTTAGATGCAAGGAGGGAGACAATGCTGTTTTGGAAAATGTGTTTATTTTTCAAAGAAATATTTCATAGAAGTATGCCATTATGTTAACATGTATTTTAAATGAACTAATAAATATACTTTTATAAATTTTAGTTTTAACTGCTAATACAGTGAATGTCAATAGATAAACTCTATTAAACAGAAGCTCATTGGGATCTTCAATGAATTTTAAATGTGAAAACGGGTCCTGAGGCCAAAAAGTTTGAGAACCATTGATCTAGATCAAGGAAATATTACAATATTACATGTGAAGAACACTGATAACTAGAATATATAATAAACACACAAGTAAGAGTTGGAAAATCATAATAAATAGAATATTTATCATAAGTAGAATTCATTCATGATGAGAAGCATCCCAGGGGCCATAGGTAGGCTTGCATACATTGCTATGAGGAATATTTGGGGGCTCTGGAGATGTTAAACTGGAAGTGAAGACCTAGGAAAGTTGGTTGTCTTCAGATACCTAGAAGCCTGTTCTGTGGAAGAGAGAATAATAAGTTTACTTTGTTTTTGAGGATAAAACCAGTTTGTGTTTGGAAATTATTCTGGATAATTCTCTCTAATGTTTAGTGATGCCTACAGTGAAGTTGGTCACCTTGCAAAGTTGTATGCTGCCTCCCCTTTCATGATGATGTTCATCAACAGAGTGAATACAGTGAGTGGTCATTTACTGAAATGCTTGGATGCTTAAAACACAAGGCAGATGATGAGTGAGTGAAGTGGAATGATGGGAAGTGCAGTGGAGAAGTGGAGAAAGCACGACTCATCCAATAGGGCAGCAGACATGCAGCTCCATGTGGATTTTAAAGACGAGGCACAGATCTGGATTTTTGTGCATTGGCTTAATTAAAACAAAACAAAACAAAAGCTGTGGAGGTCATGTAGACTATACTTATGGGCTGCAGATTGTCCTTAGGCCACCACCCTGTAACCTAGCCTCTATTATTAAAGAAAGGAGTCCTGCATTGTATAGAAGACTAACCTAGGGGACCGCTGAATTCTCTTTCAAATTTAAAGCCCAAAAAGTTCCATATCTCTGCATTTCCAATTTAAAGATATTCTGCTAATAGTTGTTTCAGTTTTGTTTTTTTTTTAATTTGGCCATGTATAATGTGGGAAATCAGCTCACTTCCTTGTTCTAACCAGAATCAGCCTTCTTGATTGTAGAAAGATAGCTGGATTCATTATTTTTATGACTGTAATATTATCTACAATGGTATGTAATAATCACAGGATATTTATTTATTTATTTATTTTTAATTATTTATTTTTAAAAGATTTTATTTATTCACTTGAGAGAGAGAGTGCGCATGCACAAGCAGGGGGAGCAGCACGCAGAAGGAGAGGGAGAAGCAGTCTCCCCGCTGAGCAAGGAGCCCAAACCAGGGCTCGATCCCAGGACTCTGGGATCATGACCTGAGCCGAAGGCAGACACTTAACCGACTGAGCCACCCAGACACCCTGATCACAGGATTTTTAAAATCAAAGCAAAATATAATGGAATATATAAGTGAAGTAATTTGTGAGAATCATAATCTATACCTTCTTTGAATTTTTAACATAGAATTCAAAATGACAGTTAAAAGAATGAGATGATATTCAGAAATCTACTAAATTTATTGGGGTATTCTTTAGTATTGGTTTGGGGGAACAGGAATTCTTATAGTTTAATCATATTAGATAACACATTTATTGAGAGTAGTTAGTAAGATTTGCTTGTGACATTTCTGAGTTAGTGAAATTACAACCAAGACTCTGGCAGTTTTTGGACAAGCTATTTTCTTTAGCAGTGACTGAAAGAAATCCATTGCCTCAATTTAAAATCTTTGATATGAATGACTATTTTCACCAGGACCCAACGTAATCAACTCTGGTCCTTGAAATATCTTATGTAACACTTATTTCCGTGAATGTATATTGGTATAATACTTCACTTTATCACCTTATGATTTTTTGGATTTACCTGAATACTTTTCTTAGATAAATTAAGATTTGATCATTTATTTAACAATAGTAAAAACATTTAATAATTGGTCTGCTTTAACAAATATGAGTTTATTGTGAAAGTCCTTATTGAAGCCTTACTTATATAAATTAAATAATAATTTAAGAATGGAAGTGGGAATACAAGCCATTTATCTCAATTAGACAAATATTTGATGAAAATTTGTCATTATTAACCTTTAAAATGATATGTGTATATTATTGCAAAATAACTGCTAAACTTTAAAAATATTTTGTAAGATTCTAGATGAACTCATTGGCTAATAAAGACTGCAGTGACTAGTGTCACTCCCTCTCCTTCTGCTTGCTGCTCCCCCTGCTTGTGCATGCGCACTCTCTCTCTCAAGTGATAGTTTTCTATCATGTATAGCATTAAACCACTCTTAATAAAAGGAAACAGTGAGATGAATATTCAACATGAGTATTGACTGTTAATAATCAGTAGTAAAAATGATCAGTGCATGCTTAGAAGAGGAAAATATCTGAGAAATTCTTTCCTATAGAAAGAATTGTCTGGCTGACATTGCTTTGCATTTTCGTTTTATCTCTGACTTCTTCATTTATGAAATTCTGAATCATTTTCGTAGAATGGAGATGCCCAGATTTTGCCCTTTAATTAATTCATTTCAGATACCTATATATATTTATTTTAAGTTGGTCAGTTATTTTTTGTATTATTGAAGTTTGGATTCTTCTAAAGTTAGATTGCTAAAGTTCCATTTCTACCTCTTGAAGAGGTATCAGAGATGGGTGTGGAGCATATTTTATTTATTCATTTACTATCTTCATTACTTTAGAGCCTCAGGTTGTACCTTCAGATTACATTTTTTAAAACTATGAAAATGATAGAGTCATAAAAATAGCAATAGTATGCTACTGGAAAAAGGATTTTTTGTCCTAGGGCCTTGTAGTTCACTAACTGGCACTTTCCTTAGTCCAGGGCAGGTAGAATATTATAGAGAGCCCCCACAAAAACAACCTATCATAAATTCCCTGAAGCATAAAGCCGAGAATCAGTAACTGGAGATGATCTCAATTGCCAAAAGAACATATTCAAGAGAATGATGATCTTCTGAGGTAACCAGGTCTTCAGATATACTCATTTGCCCTAAGGATTTTATTAAGTGGCTTCGATGATGAGTTCTATTTTGTATGTCCAAAATAGACTATGTCAGAATATTGTAGAGTTTTTTTTGTTTTTGTTTTTGTTTTTTTAGTAATGGAATAAATGACAAGCCACAGTTCTCAGTTAGTGTTAACAGTTTTTCTGTAAAGCAACTGCTATTTTTAGACTAAAGTATAAACATGTTGGTAAATGTAAATGATGAGTAATAAGCATGATTTTCCCCAGTATTTGAAATGTAATTATTAAAGCATTGTTAAAATGCCAGAAGTCTTTTATATTTAATGTGTGTAGACGCAAATGGAAGCATGTATAGTAGTCATTCAGTATTTATTGCTATGATGAATCTAATGTTGATAGATAAATGGGTTTTAAAAGAAAATAACTATTAATACAGCAGACCCAATCCCACCTCTGTGTTTTTCTTGAGGTATTTTGAAAAAGTTAAAAGACAAAGCAAATCTTTGTTTTATTTAATTTAGAGTGTAAATATATGCCATAGAGTGATGTGGTATTTGAGAGTGGAGAGTATAGGACATTCTCAAAACCAATCAGGACTGATTAGGATTTGCAACTCTAATAAAATTGTGGATTATTGCACTAGATATAGTATTTTTATGCAAATTATATTTTTTTTACCATATGACAGAAGTGTTAACTTATTCTTAGAACTCATCAGAAACTACATATAAAGATGTAGCACTAAAACTGTTTGATCTAATGAAATCTTAGTGCTATTAAAGCAACTTAGAGTTCTTTTGTGAAGCCAGGGAATCTTACAGGGAAATGTTTCACATTCTCCTGACTCTTCTTTTTTCTCTAGGCCCTTGGTACCTGAATAAATATCACTTTGCAAAATTCAGAGAGTGTATTAGGTTCATTGAGAACCTATAACCTAAATGGCTTCTTAAGGTTACTTCTATGTTTGAAATTCTCTGTGCTCTGTTCTCCTTGGCAGAGCAAAGAGAGAATCTGTTTTTTTTGAGAGAAATCAAGTTGAATCAATTCAGGTAGATAACTAATTCCTTTTTATCAAGCTAGTAAAAAAGCTTTCATAAAGGCACCTAATATATTCATTGTATTTTAACTCAGCAGCACATCAGAAAGTTTTCTTCATGTATAGTTCTAATATTGAGGGGTTTTTTTAAATCAAAAGTAAGATTATTTCTAGCCATAGATGTGTACTTGAGAGAATATTGAACTGGTATTTCTGTATAAAAATCTGACAGGCTTTCAATGTGGAATGCTTATGTTCAGTTGTAAAGGTCTAACAAGAACCAGTTGTTTCTGAGGAAGGACACTTAATGTATTACTTTAATTGTTCTCATTACATGTTCCTCCCATTTCTTTTAATGAGTTTGAGATGCTTTTCATGAAATACCTTAAAAATACATACTTAATGGATTGATAGAGAGTTTCAAACTTTATGTGGGTCTTTTTTCATGGAGAATTTCTGAGCAGGATATCTTGATTTTATAATTGAATCTAAAATAAATGAAAGTGAAACCATTATTTTGTATTTCTCCCCCTTTGATTTTTTTTTTTTTTTTGAAGCCAGTGGAAACGCCATGTGTGTAAAGGGATACATTGTCTAAATCTTAGTTAAATTGAAAAGGTTAATTTAAAAAAAAATATTTTCTGGAGTGAAAGAAATATGCATTAGCATAATTTCCTATGCAGGGCTCAAAAACAGTGTTGTCATATACTCTAAAGAAATTGAATGTTACAATGGAAATGTGTGATCTCATGGTGAACTATAATCTTCAGATGTTTGGAGGGTTGTTTTCTAGGTAACTTGAATGAAATTAGTTGCTTGTATGGATTTTTTTAACTGTCAGATAAAGATGAACTATTGTATAGAATATTATTTTACTACAGAACCATTGCTTAGAACTAGGGACATACATGTAGATTGCTACCTATTAATAGGACTCTATAGCCCTCAATATTTCTTCCACTAAAACCTGAAGTGCCTACTATTAAAGGGCCTTTATTAAAAATGTAGATGGATTATTTTGTAGGGAGAGAACAAAACATTTTCAAACTGGATTAGTGGTTCCGAACCCTACTATGGATCTGGTTAGATTACTCTGATCACCACTGTGTTCTTAGAAGCATCTAGCCCAGTGCCTGGCATATAAATGCCAAAAACTAATATAGTCTATATTTTAATTTTTGTGGATTGAACTATCTAGAATTTCCTGTCTCCTAATATACTGCCAACTTAACTAAAAGTCAGCAATGTTAGAATAAATATTTTATCATTATTAACTTATTGTCTATTTATTAAGTGGTACTTAGAGAATGAAGTGCTAGGAATATTTGTTAAAGTTTATTTCTGAATTTCTGTGCCTAAGGGTGAATAATAGTCTTACTTTAAAGTTGGACTGTGTTAAAGGTTTTCAAAGTGAAAAGCTAAGGGGAAAAAACTCTTAAGAGTAAGGCGTCAAAGTGTTTTTAATAGTTATTGTTTTTGATTGTGTAAATGGGGTATGGGAACTTCAATTACGTTTTTCCATATGGTGCTTGCAGATTTACTGTTTTAGAGGTATTCTTTGCTCTTAGCACATTATTAGTCTTTTGTATTTGTGCTAAGCATTGAGAAGTCACATCTAGTTCTAGCTGACCCCAAAGAGTACAGGATTGTTTCCGCTATAGCTTAGAATGGGTTGGAAGGAGTAGGAAGCTGTCAAGCTGGCAGTGTTACATAGAGAACATCCAGGTGGGTGCCTGAAGAATGCCTTCTTTGGTGGGTGGGTCAGAGAGTACAGCAGCCTGACTCATTAAATGTGGTCTCTACGGTCTCGTTGCTTGTCCCTCACTTATTTTGAAGGAAAAGAAAAGTAGTTGTGATCTGAAAGTGATGCCTCTTGGATGAGATAGTTAACATGACCACTGACTAATCGGAAGTGACATGATTAATGCTTTTTTCCCAATAATTATTTATGAAATAGTTCACCCTCAACCTCCCTTTGGGTTTGTTAGATGTGAAACAACAGGGAAAAAATATATGATGATCTCAAACTATGAAATTCTCCGGTTTATAAACCTCCTTATTTTCAACTATATTACACTTTTCTCCCTCTGAATGTACACTCTGCTCTGTACACTCTTTTTGTCTCAAGACCCTCAAAGATAGCAGTCCCTTTTTTTATTTCTCTTGCCTTCTTTCTTAATCTTGACCTTGCCGTCCTCAGTGATGCCCACAACACCTAAGTTCCATGGTCGCATACCTTTATGCCATCCTTAGGTTGCCACTTCTTAATCCTCTTCTATAATCCTGTCTCACCTCTTTGCTTCACGACCTGATTTCTTGAATAGGTAATCTATAATACCTTCCTTCTTGTCACTCCTTTCAACTTCAACTCTTTTTCTCTTGACTTCTATCAAAATCAAGCTATGGAAATTGATTTCTTCTAAGTTACTAGTTACCTTGTAATCACCATGTCTAGTGTGACCACGTTGCAACATTTGACGTGATTGACTAAGCCCTTTCTTCTTGAATTCTCTCTCCTTTTTGCCTCTGTGATACTGGTGACAAAGGATTATTTTTATTCTCTCTAACAGGTTATTTTCACTATTATTCTGTGGTTAATATCTTCCCTAAATCAGAGTCCATGGGGGAGTATTGAAGGTCACCTCATGCAAACAAAGATGAATCCAGAGGACAAGGGTGGGGCTGGAAATGAGAAACCATATCAGTAGTCATGACTATAGAGCTAATCAGGATCTTGGGCAATTACCTCAAATAAAGCTGAAGTGCCCATAGCCTTTCAGTTTGACAGCTGGCATTCTGACAAGTCAGCTTGATTTAAAAACACATGGTTGGAATCTGGCAGTGAGAAACTTGAGGGCTGGGATTCCATCTGTCCCTCTGTCCCTCTGGCTGCCTTATGAACCCATCGACCAATCTCTGTTTCTATGCTGACTCTCAGTACTTAGGAAAGAAGCTGTACCATATGCTGGACATTCTTGAAGTATGATTCTAACTTCCAAAAATGTTTTTCCAAATCATACGTGTTTGGTGACACAAGGTGTTGGAATTAACCTGCCAGGAGGAGTCTAGTATCTTTTTTTTTTTTTTTTTTTTACCACTTATTACATCTTGGGTTCTTGGAAATGGCTGTAGGAGATCTACATGGTGGTAAGTATAGAAGGTAGTGGTGGGAAGCAAGAGGGGCTCTGCACTAAAAGTAATTTTGGATGGAACGTGGGAGTGTTAAGACTTTAGATTGGTTTGAGAAGTAGTTAGAGTTTTTAGCATGGTTTGTTTAAATCTCCCCTTCTGAGGAGTAGTAGGCTGTCCATGTTAGGGCATTAATCAGGTTGTTGGTGTGTTGTTAGGTTCCTGAATCTGGGATTTCCATTCAAGTTAGTAAGGAGTACTGAGAATCAGAGAGACAGACCAAGTCAGAACCTATTAAGGAAAGCTGAGATTGAAATACCAGGAAGTGCAGTACAAACATTGACACCCTCCCCCCAAAGTGAAGGGAATGATGGTGTCACAGGTTTGAAATTAGGCAGAGAGGAGACTACAGTGAGGTTAGGTGGTGAAAAAAGGGAGGAGGACCTGAGTGACCACCGCAACCAATTTGGAGTGTGCTGGATCTTCTTTGCATTTCATGGATGAATGGTTTTGAGTGTATCAGACAAGTTTAAGGAGTTAGGTAGAGTGGAGGGGTAGTATGAATATGTGGGAAGGAGAATCAGATGAGGTCTATAATTTGAATGCTTTCTCTTAGCTCTCCTTGTTTTAGTCTCTTGCTTATTTGAGGGTATCTGGTGAGTCTTTCTGGATGTTCTACAGCTGTTGAAGGTATTGCTTGGTAGCTGGGGTTATTTATATCTTGCTCAGAGGTGATGACAAGCAGCTGAGTGGAAGCTGTGGTGTCTAGTGTTATCTCCCCTAATCAACTGCTGGCTCCTTGAGTCCAGGATTTATAGCTTACTTATTTTATAGCACTTTCTCAGGGACTCATTTTGAATGAGGGCATACCAGAAGTATTATAAAGAACAATCTATAGAAAGTTTTATTCTATAGAAAAGCTTTTTGTGAAAATATGCAATATGACATTATTGCTGTATGATAGGCATTTTATGAAATAATGAAGAGAAAAACAAGAATATACTTGTCTGAAATCTGTTGTTTATAGAAGCTCCAAGGTATATTAACATGAAATTTCAATTGCCATTTATCCCAACGGATCAAAAGTGTCCTATTTGACAGAAGATCTTTTTTTTTTTTAAACATATGATTGGTAGTTTAGTGTTCTTTTTAAAAATAATAAACAAATGAATGTTTCAGGAAACCTGTGATAGATTGAATCAGGTGGAACTGATTTAATGTTATGGATAATTACATAATTAGTGCTGTAAAAAATAAACCATACTATCTACTTGATGGACTGGAGCTGCTGTGAAGGAGGTGTGTAATTATACAATCAGCATCCTCCTCCTATGCTGATTCTAGGTAATCCTTTTTCTGTCTTGTCTGAGAAGGGACTTCCTGTCTTGTGTTTCCTGATGTTATTTAAGTGAACAAAGCTGAACATTGAATAGTTTCCAGTCCCTTGATAAGTCTCTTCATGTTCTGTTTCTATGTGAGAGTATCCTCTGAGACCAGTGGCATTCCAACTTTTTGATATAAACCCACAAAAAGACATACATTTTACAGCAGGACCCAGTACACTCCACATACACATACTTGAAACTAAGCTTTATGAAATAATTTGTTTTTATATGTCCTGCTTTACTAATCTATTCTGCTGTATTTAATTTTTTTTTTTTTTTAAATTCTGGTCGAGGCCCACCGCTTGATTTCAGAACCTGCTAATGGCTTATGACTCTCATTTGGAAAATACTACCTAGACTTTTGGTGATTGCTAATGTTAGTGGGAAGGATTCTGAAAGTAGTGTAATGGGGCTGCCATGGGCTTTGGGTAGCAGGTGGCGTAGCGTGGTTGATAGAGCAAGGGCTTTGGAGTTGGGCAAATTTGGTTTTAAATCCCAACTTTCCTTCATTTTAACTGTATACTTTGAACCTTCTTGAGCCTCAAATCCCTCATCTGTAAACCCGGGCCCCAAATACTTAAGGGAGTCAGGAGGTGGGGAATCAGAGGCTGTGCCTAAGCGGGGTTGATGTGTGCATTAAATGATATCATGGAAGAAACACCTGGCCAGTGCTGGGAAAGTAAAACACATATTGCGGGCAGTGCTTCATAACTTTTATATTCCTTTCCCTGCTCTTTTTCAACATCAGACATGTCCACAGTTGAAGGGTGTGGGAACAGTCCCTGCCTCACAGGGTGGTTTATGAGGATCAGATAGGATGATGGGGGCAAGGATAATAAATGTTAATTTTTATTAGTGCCACTTAAGGCAGCTTTACGGTTTCAGAGTAAATGTGTGCAAGGGGGATCGAGTCCTACAATGGTTAATTGACAGTAGTGGAAAACAAAACTGGTTCTGAAATTCTGTGTTGTGACTGTTAGCAGCAAGGATTGTTTTGAGATACAGTGGTGTTGCATGTTGATATTGGAGAGCTGCTACCAAAACTGCCAAAGGATGATTTATAACAGTGCCCGTTATAAATTGCTATATACAGGTTGTTCCATTTTGCATTATATGTAGAATTTAAAGAAACTTTAAAATTATTCAACAAAGGATTTTGCTTCATTAAGACCTGGAAAATGAACATCAGAAGACAACTAATTACCTATTGTATAATATTTGTCAAGTTTTCTTTACCTTAACTGGAATACAGTATAATAATGTAATTGTGAGACTTAGAAAAAAATGTAACTTCCATCTGACTGCGTGAAATCTTGGAGAGGGGAGAATTATCATTGTACAATTGTATGTTGTTTATAAAACCACCTCCTTTTCTTTCAATGTGTTATAGTTCTTACTACTGCTGAAATAGTTCATGACTTTGAAGTGCTATTTCCTCGCTAGTTCCAATTTTTAACTTTCTTGCCTGAAAGGAAATTTCTCGGTTTTTATGCTGTCTGTGCTCCTCTCTTCCATGCATCTTTTCTCTGGGATTCTACTGATATTGTGATTATTTAGGGGTAACCTGGGCTCTGTTGGTCGTGGGAAGGGATATAAATCAGCTAAGGCAAATATGAAGCAATGGCAGCTACAAAGCATCTTTTCCGTCTCTTATTTTCCACGGTGTCCAGTCTCTGCTTGCTCTGAAATTTTTAGGTATATGTTGATTGAGTGTACTTAATTTCTGTGCCTTTTCTATGTTTTCATCCCCTTACATCACATTAAGAAATCCCCTAACGCTTGTGTTACGTTCAGCTCACCCTTCCAGACATTCAGGAGAAAAGGCCTGGCTCCTTTAAGACAGAAGCACCTTTTTCTCTGCCAGAAAGCTCATTGTAAAACTGAAGGGCTTAACCAAAAAGGGCTTTAATGTAAATTGAATGAATATTGATAGAGAAAGGAGGTTAATTGGCCTTAGTAACTTGGTTGCTAAGGAAGCATTTTCCTGATTGGGAGGAAACTCTCCTGGGTGTTGTGCATCTTGTTGTGGACCTAAGATGCTTTGTTTTATCTCTTGCTTTCTGTTCCTGAGTTGGAAGAGGAAAGAGCAGAAAGCTATCATAGGAATGAAAAGCTGTGGGAAGCAGATGGTTGCTCTCTCTTAGCTACAGAAAGAGAGAGCTAAATACTGACTAGCAACAAGCCAATGCCAGCAAGGACTCTTTGTTTAAGGCAGACATTTGGAAATACCATGAGGGCAAGATATAAAGAACTTGCATAGGAGAACATAGAGAGGTTGGACTAGGGTTTTTTCAGTTCCTGAAAACATGCAGGTGAGAGAAATTAAAGGACATTGTGAGTGGATATCCAACAACCACATTAAATAATAAGGTTACATGTTTTCAGTGTGGGTGAGGTAATTAAGGAAGTTATTCAGCTTGTATTTAGTTTGCATTTTGAAGGTTTTATACTATATTATATGTTAAGTTTAGTAGATTTAGAATTTGTTAATCTATAATTATCTTAAAAAAGAATGTCTAGTTACAGATATCTCTTTATGTTATCATATAGTTTATTGCTTAGTGTAATAAAAGTAAATTTGGAGTAAATAAATTAAAAATTTTCAGGGAAATAATTTTTTTTACCAAAACGAAAATGTCTTTGAATGTTGACTAATCCATATATGCTAATTATCCTTTTAATTGATTTGTGAAATATTATCTCCACATACTAAATGGTACTTCAGTAACCTCAGGGAGTTAGTGCCTATATTTTAGTTTATTTCACTTTTTTTCCACTCACTGAATACTTTTGAGTATCTGCTGAGCATCAGGTATTGCGTTAAAGGGTACCAAAAGAAATAAAGCACTCCTAGGAAGTAGTGACATAATTCTCAGGAGAGTATGGAAAACAAAAATAGTTTTGCTGCCATTTTATGGTCTGTTTTAGCTTTTCTAGGTTTTCTTCATTGTTGACATTGAATATTATTATTTGTAATGAGTATTATTATTTAGTTTTTTATGACACGTTTAAATTGTGAAATTCTTTTCAACAGTGTTATTTGGATTTTTTTTGTAGACATAGACCTAAAGAGATAGAAGTTCTTGGCTCCTCCTATGACCCTGGATGGGGTCATCCTTGATAACCTCTCTGAATTTACCTGCTTTTCTTGGCCATATACTCTTATACTTTGAGTGTGATAGGAGGAAAAGAGGAAAAGCAAAATGTGGTGAACCTTTTGAGGGCCTCTGATTATAATAATATTCTCAGAGAAGCTAGTTTACCATGGAACTACTTATGTATAACCAGAGGGCTTAGTAAATATATGCGTGGTCATCCATGATGACTCCCACACTGCAAGGCCAGACAGCATGATCAAGTAAAACACATTGATAGAATAATAGAATAAATTGGACCCCTTCAATAGGATAGTAATAGAATAACATATTAAATATATGGAGAGTACTTAATAGTCTCCTTCCTTTTTAAATGTGAAGGTACAGGTACTTTCTAATAGTTAAAAAAAATTTGTGGTTAAGTCTACATTTTCAGATTTATCTGCTCCCTAATTCTAATCTTCCTTCACGATCTATTGGTTTAGGCTTCTTATATCCTTTGTAACTTGGATTGTCTTTCAAAGATGTGAGGTTTAGTTAATGAATGGTGTCTTCAGGAGAAAGGAGAGCAACAAATATAAAGTTCAGTGTTAAAAGGTAAATATTTTGTAGATTTTAAGCAGAATGATGAATAATGAGAGAGCACAATGAGAGAAACTGACATGCCAATATTTAGTGGCCCTTTGGATGTCACATTTATTTTAACTTAGTATTTATTACCTTGTAATAAGTGTATTGTTTATTATTTTTTGTAGTTGTGAGAGAGACTGCACTGAGCTGAGATTAAAAAAATTTTTTTTTAGAACTCAACTGCTTCTATTAAGATGAAGCTCAGCTAGTAAACTCATTAAGTAAGGACCCTAGGCAGTTCTCTAGTATTGAGACTGAAAGCACAGATTGCAGACATCTTTGCATCACCGTCATGAATGACCTTGAAGGAAGCCAGCACTTCATAAAGCAAAATCGTCTCTGTGGCACTTTGTTCCGATTTGATTGATGCTTTAGAAAAAGCTGTAAGATTTTCTTTTCTTTCTAGTGTGGAGCCTATACTCCTTATACTTCATAGATTTTTGTACTTGTCTGGAGTATTTTGTTGGCAGGTTCTTATAGGTTCTGATCTTTCACTGACTGTAATACAAGTAAGCAGTGAAAACTCTCCTTTGATCAATTATTATTATGGAGTGAGGTCTTGGTGCATTGGGATCATAGTTTTTACGAATGGAAAAATACTGAATTTCTAACTTGAGTGTAATACAATCATTTTTCTTCCATCATAATCTTTCCAAGCATCTCAGTTGGTTGCAGGGTCTTTAATACTGACATTTTATGATTTATATTATTCAAAGGATATACATTTCTGTCTAGCCACTATCCACTGTGCTTTCTTAGATTGATAATTGCCCTCCTTTTAGTTTTTACCTTAATGTTCAGTGACAGTATAGTGTACATTTTTATATCCAAAGAAGAGGACACTAGAAACCTTAGAAGATAAAATGATTATTTTACCTCTTTGAAGTTACTTGATCATCTCCTATGTAAGAAGTTATAAGTAAGGAGTAATCATTCATTTGTCTTCTCTGAGCACTGCTGGAGGAACATCAGGCTCTGGAAGGTGTGTAAAGGCTATATTGGGACCCTTGGGGCTAGGTGTTTAAGAGTTCCCATATGCATTACCGTGAGGTGGAGCTAATATCGGGTGCAATCTGATGTATTGCTGAGACCATTATAGCCTTCTCCTCTCTACCAGGGAGCCCCGTCAGGCCGTG
This sequence comes from Leptonychotes weddellii, assembly GCF_054177405.1. NCBI lineage: Eukaryota > Metazoa > Chordata > Mammalia > Carnivora > Phocidae > Leptonychotes > Leptonychotes weddellii. Next base: position 84,994,566 of record NC_138375.1, on the reverse strand, counting down.
CCTCCAAACCTCAGCACCTCACTTACCCCCTTTGGGATCTGAATTCACTGTTCCTGACCTACTTCTTCTAACCTGACACTGAATTTTGCATCTCGATTGGCCCACCTTTCTGCTTTTCCTTATAATTGGTCCTGTATGAATCTCCAGTTATTTCTGACTGCACCCTTGCAATTCAATTCAAATTCATGGGGTCACTTCCTTTGTTTTACAGTTTGGTTTGATGCGGTATGGTTCTATCTGAACTAAGCCAGTCGTTTGGTTTTTTTGGATAGACTTCCAGTCCTAATCATTAAACTTCTGTCTTATGAAAATAAAAGGGTAAAATCAGACTTTTTTTTTCCTAGGCCCCTTGACCATAGCAATCCATGTCTCCTGGAATTCAGTGAAGTGACTTTGTGAGAAATTTTGAAGAAGGTAGTAAAAATATGAGAAGTGTAATTTGGGAACACCTAAATACCTGTTCTCTTAGATCTTCTCATTTGTTGAACCCAGAAATAGCTCAGTAAATAGGCACTTAGCCAGGCTGAGTTTTTTTCCTTCAATTATGTGATTAACGTCATGTCTCACGGGCAGCTTCATTTTGAAGACCCTCTTGAGAGTCTTTGAACACCCTTCATTTATTCTAAATCCCTTATATAATATATTTTCTGGCTGATGGACGTCTAGATTTTTCTCTTTTAGAAGGACACTGTGGGGCGCCTGGGTGGCTCAGTTGGTTAAGCGACTGCCTTTGGCTCAGGTCATGATCCTGGAGTCCCGGGATCGAGTCCCGCATCGGGCTCCCTGCTCGGCAGGGAGTCTGCTTCTCCCTCTGACCCTCCTCCCTCTCATGCTCTCTGTCTCTCATTCTCTCTCTCTCAAATAAATAAATAAAATCTTTAAAAAAAAAA
>NC_138375.1:84835461-84993176 GCF_054177405.1 Leptonychotes weddellii | reverse complement strand
GCGCCTGGGTGGCTCAGTTGGTTAAGCGACTGCCTTTGGCTCAGGTCATGATCCTGGAGTCCCGGGATCGAGTCCCGCATCGGGCTCCCTGCTCGGCAGGGAGTCTGCTTCTCCCTCTGACCCTCCTCCCTCTCATGCTCTCTGTCTCTCATTCTCTCTCTCTCAAATAAATAAATAAAATCTTTAAAAAAAAAAAAAAGAAGGACACTGTGAATGCATTGAGACAAAGTTTCAGCCTTTTATCCAGCTGTTAGTAACTTTTCATTATTTTTTTAACCAAACTACTGAAATGATTAGAAATCCATTTACTTTCATGAAACAGAAGGCAAATAAATAAGTATGGAAGACTGAGGTTTTAGTAAACAGATATATTTATAATTTTTCCATATAGTCACAATCAAGGTTTTCTTCAAAACTGATTTTGTAAAGTAGGTATATAAACAGTTATAGCAGAAAATTTAAAATTATTAATGGCACACATAGAATATAGAATTACAGTAGATACTAAATTTCTAAAAAACTGTTGCTCTATTAAGCTTGTAAAGTAACAATGGGTATTTGCAAAAATATGTTAAAAATTCTTTTAGAAAATGTTTTGTATTATTCAAAAGCTATATTAAAGGACTATTGTATTTATTTCTAATTATTTCATATTTGGCCCTCAAATGCATTTAAGATGTCAAAATATTTTATTTTTATTTGTGACTTGATTGTTGGTTGATTACAATATGCATTTTGGAGTAATAATGAATTAAAATTGGTACTATTGAATTAGAATAAAAGCTTACAAATTTTAAACAGATGTGACTGTGGATGTCACATAAAAAGTCTTCATTTAAAAAAAATTTAAGTGGGTCAGTGGTGGATTCATTACAAGATGTTTGAGTTTTTCACCAAATGATCATTTCCCATCACTCATCAATTCAATTATCAACTTTTATTGAATAACTACTATGTACTACTTAGTAAAAAGAAAAAATAATTAAGATGTTATTCCTACTTCCAAAAAATGTTTAAAAGCTACATATTTTAATAAACAGTTGAGTGGATTCTACAAAGAAAATATTTTCTGTTATTATGTTACTGTTATTTAAAGCCAGTTATAATTTGTAATATGAAATAATGTAATAAAATTAAAAGTGGCAATAGAATTAATAAAGCCATGAAAAGTAGCAATAGACAAATAAAATAGTAATAGCTTTAGGGATATAACTGAAATACAAAACATATGTATATTATAAGCCTGTTTTGCATGTGCCTGAGTGATTATGTTTTAAGTATGTGTTCTGACTCTGTATTGCTGCCTAAAAAGCCACTGCAAAATGTAGTGATTTTAAGTAACAGTCTGAGTCTAGAGTCATTTGATGTCTCAACTGGACTACACATCCAAGATGGCTTTTTCACTCACATGTTTGACACCTTAATTCAGATGGCTGGAATTCTTGCTGCTGGCAGGACATCTCTTTCTTTCTACATGTCCTCCCTACATGGCTAGCTTGGGCTTCCTCTAGCATGGATGTTTTAGGGTAGTTAGACTTCTTAGCTGGTGGCCTTCTTTCCCAGAACACAGAGTCCAAGACCCGCATGGCACCAGAAGGGATTCTTACTAACTTAACCTTAGAAATTATGCCACATAACTTCTTTCACATTCTCTTGGTCAGAAATGAGTCTCAGGCCACCCAGCTTCAAAGGCAGGAAACCACACAGGGGCCTGTATACACTCAGAAGGCTTGGTTTATTGTGACAGGGAAGAGGAGAAAGAGGAAGGAGGAGCTACCACAATGTATAATATTTTTTCATAAGTGCATTGTAATCATTTCAGCATAGATTTGATAAAATTTTTATCAGCATAATTCCAAAATTAAAATTCATACTAATTTTATAAGGAACGATATTTTATGGCTAAATTGTACATTCATCTGTAGGTTAGTAAGTGTTTTAGTTGCAATGAGAAAAATAAATCTTTCCAAAATATTGGCCTTAATCCTTTCATTTCAATTTATATTGAGTATATAGTAGGTGTAGAGTATTGCCCAACTAGTTAGGGGAAAGTTAGGGGAAAGAATTATAAGACCCTGATTTACAAGACCCAGCACTCAAGCAAATATTAGGTTTTGAGACAAGATTAGCACATCCAGAGTCAAATAGCAACCCACAGCAGTGACACAAATTTTCAAGGAAGGGAGAGAGAAACATGGTCTGAAATTATTTAGGAAGTCTTCGTAACAGAATTGAGACTACGCTAACGACTGAAGAATGGATGAAATTTTAGGTAAATGAAAAGTCCAAGGACAGTATAAACTTGAGTGTGTAGAATCACTCCGTATTTTGAAAAGTGCTATGTAATAATGGAAATTGTTATTAATGGGACTTAGGAGATCCATCCCTTAATGAACAGAACAGATCCATGTAATGTATGACTAGATTGTGGAGAGCTTTTGTATTGACATCTGTTCTTTCTCCCTGTTCAGCATTCATTTTTCACTTCTCTGATTAGGTAATTTTATTTTTCCTCAACTGATTCATTTGATGAATATTTACTGAGCTCATACTATATTTCAGAAACTGATATTTTTTTTAAGATTTTATTTATTTATTTATTTCACAAAGAGAGAGAGAGCATAAGCAGAGGGGTAGGGGCAGAGGGAGAGGGAGAAGCAGGCTCCCCGCTGACCAGGGAGCCCGACATGGGGGCTCGGTTCCAGGACCCTGGAATCATGACCTGAGCCAAAGATAGACACTTAACCGACTGAGCCACCCAGACGCCCCCAGATACTGTTCTATATGCTGGAGATACAGTGGTGAATATCACTGTCAAAGCCTAGCCCTTAGGAATCTTCCTTTATGTTCCCCAACTGGGAATTGTTTTGTTAAGACAATGAATCAAAGTGTCCTGCCCTCCCCTGGCCTAGGGTAAGCATATGACTAACCTAACAGAGGCCCAAGGATGGAAAACGGATGGAGTTGACTTATTCTGACTGTGGTGCCCTGAGGAGTCTATTAGTTCTTTTCATCTACATCCTCAGAGCTAACATGCTTCCTATCTTTTTCCCAGGCATGAAGTTTTTCCTTAAATTCTGGTAACTAGCACCCATCCTTTCAATAAATCGCTTTTTGCTTTGTTTTGCTCCAGAGTCAGTTTCTATTGCTTGCATCCAGTGAGCAATAAGGCAGTATTGTATTCCTGTGTCTTTTCCTAAAGGATTTGAACTAAATTGTGTAATCAGTAAGGCACTCTTGGCAGTTTTTGAACAGGTTTATTTATTTATTTGTTTGTTTGTTTGTTTATTTAAAGTAAGCTCCACACCCAGCCCAGAGCCCAACGCAGGGCTTGAATTTACTAACCTGAGATCAAGACCTGAGCTGAGATTAAGAGTCCGACACTTAACCGACTGAGCCACGCAGGCACCCCCACAGAGCTTTATTTTTAAGAAGGTTTGGAGATGTCTTGATAGGTTAGAACAGGGAAAGATTACAATTAGATTGACCATAAGAAGGCTGTTAAAATGTCCAAGTATATAGGAATAAAGGGGTGAATTATGCTGATTGCAGGAGTAAAAAGAAATAATGGGGAAGAGCAGGGCTGGGATTAGCGTGAGGCAAGACAGGCATACTCACCTAGCATGAGTGCCTCCTTTAATTTTTTGCCCTACGTGCCTCTCTTAATTCATCCTAGACCTCACCCTGGGGATGATTTATTTAAAGGAAATATTAAAGGTCTTGATGACTGATTAGCTATAGGGAGTAATCATAGTCATAACTACACCTGCTACTATGTGCAGATACTGTTTCTAAGCACTCTGACTTTAACTCAGAGGTACTGTGTGGGGTCAATTTTACTATCTCCATTTTCCTGTTGAGTAACCTGAAGGAAGCTCAGTGAAAGGTCTAGGTCACCTAGGTAATGAGGGAAAGAACTGGGGTATAAGAAAAAGGGATTGAAAAAAGAGTTCTACTAAACATATGAGGAGGAATTAGTGCCAGTTCTATACAAGCTCTTTCAGAAAATGTAAGAGGGAACACTTCCTAGTTCATTTTTTTTTTTTAAAGATTTTATTTATTTATTTATTTGAGAGAGAGAGAATGAGAGACAGAGAGCATGAGACAGAGGAGGGTCAGAGGGAGAAGCAGACTCCCTGCCAAGCAGGGAGCCGATGAGGGACTCGATCCCGGGACTCCAGGATCATGACCTGAGCCGAAGGCAGTCACTTAACCAACTGAGCCACCCAGGCGCCCTTCCTAGTTCATTTTATGAAGTTTGTATTATACTGTTAGCAAAATCAAACAAAATATCCCTTATGAATATAGATGTAAAAATCCTGAACTAATATATATTTTTTTTAAAGATTTTATTTATTTATTTGAGAGAGAATGAGAGAGAGAGCACATGAGAGGGGGGAGGGTCAGAGGGAGGAGCAGACTCCCTGCAGAGCAGGGAGCCCGATGCGGGACTCGATCCAGGGACTCCAGGATCATGACCTGAGCCGAAGGCAGTCGCTTAACCAACTGAGCCACCCAGGCGCCCAAAATCCTGAACTAATATTAACAAATAGAATTCAGCAGTATAAAAAGTTGTACACCATGACCAAATGTGGTTGGTCCTACAGATGCAAGAGTAGTTCAACTATTTGAAAAATAAATCAATATAATTCACTATATTAACTGGTTAAGGAAGAAAAATGACATCATATTATTCAACACAGAAAAAGCATTTGTTCATGATACAAACTGACAAAAAGGAACAGGAGGAAACTTCCTTTACTTGATAAAATGTGTAGTTAGTATTCTATTTAATGGTGAAAGATCGAATGCTTTCCCCCTAAAACTGGGAATGAGACAAGATTGTCTCCTCTCACCATTCTTATTCAAATAGTGATAGAAGTTCCAGCCAGTGCAATAAGGCAAGAAGAGAAAATATAAGGCATACAGATTGAAAAGGAAGAAATAAAACTCTATTTGCAGATGACATGACATGATTTTTTATGTAGAAAATTCTAAGAAATTTATTTTAAAAAAACACAACAAACCTAGAACTAATAAGTTAGTTTATCAAGGTCACTGGATATAAGAAAACATAAAAAAATCAATTGTTTTTCTGTATGCTAGCAATGAACATGTGGACAGTGACATTAAAAATATCACAGTTGCTCCAAAGAACTGGAAAATATTTAGGTATAAATCTAATAAAATGTTAATAGAACTTGTATGCTGAGAACTATAAAATCCTGATAAAAGAAATCACAGAAAAATAAATGGAGAGATAGGCTGTATTCACAAATCAGAAGGTTTGACGTAGCGATGATATTAATTTTCCCTAAGTAGATAGATGGATTTACACAATTCCTATCAAAATCTCAGCAAGATTTATTGTAGATATAGATAATATTGTCGTAAAATTTTTATGAAAAGGCAAAGGAACCAGAATGGGAGGAATCAGTGTACCTGATTTTCAGATTATGTAGTCACAAGAATAAGGATCATGTGCTATTAGTGGAGGGATAGACACATTGATCTCAATGAAATAGAATAGAGACTCCAAAAATAGACCCACATAAATATGTCCAACTGATTTTTGACAAAAGTACAAGAACAAATCAGTTGAAGAAGATATCCATTTCAACAACTGTAGCTGGAGAAATTAGACATCCAGAAGCAAGAAATGAACCCTGACCTAAGTCTTAACACCTTATACAGAAATTAACTCAAAGTGGACCATGGGCTTAAAAATACAATATAAAACTATAAAGCTCTTAGGAAGAAAATAAGAAAGAACTTTTGGAATCTAGGACTATAAAAAGAATTCTTTGATATGAGACCAAAATCATTATCCATAAAAAGAAATATCGATAACTTGGACTTCCTCAAACTTAAAAACTTTGCTCTGAAGAAGACCCAGTTAAGAGGATGAAAAGAAAAGTCAGAGTGGGGGAAATTATTTACAAACCACATATCCAAGTAAGGACTATTATTGAGAACATATAAAGAGCTCTTGTGGGGCACCTGGGTGGCTCAGTAGGTTAAGCGACTGCCTTCGGCTCAGGTCATGATCTCAGGGTCCTGGGATCGAGCCCTGCATCGGGCTCCCTGCTCGGCGGGGAGTCTGCTTCTCCCTCTGCCTGCTGCTCCCCCTGCTTGTGCTTGCTCTCTCTCTCTCAAATAAATAAGTAAAATCTTTAAAAAATAAAGAATTCTTGAAACTTAAACAGCCCAGTTGAAAATAGGCAAAAGACATGAAGAATTGCTGATGATATAAAGATGTGAATTAAAGCCACAATGAGATATCAGTACACACCTATCAAAATGGCTAAAAAAAAAATTTTAAACAAACAAACAAAAAACCAGATTCAGTACCAAAGCTGGCAAGGATACAGAGAAACAGAAATCACCCCTACAACTGCTGGTTGAAATGTCAAATGACCTAACCACTCTGGAAAAAACTGGTGGTTTCTCAAAAACTAAACCTTCACCTACCATTCGACCCAGCAATTATACTCCTAGGTGTTTATCCTAGAGAAATGAAAACGTACGTTCATCCAAAACCTGTACACAAATTTTTATAGCAGTTTTATTTGTAATAACAAAAAACTGGAAATAACACTTTAATGGGCGAGTAGTTAAAAACAACAACAACAACTGTGGTACAGCCTTACTATGGAGTCCTATGGAATACTATAGAGGAATAAAAAGAAAAAGTACTGATAGGTACAACAACCTCAATTAATCACTAGAGAACTATGCTGAGTGGATGAAACCAGTCCCCCAAGGTTACATAATGTATGATTCCATTTATATAACATTCTTTAAGTGATAAAAATTATAGATTGGAAAACAGATTAGTGGTTGCCAGGGTTAAGGAGAGGGTGAAGATGGGAGGGAAGTGAGTGTGGCTATGAAAGGGCAACACAAGGGATCTTTGTGATGATGGAAATGCTCTGTGTCTTCCCTGTATCAGTGTTCATATCCTTATTTTAATTTTGTACTCTATCTCTGTATCTCTATCAGTATCGATATCTATATAGATATCTATCTATATCTATATCTGTGTATACCTATATATCTATATACATATGTACATATCTATATACAAATATACATATCTATATATATATCTATATTTCTAAAAATATATATATTTTTAGAAAGAGAGCATGAGCGAGGGGCAGGGGAAGGGACAGAGAGAATCTTAAGTAGGCTCCATGCCCAACTCGGGGCTTGATCTCACCACCCTGAGATCATGAACTGAGCTGAAATCAAGAGTTGGATGCTCAACCCACTGAGCCCCCCAGGTGCCCCTACTTTTGCACTATATTTTTGTAAGAAGTAACAGTTGAGAAGAATTGAGTAAAGGACATACTTCTTATATTATTTTTTATAATACACATGTATCTGACATGTGTGTATAATCATCTCAAGATTGAAAGTTTAGTTAAAAAATTATTTTAGATTTCAAAGCTAATAACAGGGAGAATGAAGGTGCTTTTTAATGTAACTAAGAAAATCCCATTCCTTCAATGCGGGTGGTTTCTACAACTTATTAGAAAAATCCACTGAAAGAACAAATTAACACAAATGTGATGATGTTTGATAAGCTCTTAACATCTTAGAGATTTCTGTATATTTTAGAAAGAGAAAACTTACTGACTGAAATGAATCTCTAATTGAGGTGATTTCAGGCGACATGATCAAATTAAGGGGAGCAATCCTAGTAATTTGGGATGTTTTTGGGGGAGGGAGTAATGTATAGGCAGGCGGTTCTTTCTAGGGACCCCATTCAGAAGTCAGCTTTTTTGCTATGTCTGCCTTTTTAAACCTTTTTTCCCTCCCTCAATTCAGTGGCTTCCATGACACTCATACAGGAAAATTTGACAATAGAGTAGAGCTAAAAGGAAGCAACTCAGGAGTGACCATTTGAATGTATACTTTTTTACTTGAAGTTAAGAACTGGATTTCTCCTTTAATATTGTTAGCATGCTTTGTGGGTAGGGACATAGGATTTAATCTTGCTATTACATTAATTTCCATAAAATGTCTTCTTGCAGATTTCACACTAAGGGACTAAGAAATTCTCAAGAGACCTGCATGTTGACAAAGTCCTACCTAAAATTAAACAAGATCTGTTTTTACCATATTTTTGTAGTGTGGAAAAAATTGACTTGAATTTTATCTCGTATTTGTAGGTTGCAGGGAAGGCTTTTCAAGAAGTGTTTTCAGTTGGATTAATACTGACTTAAGGTCATTTGGTTAATACATAGTCAGGGAGCTGTAAAAACCACATTATAAGATCAGGGTTAATTAGTACCAGTAAAATCATATTATAGTGAATATAATACTAAAAAGCTTTCTGAATAATAAGACTATTTCTATAACAAAATGTTGGAAAACACATGTTTCTGATTTTCGTCTTGAAATGAAAAAATAATTATATTTATAATAAAGTTTGCATACACATACTTAGAATGGAAATAAGGAATTTTTTTATAGAAACACTACTAATTTGGTTTAATAGCTTTTGTATTTGAAAGTGAGTTTGGACATTGTTCTTTTGGATTTGTCCCTTTACATTATCCTCAAAATTTAGTATATGGTATAGTAGCATTCAAACCAATGGAGGGAAAGAATGGTTATTTATTAAATGTTATTAGGATAAACAGATAACCATTTGAAAAAACAAGATTGGGTACCATCTTCGTATCCTATGCCAAAACATGTGCTAAATGTACAAATTCAAATATAAAAGCACTAAAAGAAAACTATTGGTTTATGTTTTTAGAATATGAAGTCGCAGGGGCTTTCTAAACATGACACTAATAACAACAACAAAAAAATATGTTCCTGATCTCTGTTGGTAACAAACCATCCCAAAACTTAGTGGCTTAAACCAACAGTGTTATTGTATCTCTCTTAAGAGTTTGTAGTTTGGTGAGGTAGTTCTTCCATGGGTTTCATCTGGACTCATTTATGAGGCAGCTTTTTTCTGGTGGGTTGGCTGGAGCTGAAGGGCCTAAGAGGCTGCAACGTCTCCCTCTCTGTTGTGTCATTCAGTTGTCCAGCCCAAGTGTCTACATGATGGCTTACTAATTCTTCCGTGGTGTCATTTCTGGGTCACTTTCAATTGATGGATTTTTACGCTTCATTTTGACTTGTATTTTTCTGCTTCTTTGCATGCTTTTTTTTTTTTTTTTTTAATTAGATGCCAGCCATTGGTGGACTTTATCTTGTGTGCTGGGTGTTTTTATATTCTTATAAATATTCTTGAACCTTGTTCTGGGATACTGTTAGGTTATCTTGAAACAGTTTGATCCTTTTCAAATTTTAAAGTTAAGCTTTGTTAGATGGGACCAAACAGTCTTGGCTAGGGCTAATTTTGCTCATTAATGAGGTAAATCTCTTCAGAGGATTTTATCTAATGTCCCATGAATTATGGCTAGTAGGACCCTGAATTACCCTCAGCCCTATGCAAGTATCAGTTTCCTCTGATTCTTTTGGATGGTTCTTTCCTTGAACTGAGTTTTTCCCTCAAACATATGAGCTAATCCATACTCAGCTGAAGATACGAGGGACTTCTTTTTTCTGTGCTGTTCTCTCCTCTGATTCTTTGTCCTGCAAAGTCAACAGTCTTGGCCTCCTTGGATTCTCAGTTCCATCCACTCCACTCAGGAAGCCTGGTGGGCTTAGCCTGGGTATGCCTCCCTGCACGATGGCCTGAAAACTCTCACTAGGCAATAAGCTGGGACAGTCCTAGGACTTACTGTGTTTGTTTCCTATGTTTCAGGGATCACTGTCTTTTGTTGCCTGTGTTCAATGTCTTGAAAAATCATTCTTTCATATTTTTGTTAAGTTTTTTAGTTGTTTCAGGTGGCAAGATAAATCTCTTCTCTGTTACTTTCTCTTAGCTAGGAGTGGAGGTCTTCTAATAACTTTAAATGTCAAGTGATATTTGTATTTTACTATATTAAAAATAAATAATAATACTATATACTATAAACAAACTTGAAAGACAAATGACAAACTGGAAAAGAATTTGCAATTACTGTGCCCTACTAAGGATTAATAGCTCCAATATGTAAGCAGGTCTTGTAAATCAAAAAGAAAAAGATGAACAATTCCAATAGAAAAACGGGAAAAGGAATTTTTATTTGTTTATTTGCTTTTGTTAGTGGGTGGATGGCAAAAGAAGAAATTAAAATGACCAGTAAATACATGAAAAGATTTTCTGTTCTAATGCTAATCAAAGAAATACTATCAGAAATGACTGAGAGATACCACTCTTACCTCACATATTACCAGGGAAGAAAACAAATGATATGCATTGGTGACAAAACACGTTCTAATCCACTAAGTAGAATGTAAATTGTCATAGTACATACATACATTGTAATATGTATGAAAATTTGAAATAGTTACTTGTCTTAGCAATTCTAATTGTCAAAATTTATCCTAGCAAATCATCCCATAAATCTGTAAACAAAAAATTTTATTGTGGAATTACTGATCAAAACTGGAAATAATTTGAATATCAGTTATTAGTCAAGTAGTTAATCTTTATATATACAATTACTTATTATTTTTAAATCCTATAATTATTTTTGCAATTTTTTATAGTCATTTCCTCAGTTGTAAAATATAGGTATGTGTATATATTCAGGATACCACTATTCTACTATTACAAACAATGAGGTAGGAATATATTTATTAACACGAAAAGATGTCTTCAACATATTAAATGAAGAAGGCAAGTTATAAACAAGTCTGTGTAGGTGATACATGGGAAATATAGATACATACAAACATACACACAGTCATTGTCTGGCAGGTAGAATTATAGGTGATTTTTATTTTCTAGTTTCTATTCTCATATTTAAAAATTTTTGAAAATAATGAGCATGTATAACTTTTACAGTCAGAGACCAACCAACCAGAAAGGAAACCAGAAAGGAAAGAGAAGCCTTATAAGGTTCTGAGAAGCTAGGTTATAGAATGAAGATGAAACCTGTGATTTGTTAGTTGAGAGGTCTGGGTAGTAGAAAAAGCAAGACCTGGGTTTGACTCCCTATTCTTCCTTTTGTAAGTAGGGTGATCTTGGGCAAATTACTTAACATCTTTGACTTTAATAGTTCTTGAAGTCATTATTTTAATAGATCACCTATTATATTTACATCACAGGCAATATAAACATCCAACAAAGAGTAGTTTGATTTTTAAAATTATTTTTTGATGAGTACAATAGGGGACTAAGAATAGTTTTTACCAGGCATCAAATCTACTTGGACGATGGGTTGAGTTTATTATCCTCACAGTACAATTAGCAAATACTAATTATCTCTGTATGAGAGCTATCTTTAATTTCATTTGAGCTCAATTTTTATCTAAAATGTGATCTTTGATTAAGAGAATCACAGATTATTTTGTCTTATTTCATGTTAACCAGGAGTGGTGTATGTGCTTGCAGCCAGGAGTTCCTCTTGTCCTATCTTCCCCCAGCATGTCACAGCCCACTGTGGCTCCTTCTTGGCTCCTTCTGGCTGAGGAGGGATGGCGTTAGGCAGGCAGGGCCAAGGTTTATGTCATTGCTGAAGAAGTTGGCCCAGTGATTTGGTGCCTTTGCTCATGAGGGTCTCTCAGCTTTCTCTCCGTTTCTAACCACTCCTTCACTCCTAGACATACTGGCTCTAAAGAACAAGAAGAGCCTGTGTTTCTGAAAACAAGGTGTATTACTTTAGTGGGAAAATTAATAGATATTAAAGATCTTGAACTCTTAAAAACATTTCTGTATCCCTGTGTACCCTTATGACAGCCCAGCTCTGGAGACTTTGCAGAGGCAAGAAGTCTATCACCTTCTTTCCTTTGCCTTACATGTAGCTGCTTGCCACTAATATTGGACAGTAGAAACCAGGGTTTATTACCAAAGCTGTTACTAATCTTTCAGATGAAAACACTGACACATTAGCTAGCACATGGATATCATTTTATAGTCCAATAACGACTCCTAAAGCATCAGTTCTACAGTCTGGCTTTGGAATATTTTTATGCACTGCTGTGAGGAAAGCAGGTGCACTCGCACATCTATTTCTAAGATTTGTCTGTTTTGTCATATGATTTGGGTTTAAAATTTCTGCAGATGTCAATCTCAGCCACTTTTGCTATTAGTAGAGCAGCTTAAAAGTTAGCTCTATAAGTCTAACTTCATATTTATTTTAGAACAGCTTAAACCTTGTAGCCTATTTTTCTCTCAGATATGTTTTTTGTGGAATGACTTAAATCCAAAGTTAGCTCAAAATGGGACCCTTCCCCTGTTGGAATATTGCTGTTTTAATACCTCAAAATCTTTTCCAGCTCATGGTGTCAGCACTGCTTTGCAATTTCTTTTGCTGCCCTCTAGCCCTTTGGCTCTCCTTTCCATTACTGTATTTCCTTGATGAGTACCTGTGCCAGGCTTGGAGGCATTGAGGGTCTATAGGTTGTAGGCTTACTAGGCCGGCTTTATTATTGAAGTCTTGAGAGCTCATAATGAGACCCGTCTATCCAAAATGGGACAGAGTTTGTTAGCGGATGTTAGCATCCTAGTGAGAACTATGAGCTGGCCTGGTAATTTAGCATTTCATCCAAGAGTGAAGGTTTCTATGAACACATAACGTAGACTAATGCCCTTCCTTACCAAAGGGAATAACAGACTAGTAATTCCATATCCTTTCATACTGTGCTCTGCCACGCCCCACTGCCCCAATTTTTGTTGTAAAATCATCTGATCAAATAATATCTCCTGTTTTTTAACCACTGTCTTTAATGTTCATACTGTTATTATATTTATCTTAAACTACCTACAGAGAAATACCTACAAAGAGATACCTATGAATTATGTACAAAGAAATATCTTCTGAGTTACCTCAAGGTTTAGGTAAATTGGCTTCATTTATGTAGTAGTTGTGTATGCTTTTTGAAACAAGAATCTATTTTTAAATTTAGCAAAAGTAGATTCCCTACAAAATTATAGCCAGTTATATTTAAAATATCTTAAACTTGCTATATGTTTTGTAAAACGGAATTTTTCAGTCAACCTTTTTGTTGTTGTTGTTGAGGAAAGAATTTTCTTTTCTTTCTTGAGGAAGAATGCCATGTAAATACAAAGTATTATTATTGTTATTATGGACGCTAATGACCTTTATCCCTACAAATATTAGTATTAAAATTTAGAAACACCTTCTTTTTGCCAAACCCAAACATTACTGAATAAAGATCAGAGGTCACAAAACTTATGATGATTCAGTAGTAAAATATCAAAATATTTAGAAAATCTTTTTCACAATTGCTTATGTGAAAAGGTTTATCAAAACGTCTAGGACCATCTTAAATTACAGCATAATATTTGTCCAAAGAAGTCTCAGGAGAACTTACAATAGGTTCATGCTGCAAGAATTTCAACCTCAGCAACAAGATAGCCTTGTTGAAAACCTAAACCCAAACTAGAAATATGAATCATTTTCTTCATTTAATTTAAAAAATCCATTGCCAGTAATTTCCCATGATAGTCGCTCCATTTTAATAGTTGAAGATGCCAGACTTAGAGGGTGCAAATAACGGGCATATTTCTACTCCAGCGAAATTTTTTTAAACTATCATTCATATTGCTCACGAAACCAAACAAAGCAATCTTGTAGAATTGGTGTTGTTTATTATACCCTGTTCACAGTGATGTGGGCCTAGGAGAAAATTGGTATGTGGAGCTGGAGAACTAGGAAGGAAGACAATTGATATTTTTTTTCTTTTTTTTTTTTTAAGATTTTATTTATTTATTTGAGAGAGAGAATGAGATAGAGAGCATGAGAGGGGGGAGGGTCAGAGAGAGAGGCAGACTCCCTGCTGAGCAGGGAGCCCGACGTGGGACTCGATCCCGGGACTCCAGGATCATGACCTGAGCCGAAGGCAGTTGCTTAACCAGCTGAGCCACCCAGGTGCCCAAGACAATTGATATTTTAAAACTGGTTTAACAAAAACAATATATTAAGATACCATGTGGAAATGGATCAACTGTTGCTCTACGGAAATCTTGTTTCCCACTGTAACATTCAGTCGGGATTCTCCTACAGTTTTGATTGTCTCATTTAAGATGGTCAAGAAAGTTGTCTTTCAGCCCAGGCTCTCAGAAGCTAAGGCCAGGTAAAGGCATTGAATACTTTAAATTTAGATTAATTAATCAATTTTGAGATACAAGAATGAAACATTTAGTCTTTCCTTCGGTTTAATATGTTAATATCTAAAGAAATAGAATATATGATAATAGTGAACTAAATTTATTTTATTGAGCACAGCTTTTTTTATTTTTTCTAATTATCTGCTAATGTTAGTTTTAACACTGTGCAAATAAAGGGATCATTGTTTCCAGACTTCCATACTTGATTTGACCTAAAGACAAAGCTATTAGCTAATGGGGCCAGTGAAAAATTTTCAGGTCCTTTAAGAATTGAATAAGATTTATTGAAACAATCCTAGTCGCTGCAAGAACAATGAGTTCACAAGTACTGAATAGATAGTTCTCTTTTAAATGGTCCCCAACAAGTCAGCCTGACCAAATTGCGTGGAACTTTGTTCAGCTCACCCACAACACATAGATTTGTTGACAGCATTGAAGTAAGATAGAATGAATCTATAAAAGCAATAAAGGAGCATTACATTTTGAATTTAATTTAATTTAGATTTAAGTAGGGACTTGAATTGCCATGAACCATGACCAAAAATTAGACAAAACCATACTAATTTGTAGATCTTCTTTCCCTCACCAAAAGGAAAATAAAAAGCTATCAGAGTGGTTCAAACTGCAACCTACCTAGGTTTATATTTTCTTAAATTACTCATTGGGGAAAAAACCGCAAAAAGAAGAAAAATCTAAATAATTTGTCAGCCAAACCTGAATGTTATTTAATTGGAAAAAAAAGTTAAGCTCCCTAAAGAAAAGAATGAATCCTGTTTGTCTTCTATTTTATGGCAGCGTAATAAATTTAAAAAGTATTTTCATTGATACCAATATTTAATAATTAATTTAAAAACAGTGATTGTTTATATACTGTGAATGTCAGTTAAGATGTAATGTGCTTAAGGGATAGTGATGTAATTATTAATAAATGAAGTATTATAATTTACTATGTATGTTTCTTAATCAGAAATATAAATATATATTTAAATATTCTTTCTGTATAGTCTTTTTAAATTTTTAAACTTTTTTAATTTAAAAAAATTTTTAAAAAGATTTATTTATTTGAGGGAGGGAGCACATGGGCATGCGTGCTGTGTGCACACGAAGTGGGAAGGGGCAGAGGGACAAGCAGACTTCCTGCTGAGCTCTATCCCAGGACCCTGAGATCATGACCTGAGCTGACGTCAGATACTTAACCAATTTAGCCACCCAGACACCCCTGCATATTCTTTTTTTTATAAATGGAATGACATTTATAGATGTAAGAACGTTTAATTTACAATGACTGAACCTACATCGAATTAATGATGAGTGACAATGTAGTAAATACTTAAATGTTTTGCATTGTGTATGTTAGACTATGCCTCTTGTTCAGAAAATAGTGGTGTAGCTCTTTTAAAGTCAATAACGGTGATCATAAATAAGATAATTCCATCAGCACAAGTCAGTCTTACTCTGCATATATTAATTTAGCACAGTATTGCACTTAATAAATTATCATTAATCATAAATACATTTTCACATGTGCATATTCAAGTTCTTTAATGTTTGCTTCTTGGTTTTTCTGTAGGGCTAAGGTATAAGACACTCATTTCAAATCTGAGAAGCAGCATAATTAGTCTTTTGAAGTCCACTGCAATCAATGTCTATGCAAATGGGGTAGTTATGGAATTTACATGACTTTGTCAATCAATCAATAGTCAAGTCCCCACCCTACACTCAATGTACTAGTAGATTTTTTTTTTCTTTTTAAGGAGAAATTTTTTTTCTTTTTAAAGAAAGAGACTTCCTTTTTTCTAAGTATCTGTTATATTAACAAGTGCCTCTACCTCCTCACACTTAACCTCCCTGCACAGTGAGTCAGCCCATGCTACCAGTCTCTCTCTATATGGTGGTAGTTGGGTTCTGGGCTTCCTGCATGCCACCTGTGGCCTCCTATGGCCCTCTCCTGGGGCCTGAGTTCTTGAAAGAAGAAGCAGGTCTTTGGGACCCAGAGCTGGTTGGACAAGCATCCCGAGAGTGTTGATTATGTGCTGCCTGCCCACTGGCAGAGAAGTCTTCAGTGGATCAGTAAAGGGCTCTGTCTTTTGCCTTCATCATGTCAAGTTCTTGCAAAGGACTTGGTGGGGACACACAACACTTGCTAACTAAATAAGCAGACGATAGAAGCTAATGAAGAAGGATAGTTAATTAGGTGGAATACCAAAATTGGGGTTCAAGGTTTATTTCCATTGCATGGAGTAATAGACTATAAAAAGAAAAGTAATAAGGAGAAATCTGAAATTTTACACCTAGATTAAAGAGAAAGAACAAATTACTAAACATATACAAAGTAGGGAAAGTCTGGTTTAAGGGTGCTTGCAGTGGAAAACAAAACAAAGTAAAAACTAGGTATTTTTTTGGCTACCTATAACCATGGTATGAATCTTTAGTCTTGAGGACTGCTGAAGAAACTAATGCATAAGACTGTCTTGGAATGACAACAAAGGAAGTGAATAATTCCTCTGTTTTCTACTGGTCAACTCACATCTGGTAGATGCATTGAGTTCTATTCTGAAACTTTTTTTTTTAAGGTTTTTTATTTGACAGAGAGAGCGAGAGAGAGCACAAGCAGGGGGAGTGGCAGGCAAAGGGAGAGGGAGAAGCAGGCTCCCCGCTGAGCAGGGATCCCAATGTGGGGCTCAATCCCAGGACCCTGGGATCATGACCTGAGTCGAAGGCAGATGCTTTAACCGACTGAGCCACCCAGGTGCCCCTCTATTCTGAAACTTTTACGAAGGATTCTGAAAAGCTTGAGCCTATATAAAAGAGGGTGACCCAGATGATGAGGAAGCTGAAAAAGTTGAAGTTTAAAGTAAAGAGGATGTAGGTAGAATATGATATTGCTCTTCAAATATTGAAAATGGTGGGGCGCCTGGGTGACTCAGTCAGTTGGGCGTCTGATTCTTGGTTTCAGCTCAGGTCATGATCTCATGGGTCATGGGATTGAGCTCATGTCAGCCTCCAGGCTCAGCAGGGAGTCTGCCTAAAGATTATTCCTCTCTGCCTCTCCTTGCCTCGTATGTGCATGCGCACGTGCTCGTGCATGCTCTCTCTCTCTCTCTAATATAGATAAATCTTAAAAAATATTGAAAACATATCTGCAGACTCAGTATATGAGCTTGGAAGTAAGTTCCTAAGTTCTGTGTAACAAGTACACACATAGGGTATTCTCTTGTGTAGATGAAATCTGGGGATGGATAACCCAGGGCTAGAAAGAGAGCTCCACAAAATCTTTGAGGACTCCAACTGTGATGTCCTCAGTGAATGATTATTTCCATCTTCAAGATCACCTTATGGTAAATTACTGGAACTCCTGCAGTCACATCTCTATTCCAGACAGCAGGAAGGAGGATGGATATAATGTGGGGGAAAGGCACACCCCTCCATTTTAAGAAGCCTTCCCAGAATTTGCACAGACATTTCCACTGACAGTGGAAATGGCCACACCAGGCTTCCATGGAGGCAGAATAAAACCAGTAGGTGGAAGCTTAAAAAGGACAAATTTTACTAAATATAGAGAAGAATTTCCTAATAGCTTTATGTGCCCCAAGTTGAATGGGCTTTTTTAGAGATACTGATGTAACTGTTGTTGAACATTCAAAAGCAACTAGAAAATTGCCTATCAGGGATGTTTTAGGAGGAGACATGATAGGTACAGTTCCTTCTGATACTATGTGCCAAGACTGTTTCAATATATGTATACACAGGCCATGCTGAGTTTTAGTTTGATTAACTTTTCTTATAAGAGATTTTGAAAAGATTAGATTTCTACTTATTACATATCAATAATGACAAATGTTCCTTAAAGTGAATACTTAGTACACAAGTCTCATTTTCATGTTTTTCAGAAGCTTAGCATTTTCTTTTTCTTTCCTTTCCTTTCCTTTCCTTTCCTTTCCTTTCCTTTCCTTTCCTTTCCTTTCCTTTCCTTTCCTTTCCTTTCCTTTCTTTCTTTTTGGTTAAAGATTTATTTATTTATTTGTCAGAGAGAGAGAGTGAGAGAGAGAGAGCACAAGCAGGGGGGAGAAGCAGGCAGAGGGAGAAGTAGGCTCCCCACTGAGCAAGGAGCCCGATGTGGGGCTCCATTCTAGGACCCTTGGATCATGACCTGAGCCGAAGGCAGATGCTTAACCAACTGAGCCAGCCAGGCGTGCCTAGAATTTTCTTTTAATGGAAGGCATTAGTGAAATAGTGTTCTGTGGACACATTAAGACTTCTTTGCACACTTAGCAATCTTTCTGATACTTGAAGTTTTATGCCTTATGAATTTTCTTATTAATTTGCTACAGGAAGTATTGATCAATTGGTTGAACCAAATTTCATTCAATATAGCTATAAGACAGATACATTTTAATATTTGTGGCACATGAAATATATAGCTTCAGTAATTTTGTGGTGGATTTTTATTTATTTTCTTTTTATTTATTTTCTTTTTATGAGAATTTCTTCAGAAAATATTAAGGTGTTGATGTGGTATGTGTTTTGGATTTGTATTTACAATTCTATAATTATGAGATCTAGCATATTGAAGTTATGAGTTTTATAATTTTAAACTATAGTACCCTGCTTGCACCATAAGTCTATTGGGGGTGGACTGAAAATGCTTTAGTACTACTTCTAGACCTGTGCTCATTCTTGCTGACACAGATGATATTAAAAAGTTAGACACAATACTTATTGGATGCCAACTCCATTAGAAACAGAAGGAAAAAAATCTATTGCTTGCCAAATTAGAAAAATGTCATATAAAAAAGAAACTTTGCCTTTAGCTGCCATCTTGCATCCCCCTGTGTGTGTGCACCTAATCTCAGCTGGTCCGCCAGAGACCCCCTGAGCACCAACTCTAGTCCCCCATGTGGTCCCATTTCTGTTTCAAGATGAAAGGAACTACCATAAACCAGGTGAAACTGCAAGCACAAGTGAGCATTGGTGGGAAAGGAACTCCTCACCAAAAGAAGGTGATTCATAGAACAGCTACACAAGATGATACAAAACTTTAGTTCTCCTTTTTTTTTTTAATTTTTTTTAAAGATTTTATTTATTCATTCGAGACACAGAGATAGAGCACGAGCAGGGGGAGAGGCAGAGGGAGAAGCAGGCTCCCCGCTGAGCCAGAAGCCGGACATGGGGCTTGATCCCAGGACCCTGGGATCATGACCCGAGCCGAAGGCAGATGCTTAACCATCTGAGCCACCCAGGCGCCCGCAAAAAACTTTAGTTCTCCTTAAAGAAGTTAGGGGTAAACAGTATTTCTGTTTTTTGAAAAATGGTTTTGAAGAAGTGAATATGTTCACGAACCAAGGAACAGTGATCCATTTTTAACAATCCTCAAGTTCAGGCATCCCTGGCAGCGAACACTTCCACCATTCCAGGCCATGCTGAGACAAATCAGCTGACAGAAATGCTACCCAGGGTCTTAAACCACCTCGGTGCAGACAGTCTGACTAGTTGAAGGAGACTGGCTGAACCTCTCCCCAAACAATCTGTGGATGGAAAAACACCACGTGTTACCGGAGAGCATGATGATGATGAAGTTCCAGATCTTGTGGAGAATTCAGAGGAAGCTTCCAAGAATGAAGCAAACTGAATTGAGTCAAGTTCTGAAGAAGATAAAACTTGAAGAAGTTACTGGGAGCTGCTATTTTATATTATGGCTGCTTTTTAAAATTTTGTTCATGGATCTGATAAAATGTAGATCTCTAATATTTTTAAGCCCAAGCCCCTTGGACACTGCAGCTCTTTTCAGTTTTTGCTTATACACAATTCATTCTTTGCAGTTAAGTTAAGCTGAAGAAGCCTGGGAATAAAGTTTGAAACAAGGTTAATAAAGTTCTTTGCCTAGGGACGCCTGGGTGGCTCAGTCTGTTAAGCGTCTGCCTTCTGCTCAGGTCATGATCCCAGGGTCCTGGGATCGAGTCCCACATCGGGCTCCCTGCTGGGCGGGGAATCTGCTTCTCCCTCTGCCTCTGCCTCTCTCTCTCTCTCTCTCTCTGACTCTCATAAATAAATAAATAAAACATTAAAAAAAAAAAAGTTCTTTGCCTAGTGAAAAAAAAAGAAAAGAAAAAGAAACTTTGTTTTTGAGATTCCAAATAAGTAAATCAAGTATTATTAAGAGTATAATAGTAAACATTGTTAAATTGTGCTCTTTTAGAGACTTAAATGAAATTTCTAAAATATAAAAATATTGACCACACTTGGCCTATACACATTTTCAAGGCATAGTTTTTTGTTTTTTTTTTTAAGATTTTATTTATTTATTTGTGAGAGAGAGAATGAGAGACAGAGAGCACGAGAGGGAGGAGGGTCAGAGGGAGAAGCAGACTCCCCGCCGAGCAGGGAGCCCGATGCGGGACTCGATCCCGGGACTCCAGGATCACGACCCGAGCCGAAGGCAGTCGCTTAACCGACTGAGCCACCCAGGCGCCCTCAAGGCATAGTTTTGATTATTTATATCTGTATCTGTATCTTCATGTATAGGTACATTTGTATCTATATTTATTCTTTTTAGTTACAGAGAACAATTCTGCAAAGCATTTTACTTCAACCTGGAGTTCATATGGTATGGTGCAAGACATAAAAGGACAGGACTGTGGAGTGCTCTTGGGGAGACTGTCCTTCCCACCAGTGTGTAACTGATACCCTTTCCTAATACATGGGCAGCTCAGCTCTGCTTTGTGGAAGCAACTGTTAGATCCCAGGGCTTGGTCCTCCTCTTTTTTTGGCTTGTAGGTCTTATCTCACATGCAGTTTGAAAACTTTTAGTTTGACGGATCCTAACTCCTTAACTAATATGATAGGCATTATGTTGAACTGACTTGAGCTATGTCTTCTCAGGATCATGATTATTTTGCAGGGAGAAGGATTAAATTAAAATGGAGGGGTTGATTACTTTTGCCTCTTTCCTTCTTTCTTCCCAACTCCTCCTGAAGAAAAAAGGGACGAACCTTTCCACCACTAGCTTTTTCTAAAACTTTGCACAAATAACTCATCAGGCCTCAGGTTCTTTATCTGCAGACAAGGATAATAATACCTATTATGTAAGGATTATGGTAATTAAATTCAGTAAACATCTTCTGAGCTCTTTCTATATCCTTGGTCTAGTAAAATGTAAAATAATTTCTTTGTGAAGCTTTTAGCACAGTTTCTGGTACATAGAGATCAACAATTACGATTTTCTTTGCATTCTGAAATGAGGCCCTGATATAACAGGGACCCCATTGAGCCCATAGTCCCAGCTCTTATCCCATGGACCTCTCAGTTTAGCTTTCTCATGCTGTGCTTATGAGATTGGGATTCACTCTTACATAAACCTGCCTGCCTCTTTCTTTTTCTTTTTCTACCACATATCTTTGGTATGTTATAGATCCATTTCCCAGCTTCCCTCTCTTGTCCTGCTTTCCACTTGTCTCCCTCCTCCCTAAAGACTTATCTTTGAAATCCATACTAAATTACAGTGTATGCAAGTATGCCCAGGATGGGCATCACTGGCTCTTCCACTGCTTCTGCCTTTTTTGTTTTGTTTTGTTTTTTTGTTTTGTTGTTTGTTTGTTTTTTTAAGCTCAGTGAGCATTCACAAAGCGATCACACCCATGTATCCAATACCCAGATAAAGAAACAGAACATGACCAGAGCCATAGGACCCCCTCTTGACACTCTCAGTCACTACTTGCTCTCCAATGGTTAGGCTAATCTGATTTTACACTTAGACTTATTTTGCCTCCTGTTTCTTTTTGTTTGTTTCTTTTTTTTTTAAAAGATTTTATTTTTAAATAGTTTCTACGCCCAGCATGGGGCTCAAACTTAAAATCCCAAGATCAGGAGTCATATGCTCCACCAACTAAGCCAGCCAGGTGCCCTTGCCTCTTTTCTTTTAACCTTATATAACTATATCACATACTATATATTCTTTCGTGTCTTTCTTTTTTAAAAATTTTTTTAAAGATTATTTATTTGAGAGAGAAAGAGAGAGAGTGAGAGTGCACAAGCGGGAGGAGGGGCGGAGAGAGAGAGAGAATCCCAAGAAGACTCCCCACTGAGCAGGGAGCCCGGCATGGGGCTGCATCTCACTCTGAGATCATGACCTGAGCTGAAACCTCTCTAAAAACATATTATTGAACATAATAAGACAGGCACAAAAGGGGCGCCTGGCTGGCTCAGTCAGTTAAGTGTCCGACTCTTGGCTTAACTCTGCCCTTACCCCCTCTTGTGCTCTCTCTCTAAAATAAAATCTTTAAAAATAAATAAAAATATGTTTTTAGATAATACTAAAATATTTTCTGTTGGTTTTGGATTAAACTTTGTACAATTACAAAATGTCAATATAAAAAATTAAATACATGTAATCTGTTTTTCTGGATAATATTCAGGAAACTGATTTAACATTTGATTTTGCAGTAAAACTAAGTAGTGATATAAATTAACCAGTTACTGTACTAGTTTTGGCTGCCATATTGAGATTAACTAAAGGCAATAGATAAAATGGAGTTATAACAATTGAAAGCTAACAGTTTTGAGGCACCTGGGTTCCTCAGTCCGTTGAGCATCCAACTCTTGTTTTCAGCTCAGGTCATTATCTTGGGGTTGTGAGATCAAGCCTGGCGTCGGACTCTGCTCAGCTCGGGGCCTGCTTGTCCCTGTCCCTCGGCTCCTCCCCCTGCTCCCCCCACCCCACCCCCACTTGCACTCTCTCTCTCAAATAAATAAATAAAATCTTTTAAAAAAATAAAACTAACAGTTTTTTCTTAAACACCATTATTTTCTTAAATTAACTTTTAAGCAAGGGTCTAATGAAGTATACCTTTAGAGACCTGCTGGTCTTAAAGGACACAGAACTAAAGCCTTATCATTGAAGCTCTATGTGAAATTATATTGAATGATCATCAATAAGATCTTTTCTTCTTACTATTATTTTCTAGGGGAAAACATCTAGAATATAAATTTATATTCATTTATATGTATTTTTATTTCAAAATGGCTAGTATTTATCAAGGTAGGTGTTTTGAAATAAACGTGACATAACATGAGTTGATTGTTATCAGTTCATACTGCATCATAGAGTGTAGAAAGGACTGAGTTATTATGAGGAACACATAATAATGTCAGCATTTGATGTCACACACTTGCACATAATGACATCAACACAGCTGGAGCCTGATAAATGGCCTTCCTTGACATTTTCTTAGAAAATGTCAGTAATTTCATTCAGAAATGAAATTTTCTCTACAGAAATGTTCAGAAATTGCTCAGTAGTTTACTGCACTGGTATTGGCTAATAAGGTAAATGGATTACCATAAGGAATGAAAAAAGTATAACTTTTATTGGATACTGTTCTCATTTTACAACAAACCACATCATAAGTTTCCTGTGTTCATTCAACATTGGATATATATTATGTTAAATGAAAATGAATCACATATTCTGAATATTTTTCTTCCACACTGCAGAATGCCTTTTTTAGATATTGTTTAACTGCCAGCTAATTTACAGCTCTGAAACCTTGTTGTATCATTTTTGAATAGAGCATTCAATAATTTAAAGTGAAATGAATCACTGTATGATGAATTGCTGTTAAATCTTTTGGGATGTAAGGGTTTCTTCGCTATAGTCATATATGTAATTGTACATTTCAGTGAGGATGCCCTCTGAACATTAGAGGACATATTCATGAGCTGAATTTCCAAAAACAAATCTAGTGATTTGACAGCCCTGCTCAAAAGACAGCAACTCATCATTTTAGAGGTTGCCATGTGTTGGATGACAGAGTCTCGGTGAGTCTGGCAATACCCTCTGTGCTTTGACCTTCCGCTTCCTCCTCTGGGCCTGGCTGCTGTTGTCCTGTGGCCCTAACAGGGAGGCACCTAGTCACCAAACGGTCTGTCTCTCAGCAGTCCCATGGAGGGTGGGGGCAAACGGTGTGAATCCCAGCACAAGAATGCTGTCACTAGCATACTGTCATGGCTAAACCCTTGTTCTTGTTCACATGGCGACTTTCTTCCTTTTCTTCCTTTCTTCCTTTCTTCCTTCCTTTCTTTCTTTCTTTCTTCCTTTCCTTCTTTCTGTTTTTCTTAAGATTTTTATTTATTTATTTGAGAGAGAGAGACCGAGAGAGCACTAGTGGGGTTAGGGCAGAGGCAGAGGGAGAAGCAGGCTCCCCGCTGAGCAGGGAGCCCGATGTGGGGCTTGATCCCAGGACCCTGGGATCATGACCTGAGCCAAAGGCAGACGCTTAACTGATTGAGCCACCCAAGCGCCCCAACACATGGCAATTTCTTAAGAAAACAAGTTCTGCAGAATAGATTAAAAATACTATTTTGACATTCTCAAGCTGATTTCAACAAAATTCTTACTGCCTAAATGTTAAGAATGGAATAAATATTTTCATAAATTCTTAGAAAGTAACCATAAGCAGATCCAAATATATTGACTCTTTTTGCTATTTGGCTTCTTCTGACTAGACTTTTAATATTACTGCTTTTAATATTACTGCATTTCAGTTTTATGGATAATCAAGAATGTGCATGAAACCTTAATTTCCAACACAGAAGGATAACTGCTCAGTGATCATTTACTTTCTTTAAAACATAACTGAATATAAACTAGGATAGGAACTAAGAAAAAGAGCTCTTTTTCAACATGGATGGTATTGAAATGGCATGTGAAATCAAATGGCATATGAAAAATGCACTCATCTTTTTTTTTTTTTTCCTGCCTTATACCTGTAACTTAAAGTGGACCCAGGATCTAGGTCATCTGTTGAGTCACAGAATCATAGGTAGCATCTTGCTGATCACTAGTAGTCTGTAAGGTTGGGAAATGGAGCCTACCATGTTAAGTGATTTGCTTAGTAACAGAGGTAGCTCCAGGCATCTATGCCACTTAATTACATAAATCCACCGCTCTGCCCACTTAGCTATGGTTTACTGTTTTTCTTTGTTCAACGACAAGGGTGAGATCTCATTTAACATGTTTTAGTTTTTTGTTTTTTTTTTTAAAGATTTTATTTATTTATTTGAGAGAGAGAGGATGAGAGACAGAGAGCACGAGAGGGAAGAGGGCAGAGGGAGAAGCAGACCCCCTGCTGAGCAGGGAGCCCGATGCGGGACTCGATCCCAGGACTCCAGGATCATGACCTGAGCCGAAGGCAGTCGCTTAACCAACTGAGCCACCGAGGCGCCCTAACATGTTTTAGTTTAAAGAGATTTTATAGTACACTTAGAAAACACGAATTTGTGAGAAAAGACAGTAACCTTTAAGACAGGTTAATCTTTCTGAGATATCAGTTCTAAATCATTTTTTTTTAAATTGACTCCTCTAAGCCATATCATAGCTCTTATGCATACATATGCCAAAACAACTGGAGTGTGTTGTGTGAATAAACATTCCCTGACCCCAACCTGATTTTCTTACCACTCTTTCTATGAGCAAGCAGAAGACCATTTAAAGTAAGAAAAGTGGAGGAAAATAGAGAAGTAATAAAGGGCAATTTGAGCAGTAAATGCACTATGGTATCCGTGGGACCCTTTTCCAGCTTCATGTGATAGCGTGCAGTATAGAAGAGGTTCTTTCAGCGAGTGTTTAGAAAAGTATGTTCCAGAAGATCTGCATAACATTAGTGTAACCAAGTGTTCCTCTATGTGGCTTCCTGTTTTGGAATTAAATGCCTTCAGGGTACTCAGAATAACTCTGTTTAGAAACACAGGGAGAATTTAACCTCTTACGTTCCTCATCGGTTTTTAAAAAATATAGATTAATTTGGAAACAAAAGATCTCATCCTACTTTATTTCTCAGTTTAGGCTAAAATTTAAAATTGCTTATACGTAAAATAGGTGGTTTAGCTGAAAAACAAAAAAGGTATAAACAGGAATTCTGACAGTAATTACTACCACTGAAATTTTAAGATCAGTTTTGTCTCTTTATAAACAATTTTGTTAGACCAACTTTTTTGCAGATAGGGTTATTTCCAAATGAACTCAATTAAAAATTTCAACTCTGGTTATTTGTGGAGGTATATACAGGGAGCAGATGAGCTGAGTATATTTTTACTTTGTAAACAGTGTTTGTAGTGTTATTGTTCAACATTCCTAACTTGCTGCTGCAAAGCCAGCAGAGGGAGCACCAAACAATATTTTTGTTTAGCTTGAAGCTTAATAATGTAGTTTAAACTTTTTCCCCACCATTTTCATTTAAAAAGCTACCCACACCTAGTTAATGATTGGTTATACATTTCAACCATATAATATAGTTTTAACTTTTTATAGGCTTCTAATTCTTCTTTGAAACTAAAAGACTTAAACGAGCCTATTTGTGCAATTCAGTTCTATACATGTTCATTAAATGTGTAATATACTGTGTATTAGACTTGACGAGTAACGGAGTCAAAGGTGAATACACCATTGTCTTGGTCCTTCAGGAGTTTATAATCTAGTTCAAGAGAGAATTGTAAAGATCCTTCCATTTACAAGGTAAAATATGGGCCACTTACCTTGATGAAGATCAGTGGAGGTATTATTGAGAAGGTGATATTTGAATTGGACCTTGAAAGAGAGGTTTCCTAAATGGAAATTCTAGACTGGAGGAAACAGTATAAATGCAGGGTGTATTGGGGGAAAGGAAACGATAGGTCTGCGCCTTGATAGAACATGGGTGATAGAGGGTACATAGTAGCAGATGAGGTCAGAAAGCTAAGGTGGGTTCAGATAAAGGAGCACTTTGAAATTCATGCTAAGGAGTTTTGGTTTTATTCTTTTGGCAAAGGAGAACAAGTTGCAGACCATTAAAAGAAAGTAAATGATGTTTTAATAAAATAATCCTTTATTCAGGGTAAAAGGTTGCCTGGAGAACTGAGATATTAAAATTGAGCATTTTTAAAAATTATTTTTGAGAGAGAGAGAGAGCGAGTGCATGCTTCTGAGTGGGGGGAGGGTCAGAGAGAGAGGGAGAGAGAATCTTAAGCAGGCTCCATGCTCAGCACAGAGCCCGACTCAGGGCTCGATCTTAATACCCTGAGATCATGACCTGAGCCAAAGTCAGGGGTCGGATGCTCAAATGACTGGGCCACCCAGGCACCCCTAAAATTGAACATTTTTGTCCAAGATCAGATGAGATATTATAACAGCCTAGATAATAATAATGTCTTTCATTTGTATATATATCATAACATGTTTGTGTGTGTGCATGCGTTTATATAGACACCTATGTGTGAATGTGTGCGTATTCACACACATACAGTATATATAATAACACTGTTCCTAAACTATATATATGTATGTATGTATGTATGTATCCTTTAGAGTTATCCTGTGATGTAAAGATTTGTACTAAAAATATGTTAGGCAGTGTATACAAGGTCTCAAAGCAAATTCAGGGCAAAGCTGGTACTCAAATCCTAGGTCTTTTGAGTCCAGACCTGCTATTGTTTTCATCATAGTGTACTGCTTTTACATTAGATGATGTCAGTGTGGGCAGGAAGGATGGAATGTGTGTGAGAGACATTATGGAGGTATAAAAGGAGTAGACACAGGTCAAGAAAGGAGTTGAAGAAACTCCCAGGTTCTCATTCTCTGTGACCAGGAAGCTGAATGTGTTGCCACTGCCCGCATTGGAGATGTCAGGGGAGAGCCTGGTTGGCAAGAAGGATGAGAGATAGGCCAGGGGTGGGAGGGGCAGGTGGAGGATAATTCAGCTTCGGCTCGTCAAATTCAGGATGCTGTAGAGACGTCTAGCACATACTTCCCATTTTAGGTTTGGAGCTCAGAAGAGGAGCCGGAGCTAGAGTTTGAGAGCGGATGAGATAATTCAGGGAAATTAGACTGAGAAGAGGAGTGAAGTGAGAATCACCCTTGGGGGATGCCTGCATGTAGGCGGGTAGGGAAAGAGCGAAGCGTGGGCAGAAGCCTGCAGATACACTGACAGAGATGAGAGCAGTCAGGGGAATGCCCCATTCGTCACTCAACAAGATTTGCATTGCTGCTGTGTACAAGGCACTGAAGCCTCTGTCCAGAGTGTAAAGGAGGGTGTCTTAGCAAGGTCGGCTCTTGCAGGGGACAGTTGGAGATGGGGACTGAGCAGAGGTCATTGGGTTTGTTTACTCAGGAGATCAGACTTCCTAAATATGCACAGAACCTTAGTTTGTGTCCTAAAATACAGAATAGACTTCTACCTCACAACTCTGCTTATGAGAAGTTAGAAGATCCCAGAGGATCTTGGCTCAAAATCTATGAACTATGACCTTGATATCCAGGTGTGTTGTTTGTAGGTCAAACGTAATTCTGTGATTTCCGAAAGATGTACAATGCCCTTGTAACCTTGATTATTTATCTTTATTTTATGTCTACTTTTAATTTTATTGTTTACAACAGAGAAAAAATCACTATTATCTTTGTATAATAAGTTCATCATAAAAAATTAAAATACAAGGGGCGCCCGGGTGGCTCAGTCGTTAAGCGTCTGCCTTCGGCTCAGGTCATGATCCCAGGGTCCTGGGATCAAGCCCCGCATCGGGCTCCCTGCTCCACAGGAAGCCTGCTTCTCCCTCTCCCACTCCCCCTGCTTGTGTTCCCTCTCTCGCTGTGTTTCTCTCTGTCAAATAAATAAATAAAATCTTAAAATAATTTTTTTAAATTAAAATACAAAGAAGAAATTTAAAAAATCACCCCTTCAGTAACCACCTTAATGCATTAGATAGCCAGAAATATACCTTCCTTCCCTTTCTACTTCCTCCTCCCTCCCTTCTCTCTTCTCTCTAAAGGATTAAAAGTATTTTTACTTAAATGTATAAAAGGAAAGGAAACTAAAAGGTACTTAAAAGAATTGTAGAACTTCCAAATAGGTATACTTCACTACAAGAAGTAGTATATATTTTGGAAGATCTGTAGAGAGATTACGGAAAGCATGAGGTTAGATTCGTGATTTTAAGATGCAAATTTCTATTCAGACCTTACAAGTGATCTGTTTTGAATGATGTACATATATACTCTACCTTCCTGTCCTCCCTATTTTTGTTCATTACACATTATTTTTACTAATTTGAGCTTTATAACATTCACATTCTGTTTTGTAATTAAGGCCTATACTTGTTTAATTCTAGTTCTATATTTAACTGGAATATAATTAACTAGAATTCAGTACTCACTACGATTTTTTTACCCTGGCTTTTTCACCCTTGAATTTTAATTTTGATTTATATTTTAGTTGTCTAGCTTCCATCATTAAGTAAAATTCTTTATAAATGTGTCATAGGTGGCTGTTTCATGTTGAGAAGGTCTTTTGTTGTATTTATCCTATGCTGTCATCTTGGTTAGGCAGACTGCTCTTGGGACACGGTTTCTTTCCTTCAGAACTCTGCAAACACTGGTCAGTTGTCCTCTGGTGTTGGAAGTTGCTGGAGAGAAATCTGATGCTGGCTTAATTGTTCTTGGCTTTGTGTGTGATTCCCATTTTTTCTTTTCTTCTCTTTTCTCTTCCCTTACAAAAAAAATTTTTTTTGTATCCTCTATTCAACTTTAAGTTGACTAGCTATAAGCTATTCCACAAGCTATAAGCATGTGGGAAATGGATTAAATTGAACCTTTATTTCACAGTATGCCCAAGAATAAAATCCCAGACAGATTGAATAGTTAAAATATTTTAATGGACCCATAGAACTAGTAAATGAAAACACTGGTGACCCTATAATCTTTCTAAGAATGGCCTCAAGATAGAAACCGTGAAGAAGGGGCATCTGGGTGGCTCAGTTGGTTAAGTGTCTGACTCTTGGTTTTGTCCCAGGTCTTGATCTTGGGGTCATGGGATCTAGCCCCGCGTTGGGCTCCACACTCAGCACAGAGTCTGCTTTGGATTCTTTCTCCCTCTGCTTCTTCCCTGCCAACCCTTTCTCCACCCCTCCCCTTGCTCACGTGTGCGCTCTCTCTCTCTCAAATAAATAAATAAATAAATAAATAAATAAAATCTTTAAAAAAAGAAAGAAGAAACCATGGAGAAATGGTTATAGGTTTTTCTGCATCGAAAAGAAAAAAAAACACAAGGAAACAAAAACCAACAGCAAAATATGAATAATGTTAAAGGAAAAATTGTAGCTGGTAAAATATTCACAACAAATAATAGATGGTAGATGTTTGTTGTATGTGTATGTGTGTTTTATTCAGGATAAAATCAATACTACAAAAGAAAAGTGTGTAAGGGGTATGTAGAGTCATTTTATAAGTGGAATAATGCAAGAGAAGACAAGACTTACAATCATTTTATGTAGGCATAAAGGTGAACTTTTTTTTTTTATATTTATTTATTTTAGACAGAGGGAGAGAGCATGCATGCGGGTGTGCACAAGCCGGGGGAGGGGCAGAGGGAAAGAATCTCAAGATGATTCCCACCGAGCGCGGAGCCCATTGTGGGGCTCCATCTCACAACTCTGAGATCATGACCTGAGCCGGAATGAAGAGTCGGATGCTTAACCAACTGAGCCACCCAAGCCCCCCCTGTAAAGGTGAACTTTTAAGAAATCAGAAAGACATTTTCCTCTTTAGACACAAGATTTTTCATGAGTCGTTACATATATTGGGTTAAATAAACTTGAACATTCCTCAAGCTGTGACATTCCATTCTAAGATGTTTATGTCTTATCCTTGGTGTTAGATTGTTTTTTCCTTGATAAGTCCAAGAAAGATACCTTATACATCTTTCTGCTCTTCATAGTGTATAGCTCAGAACTATGTATGTACTGTTCCTGAAATAAATATTTACTGAGTAATAATTGTAATGAATTTTCTAAGATGAGTGTTTGCTAGCCATTATTTTATGAAATGTATTTGAAAGGTTTTAGAATCTTTTGTATAGGTACTTTAATGATGTTAGATTATTTTATATTTTTAAAGTAATTTTTGATATTTAGTCATATATAGTAGAATTTTGATTAATGCATTTTATTACTTAAATAGAAAGATTTATTCTTTTATAGGGTAATTGTATACGTAAGCCTCATTTTGCAAAATTCAATCTTTGTTCATTTTACTAGATGATCATATACAGAATCATATTTTTAGACCCTGATTCCTTATGAACTGCAAAGAATTTTGTTTACTCTGTACCTGGTTTATTGGACACAAATGCTATAATTATTAAAAAACTTTTAAAATGATTTTCATGTGAAATGACAAAACTGGCATGAATATGCACATTTGCATATATGGATAAAGGTGAGTGACGATCATTTTTGTTATGTCATTTTGTTGATGTAAATAGGGAAACTGAAGGTTTTCTTAAATGAGGGGGCATAGTCAAAGTGACAGAATGATTTTATAGGCTATTTAACAGCAAACTTTCTTTGGAGAACCATATGTATAAGCGGTTAGTGATATTAAAATCGGTACCAGCCTTGGGATACCAAATGTATTTATTTTTAACTTGTATGCAGATATAGTTATTAAAATGTACATTTCAAGTGTCTTTCTAAGTAATTTTGAATGATTTCCATTTGAGAAGTAAGGAGATAGGTTTGTTAGTTATTAATCCAAATATAGTAATATAGTTTATTTTATTGATCTTTCTATGATTTTTAAAATTAGGAGTGAGAAAAGTCACAGACGCAGTTTGTTGACATATTGCAATCCATATGTGTGCTTTTCTGATAAGAAGGTATAGCATATACCATCCCTCCAGAACATTTAGCGGCAGATTTATGATTTTTCTAATTTGGTTTGTAGCTTGCCAAAGAGCATGTGAGTGCATATTTGATCAGAAGCATATTTTGCCTTGAATCAGATGAAGAATACTTAATGAGTCAATGCCAAGAAGCATTGCAGAGAAGACGCAGACTAGCAGACTAAAAAGGCTTTAAAATGCCTTAATGTGAAATATAATAGAGATAAAGTAATATTATATAAAAAGTAAAGTTTTTTAGTTTTTCATGCCCATTCCCTTAATAAAACTTTCCACCATAACTATTGAGAATGATATTTTACATTTATGTGATGCATTTTGCATTTTTAGTGGGGTGAAGACTTACTTCAAGTGTATTATATTCATTCTCTCCTGGGGGCTGAGAAAGACCCTGGTTGTACCTGAGACAGGCCAATAGTTGTGCTCTCCAGCAAGTCTCTCTCTAAGAGTGAGTGCTAGAGATTACCAATTAAATTAAGTTTTTCTTTTGCTTGTTTGATAGGAATAAAAAAAGCATCTCTTTGTTTTGAATTGTATTTCTTGGTTTATCAGTGAAGTTCGAATATTTTTCTGTTTATTTAGCCATTTGCATTTCTTCCTTTATAAATTGCTTATTCTTTGTCCATTTTGCCATTAAGGTACTCACTTCTTACTGGTTTGAGATTCTGTATTTACTAAGGATGTTAGCACTTTGTTGTGGATGTTACAGATATTTTGCCTAGTTTTTTTGTATTTTAACTTGGTTTGCAGTGTTTTTTGTCATAGATAATTAAAAAATAATTATAGTCAAATCTAATAATCTTTTTAGTCTATGATTTCTATCCTTGTTAAGATTTGAAAGAACTGTACCAACCCTGTATCATATGAAATTTTCTTTTGAGACTGTGATGTAGGAGGGAATAAATAGGCAAAGCCTTTATATTGCTTAGTTTAAATAAGTTAAAAGGAATTACCTTTGTTGGAATGAGTGATTTTTATTTACAATGCCTCATTTACACATATCCCATGTATATGACTGTCCATTTTACCTCAGCCTGGGGAGGGCTTTTTCCAAATAAAATGTCTTCCAACGTTGCTACTTCCCCACTGTGGAAGAAATGGACATGTTTCTAATGACACTCTTTTCTAAGAGTGAAGAGCACTTTTACATACAGAAATTACATTATGCATAATTGTTTGGTTTCCAGGCTAGTCTATAATAGCGATAATAGTCTTTTTTTCCTTTTATCCATTGTATGAAATTTCAGCCATATTTTGAGTTAATTGGGATTTTAAGGGTAGCTTGGGAACCTGAAGAAAATGGTTTCAAGTTCAAAATAAGTTAGAGATAAACTTTGGAGGCATAGGCCATTTGTAGGTTGTGTTGTGCTGGTCAGTCTTTTTAAGAAACCACATCTAAGGACCCTGGACCAGAAACGGTCTAGTTGGTCTTGGATGGCTCTCACGAGCCCTCAGGGATTCTGTGCATTAGGTTTACAGTGAGGCTTGTTTTCTAAGTTCTGTGAAGTGAGAGATAGTCTGATTGGTGCATAGGTATGTCTTCTCTTTAGATTCTAGAGCAGTATAACCCAATTGAATTTCCTGCAATGATGTAAAATGTATATCATATGACTATTCACTTACTAAGGGGAGAAATATTGTGTATCTTTGTCATCCAGCATGGTAGCCTCTAACCACATGTAGCTGTTGGGCACTTGCAATGTGGCTAGTATGACCGAGAAACTGAATCTTTAATGTTACTTAATTTTCATTGATTTAAGTAACCACATGTGGCTAGTGGCTATTCCTTTTTTTTTTATTTTTATTTTTATTTATTTATTTGACAGAGAGAGACACAGCGAGAGAGGGAACACAAGCAGTGGGAGTGGGAGAGGGAGAAGCAGGCTTCCCGCCGAGCAGAGAGCCCGATGTGGGGCTCGATCTCAGGATCCTGGAACCATGACCCGAGCCGAAGGCAGACGCTTAACGACTGAGCCACCCAGGCACCCTGCTAGTGGCTATTCCATTGAAAAGCATAGGTCTGGAGGTTTGTGTTGAATGGAGTAAAGTTAATGCCTATTAGAGACTTTCTCCCTTATTATCTAATAGAAAATGTAATGGAATACATAGCTCTTAGTTGGATCCTGTTTAGGACAAACAAACTATAGAAAATTTAAAAGACAATTTTGTGACAATCTAGGATATAATTTTTTAGTTGAATATAGTTGACACACAATGTTACATTAGTTTCAGGTGTACAACATAGTAATTCGATAAGTTTATACACTATGCTATGCTCACAAGTGTAGCTACCATCTGTCCCCATACAAGCCTTTTACAGTGTCAGTGACTATATACCCTATGCTGTGCCTTTTATTCCCATGACTTATTCATTCTTTAAGTGGGAGCGTGTATCTCCCTCTCCCCTTCACCCATTTTGCCCATCATCTTTCTCCCTTTCCCCTCTGGCAGCCATCAATTTGTTCTTTATAATTCTGATTTTGCTTTTTATTTATTCATTTCTTTTTTTGAGATTCCACATGTAAGTGAAATCATATGGTGTTTATCTACTTCAGTCTGACTTACTTCACTTAGCATGATACCCTCTAGGTCCATCCATGTTGTTGCACCTAGCACAATCTCATCTTTCTGTATGGCTGCATAATATGCCTGTGTGTATGTGTGTGTGTGTCTAACATCTTTCTTAAACATTTGTCTTCTTGTGGATACTTGGGTTGCTTCCTTATCTTGGCAATCATAAATAATGCTGCAGTAAGCATGGGGTGCATATATCCTTTCAAATGAGTGTTTTCATTTTCTTTGGGTAAATATCCAGTAGTGGAATTGTTAAATCATATGGTATTTCTATATTTTAATTTTTTGAGAGACCTCCGTACCGTTTCCACAGAGGCTGTACCTCCAACAATGTACAAGGGTTCCTTTTTCTCTGCATCCTCAACAAGTTGTTATTTCTTGTCTTTTTTATTTTAACCATTCTGACAGGTATAAGGTGGTATCTCATTGTGGTTTTGATTTGCATATCCCTGATGATAAGTGATATTAAGTATCTCTTCATGTGTCTGTTGGCCATCTTTGGAAGAATGTCTGCTCAGGTCATCTGCCTGCTTTTTATTTAGATTGTTTGGTTTTTCTGGTGCTCAATCTAGGAAATTTAAACATGGCTTGGGCATTAGGTGATTTTATGGAATTAATGTTAACTTTGTTAGGTGTGATAATAGGGATGGATTTGTGTTATTAATATACAGCAATGAAGTTTTCAGATGAGACACTGATACCCAGAGTTTGCTTTAGGGAAAAAATAGTATTCGTTGGGGAGTGGCTGAGACAAGATTGGCCAATGTTCACAGCTGAGCTAGCTGAAGGGCATTTTAATGCTTTTATTCTTTTGTATGTGATGAAAAGTTTTCATGGTAAACAGTATTGAATTGGGAGAGCTCCTTGCATGTCGTTTAGTTCAGCATTTTGTCCAAGTTCATTTCCTCAGCCATTAAAGACAGAGTTAGGATTCAAATCTGTCCTTCAGCTCTGAGTTCTGTTGATTTTTCTATGACATCACACTGTATCGTTCTCCATCCCACCTGCTCCATGACTCTTGACAAGTTATCTTGCACATTTCCCTCTTGGGTAAGTAAGGCCAAATTTGATAGTAGAGCTGGGCACATAGGTCAGCAGAGAGTAGAGTTTTTCATGGCAAGTTAGATCAGGTTGGCATGTTATAGGATTCAGATCTGAAGGCTGAATACAGATAGTAGCTTGGGAGGGTAACCAGAGAAGCAGTAGCAGTTGCAGATTCAAGAGAGGAAGAAGCAAGGTCAAATTCCCTAAGAGATTTGGCATGGGTACAAGATGGGACCAGCCAAAAGACTGAGAGCATAGTTTATGTAGAAAATAAGGGTGCTGACTGCTAATTATTGCTGGGAAATGGCTAAGTAGTTTAAGGGCAGGTTTGCTAACTTGGCATATAGCCATATTGATATTCTTCATCGTGAAATTCTTATTGCACTATACCTGATAGTCTCTATTTCTTTAATATAAAATAATAATTTTCTTTAATATAAAATAATTCCTTAATATAAAATAAGATAAAATAATTTATCTGCCAGGGGCTGTTGAGGTCATCAAATCAACCCATTTATTTCTAAGTGTTATCAAATTCATACTATATTTCCAAACGGTAGTTGGCATTGAATTATGTGCCAGAAAGATTCTAAAATTTCATTTTGTATGTTCTCAAGAAGATTTTGAGATAACTAGATAATAGGTATGATTATTCAAGTGGTGCACATATTTGATTAAATTGGTTATTAGTTAAAGAAGAATAATTTTATTTATTTATAAAATAAAATTTATTTTATGAAACATAATTTATGAATTGTATTTATACTTACACTTCTAGTATCAGGGCTGTTAGGAAGCAAGAATTTCTCTCAACAGTAAATGAATAGCCATGTAGCATACATTTTGTATGTATGTCACAAGTGTTCGTGTTTTAGATTTCATGCCAGGAATGTTGGGAAGAGGATGGCTTCAGCAACTAAGCCATTAGTGCTTAGGAATAAACCAGTGAGTGGAATGTGTGTTATACCGTTGCCTCGCGAGGACATGACTATTTCAAAGCAAAGCAAAACAAGACATTATTGAACGGCATCATATTGACATTGTGATAATTTTCTAGCTGTATTTACTTGCACCTTTCTTGAGCTATGTGAATGTATCTTTTTGACTCGCACTTCTGAATTCTTTAAAGCCAAGAAAAAGTATTTTTCTCCTCCTGTATCCACATTATTCTACAATCTAAAGCAACAAGCTCATGAAATCAGTTTCTAAGTTTAATAGCAGATATTTGTACTTAATTAGGTACCATTAAATTAGGACTACTATCCTCATTTGTTCACTCATATCCTCATTATATTTATTCATTAATTTAACAAGCTTACCATGTCTTCCCGTTGAAGATGAAAGGATGAATAAGACATAGTTCTTACCTCATGCTGTTCATATTTTAGCTGAGTAAGCAGACCTGTAAGCAACTAATTGTGATTGAGTATGCCGATTGTTACAATGGCAGCGTATGCAAAAGACTCTGGAAATATTATGGAGAAAAGGATTGGCCAGGAAACAGAATGGGGTTGGGTGACAGACAATTTTCATAGAAAGGAATCTAAAAGAATAAATTGCCAATACTAATATTGGCAACTGTGAGAACCAGATTTTCCAAAATCCATTGATGTTCTCTATCCTTATCTTTGAACAGTGTCATGATTGGAACATTAAAGAGGAGAGGTTGCAGTCAGAGAGGCCAGTTAAAGGAAAGAGATGATGAAGCCCTGAAATGAGCATGATAGTAATGATGGAGAGGAAGATTTAAATCAAAAGGATTTCAGAAATGGAGCTTATAAGATCTGGACACTAATTAGAAATTGAGTGTGAAGGAAAGAAAGCTATTGAAGATGTCTTCAAGTTTTCTGCTTTGGGTGATTG
Organism: Leptonychotes weddellii; assembly: GCF_054177405.1. Lineage (NCBI taxonomy): Eukaryota > Metazoa > Chordata > Mammalia > Carnivora > Phocidae > Leptonychotes > Leptonychotes weddellii. The sequence continues at coordinate 84,955,808 of NC_138375.1, read as the reverse complement.
GACAGGTTATTTTTTTCCTTTGTCATTACAATTGTAACTAATGTAAAAAATTGATTGTACTTGTAACTATTTAGTGGCTGTTTTCTCCATTGAATAATCTCCATGAGGGAAGGGATTTTGTCTTTTTGCTTAGATCTCTATTCCCCAGCACCTGGTGTAGTATCTGGCTATAGTAATCAACTCAGTAATTCTTAACCAGCTGACTAGTTTCATGAATTCAGTACATTTTTATTTCCAAATGTAAATTTTTAATGAATACCACAACTCTTCTGGATGAATTTTAATACCTTTAACTAAGACATGAAATATGTGAGAATGAGCAGTTTCGGTGAAAAGATAATGGATTATATTCTGGACACACTGAACTTAGATGCCAGAGACATCCAGTTGGAGATGTGAATTTATCTGAATCGCAAAAGAGTGATCTTGGTGGGGCGCCTGGGTGGCTCAGTCGTTAAGTGTCTGCCTTCGGCTCAGGTCATGATCCCAGAGTCCTGGGATCGAGCCCACATTGGGCTCCCTGCTCCATTGGGAAGCCTGCTTCTCCCTCTCCCGCTCCCCCTGTTTGTGTTCCCTCTCTAGCTGTGTCTCTCTCTGTCAAATAAATAAATAAAATCTTTAAAAAAAAAAAAAAAGAGTGATCTTGGTAGGAGATTCAGATTTGGGATATAAGAAAAACCTGAAGCCATGGAATATTTACGATTAATAGAAAAAGTAAGTAAAGTGAAGCATAGTAATGGCTGAAGATAGAAGTCTGGGGGAAACAAATATTTAATAAGTAAAGAAGAGTTAACTAAAGCAACTTGAGAAGGATGTCCATAGTTTTAGGAGAAAAATCAGGGGGTAGTGTTGTTGTCAAAGGGAGGTAAAAAGAGAGTCTCAAGGAGGAATATGTCTTGGGATATACTATTAGTGAAATTTGAATCCCTAGAAGAGTTCTAGGAAGGCCAGGGATTCCTGAAGTATTCTATCCTTTGTTTTGTTTTAGAATTCTAGTCTGAACTCTTTAATTGATAATCAAAGTACTTACTTTAAACTTGGAGACTTTCAACTACCTTATGCATATGAAATTCAAATAAAATTCCTCCTGTACTGGTATTGTTCAGTTAATAAAGCCTTAAGATTGTCACCTGACTATGAACTGCAAGAAGAAAGGACCAAAATTTGGAAAGAGGCTTATATTTTATTTTATTTTATTTTATTTTTTTTCTTAAAGATTTTATTTATTTATTTGACAGAGAAAGACACAGCGAGAGAGGGAACACAAACGGGGAGTGGGAGAGGGAGAAGCAGACTCCCTGCCGAGCAGGGAGCCCGATGCGGGACTCGATCCCGGGACTCCAGGATCATGACCTGAGCCGAAGGCAGTCGCTTAACCAACTGAGCCACCCAGGCGCCCCAAGAGGCTTATATTTTAGATGAAGTGTATGTCCTAAACTAATTTCCTCTTCAGATTTTCATGGTCCAATGCTCCTTTCACTTGAATAAATTTTACTTTTCAATCGTGATAATACTTTTAAAGCAATTAAAAGACAAATGAATTTCCAGTCATTATAAATTATTGTTAATGCATAAGGATATTATTAAAATATTTGTGCATATACTAAAGTGTGTGGTAGAAAGGGGAAGCTGTAGTTCTTTGATTTGTAAGGCTTTCTGAGTTGCTATGACTTTTTTGAAACAACAATAAAGATCATAATTTTGCTTTTGTTCTCCTGATTTTCTTTGGAAAAACACATTATTTTAGCAATAGAATAATTCCTTAACATTTAAGTAGTCAGAACTAACAGAACAAAAAAGAAAAAGAAAAAAAAATTCTTTGGAAACAGAAACACTTGAATTATTTGGCTTCAGGAATTCATAGCTTATTATATATATATATATGTATGTGCCCTCATGAAGATTTGTTTGGTAACTCTGAATTCATAAATTGGATGGGCTGCTACTCCTGTAGTATGACAGATTTCCTTGTAAATAGAGCCCATCAGTATTGTACTGCACACCCGCTAGATGATTAGTAAGTTTAGGTTGAAAGATTGATTGTTGACAAGACTTAGAAATTACCTGATGTTTCAAAATGTCTGACTCATTGCAATTTATACAAAATCTAGAGCCTAGTGATTCCCCATCAGTTGTTTTATGTGGTAGAAACTAACCTGGATCATTGTTAGTGAGGTTGGATCCACTGATGTTTTTTGGCCAGGTTCTGGGAACGTCTTCAATAATGGCGTAGATGTTATGGAACTATTAGCTCAGCAGAAGTTTCAGAGCCTGTGGGAAAGGCTCTGAAGAGTGGGGAAAAAGTCACAAAATAGATGGACTAAGTACATATTTAGGACTTAGTCAGATGTGGAAAACCTGTAGAAAGAGTATTTGTGTTTTCAATTTAGGTAAATCTTGAATATTACAGGAATGACTCAAGGGGAATTCATGTAATCACCTTTACCATGGGTTTCTTGATAGAGATTGATTTTGGTGGTGGATAAGGGATGAAAAAGAATCTTTACTTTCACTTTTCCTGTTTGTTTTGTTTTTATTAGCCCCACCCCTTTCTTCTAACAAATTTCACTCTTTGTTGATAGTATACTCTCTTTTCTAGGCAACATTTTTATCTCCTATGGCTGAGCAGAAAACTAAGTACTTGGCTTATAACTCAGCCAAGATTTAGGACAAGAATCAGTAAGACGGTTTGAATGTCTAGTGGCCTGAACCAGGCTGGAGAGTAGGAGTGTTAAATGCCCATCTAGGTTGAAAGGGTTATAATATTTCTGGTAGGAACATCTGTATTTATTGCCCTGAATTTATTTCAAAATCTTATGAACTATGCTAGCAAGACTTCAAAATATTTGATAAAATTGCATTCAACAAAATAGGATTCAATAACCCTAACATGGACCTAGGAGTAAGGGTTTTACCATCCCAGAGCCCTTTTCCTGAAAAGATCATGTCCACAGTTCTTTTATAGTTAATTCTTAAGCTTGGTAAAAGGAATTGTAACTTGGGGGGTATCGTGGAAACTCCTAAGGTGGTCATAGATTGCTTCATTTCTGTGTCCCTGCCAACAGGAGCCACTGAGTGTCGTGGAACACAGATGCCCTCTTCACACCCTTTCTAATTTGTCTGCTCAGAGGTAAATCTACAGAATAGAGTGGGCCCTTTGCAAAGCTGTGAATTAGACTGAATTTCCTTTAGATATTTTTGCTTTATTTATGGAGACTGCTTTTTACAAATGGAAGTTGGGGGGGGGAGCTTATAGAACCTAATCCAAACCCAAACATTTGTTAAAATGAAAGGAAATGGTTGAGTTAAAAATAAACTATCTACTTTTTGTTTTAGTCTCCTTATGCCCATAGATGCTTTTTAGTATATCCAGCAGATAAATTTTTTGTATGTTTATAGAAAATGTTATCAATAAGAATGTTACTATTTAAATTTGGAGATTTATCTTGGTAAGAACAAAATTTTAAGCCATCTAATGAGGATTAAATTAGAGTAGGGTATAGGAATTAATAACCTGTAATTAAATTTTTTTTTTGTTATTGAAGCTTATTATGCTTTAAAGGGTTTCTTGTACTGATACACTTGATTTCAGCACAATCATTACTAATTAAGCTAATTAAGAAAATTGCTTTTGAAGGTTCAACTTTGATGTGTCCTTGACTTAAAATACATGTGGACTGTGCAGGAAATGTTTCTTGCCTAATGCCCTCTTTTAGTCTCAATCATAATTCAAGTTTGTAAGGTAGCATAAAAATAAGGAGGCAATGCTAAATTTTCATTTAAAAGTATCAGTCACAATATACCCAGAAAAATACAGAGCAGATGAAAAGAAAAGAAAAAAAGCTAAATTGGGCAAAATGCCCAGAGATTCCAGCAAACGTAGCTTACTTGAGACCAAAAGTAAAAAAAAAAAAAAAGGAAAATAATAATGGATATATAAAATTTATGCCTAAGAGTAAAAAATTTCCTTCCTTCCCTCAGGGTAGTCTCTTCTGTCTTAAGGATCATTCTTATATGTATTTTTCTAATCCAAACTCTTACTAAGGGGTGTGATTACAGACAGTCAGTACAAGCTACTTAAAAAATATAGAGAGGGGCACCTGGGTGGCTCAGTTGTTAAGCATCTGCCTTTTGCTCAGGTCATGATCCCAGGGTCCTGGGATCAAGCCCCGCATCGGACTCCTTGCTCCATGGGAAGCCTGCTTCTCCCTCTCCCACTCCCCCTGCTTGTGTTCCCTCTCTCGCTGTGTCTTTCTCTGTCAAATAAATAAATAAATAAAATCTTTAAAAAATTTTAAAAAATATAGAGAGAGTTCTGCGGTTTCCTTTGTGAGAAGATTTTAAACTATAACCAGATTGTTTAAAGATACAGAGCTATTTAGAGTATTATTATTACTTTTTAAAGTGAATTTTGGTAACTGTTCTTTCATGGATCTTATCCATTTTATCTGAATTGTAAAATTTTTGACATACAGGTGTTCATAACATTTTCTTAGTATTCTTTTAATGTCTGTAGAATCTTCAGTGATAATCCCTTTTTCATTTCTGGTTTTGATGATTTTTGTTGTGTTTTTCTTGATGAGTCTCACTAGAAGTATATCAGTTTTATTGATCTTTTCAAAGAATCCATTTTTGGCTTATTTTTTCTCTGGTTTGTCTATTTTCCATTTTGTTGATTTTGCTCTAATCTGTGTCATTTCCTTCCTTTTATTTGCTTGGGGTTTACTTTGCTCTTCTAAAGGTTGAAACTTAGGTCACTAATTTTAGACCTTTCTTCTTTTTTAATTTTAGCACCTAAAGCTACAGTTTTTCTTCTAAGCACTAATTTAGCTGCATCCCACAAATTTTATATTGTTGTATTTTTATTATCTTTAAGTATGAGATATTTTATAATAACCTTTCTGATGTTTTAATTTGACCCATGGGTTATTTAGAAATCTATTGTTTAATTTGCAAATATTTAGAGTTTTCCTAAATAACTTATTTTCAGTGATTTCTAACTTAATCTTATTGTGGTTAGAGATACTCTGTATGATTTCAGTTCTTCCTGTTTATTGAGACTTCTTTAATGGCCAAGCATATGGTCTATTATGGTTAATGTACTGTGTGTACTTAAAAACAGGGGCACCTGGGTGGCTCAGTCAGTTGAGCATCCAGCTCTGGATTGGGGCTCAGGTCATGATCTCAGGGTTGTGAGATTGAGCCCTGTGTTGGGCTCTGCACTGGGCATGGAGCCTGCTTGGGATTCTCTCTCTCTCTCCCACTGCCCCTCACCCCCCTCTAAAAAAGTTAATATTTTGCAGTTCTGGGGGTACACTAGTCTATAAATGTAAGTTAATAATCCTTTATATCGTGACTAAACTTTTGTTTAGTTTTTCTATCAATTGCTGAGAAAGAGGAGCTAAAGTTTCTAACTATGATTATTTCTCTATTTCTTTTAATTCTGCCAATTTTAGGCTTTGTCATTAGGTACATATACATTTATGACTGATATTTATCTGAAAAACTGACTCATCATTATGAAGTATCCCTCTTTATCTTTATCCCTCTTTATTTTAGAGTCTCTTTTATCTGAATTAATATATGTACCATATATCTACGCCAGACTTAATGTTTGTTGTTCACATGATCTTTTTCTACCTCCTTAGCTTTCTATTGTAGACAAAGACTACCTTGTTTTCTTAAAATTCATTCTGATAATCAATGCTTTTTAATTGAAGTGTTTAGTGCATTAATATTTAATGTAAGAATATGACTGATTAAATGAATACTTTTTTCTGTTACCCCCTTCTTTTTTGTTGTAGTTATTGTTGTTTCCTCTTTCTTGCCTTCTTTTAGTTGAATTTTTAGAAATCTCATTTTATCTATTGACTTTTTAGATATACCTCTGCATCATTTTATGAATGATTATGTAAAGTATACATACTTAACTTTTTGTAACCTATTTAAAGTTAATGTTATACCACTTTACATAAAATGTGGAAACCTTGTAGTTATATACATCCATTTATCACATCCCTCACCATCTCTTATATTATGGTTGTCATATATATTATACCTACATTCATTATAAACCCCACATGACACTGTTATAGTTTTTGCTTTAAACTGTCATATGTATTATTTTTTTTAAAGATTTTTTTAAAAGTAATCTCTATACCCAATTTGGGACTTGAACTCACAATCCCAGGATCAAGAGTCACATGTTCCACCAACTGAGCCAGCCAGGTGCCCTAATACATACATAATTTTTAAATTTAAGATAAAATTATGGTCTTTAATATTTGCCCAAATATTTACTTTTCCAGTGCTTCTCATTCATTCCTCAAAATCTGAATTTCCCTATAGTATCATTTCTCTTTAGCTTGAAGAACTTCTTTGTCATTTCTGTAGTGTGCGTCTCATTTCTGTAGTGATAATCAATTGCCTTAGTGTTTCTTTATTAAAAAATATCTTTATTTCATACATATTTTTGAAGGATATTTTCACCAGACTAGGTTTCTTTAAAAATATTGTCCTGTTGGGGCTCCTGGGTGGCTCAGATGGTTGGGCATCTGCCTTCGGCTCAGGTCATGATCCCAGGGTCCTGGGATCGAGCCCCACATCTGGCTCCTGGCTTAGTGGGGAGCCTGCTTCTCCCTCTCCCTCTGCCTCTCCCCCTGCTCATGCTCTCTCTCTCTCTCTGTTTCTCGAATGAATAAATAAAATCTTTAAAAAAATAATAAAAAAAAATATTGTCCTGTTGACTTTTGGCTTATATTAATGTCTGATGAGAAACACATAGGAATTGTAATCATGATTTCCCTGTGTGTAATGTATTATTTTCTTTTTATTATTGGTTTTCATCAATTTAGTTATATGCCTATGTGTGGATTTATTTGCATTTAGTAGGTTGTGCTTTTCTGTTTCTTTTTTTAAAGATTTTATTTATTTATTTATTTATTTATTTGAGGGAGAAAGAGTGGGGGTGGGAGCAGTAGAGGGGGAGGGAGAGGGAGGGGAAAAATCCCAGGTGGACTCTGGGCTGAATATGGAGCCAAACACAGGGCTCAGTCTCAACACCTGGAGATCATGACCTGAGCTGAAACCAAGAGTCAGACACTTAACCAACTGAGCCACCCAGGTGCCCCTAGATTGTGGTTTTCTAAACTTGAGTTAGTAAATTTATTTCTCTCACCAAACTTGAGACCTCTTCTGTCAGTATTTCTTCAAATATTATTTTTCTGCTCAATTCTCTTTCTTAATTGACTTCTAGTACTCCATTTTTATATATGACTGATGCTTAAAATTGTTCCATAAGTCCCAGATGTTCTGTTTCCTTTTTTATTGTTTTCCTTCTTCAGATTAGTTGATTTCAATTCATTTACTCTAGAGTTTGCTAATTTTTGCCTTTGTTATCTTCAGTTTGCTATTAGTCACACACATTGAGTTTTTATCACAGGTATTTTTTACTTTTCAGTTTTGAAATTTCCAGTTCTTTGTTGCATTTCCTATATCTCTCCTGAAATGTCCTATATTTTTAATCAGTTTGAGCATATTTTCCTTTACCTTACCAAGCGTACTTATAGTTGCTTCTTTAAAGTCCTTATTTGTTGTTCCCCCTGTGTCTCTAGTTAGAAAGGTGGTAGAATTTTTAGCTAACTGCCCTCTTTCAGCTCTTTTGCCACCACCACTGCCTCCAGGAAAAAAACTGTAAAAAAACAAGTCACTTGCTCCAGAAAAAAAACTGTAAAAAACAAATCACTTTTTCCAGATATTGACTCCTGTCCAAAGTCTGTCTACTTCTGTTAAGTCTCCAAAGCCCTCACATAGGTTTTTCCACCTAGAATATATATCTGTTATTTATAGGAGGATTGATCTGTTAGGCACTTACTCCCTACTTCATTGCTGAGGTATCTTCTGGTTCTGTCACCAAGTTTGTAGCTCTCTTAGCATCCTAAGTTTCTCCTTTTCTACTGACTTATTCCATTTAGCCTACAGATAAACCCAGATTTGCATGTATATATTTTAAAGCTCTTACTTTGACATTGGTACCCCTCAAGCTACCTATATGTTATCTTCGAATGTAACTTCTTATAAGGGTTATCTATTATTGATACTTATAGTTCCTCACCACAAGTTGATACCACGCTTTATAGTTTTGCATTTTCTCCCAGTATGCCTTTGAAATTACTCTCTTACAAGACAGGAGTGACAGCTGAAACATCAGTTCAAATTGCTTCTTCAGACTATCCTTTATTTTTCTGTAACATCCAGGTTGTTAACCGTGATCTGCTGGAACTTTTCGTTCTATAACCTCCATGTCATTTGTATCTCTTTTTCTTTTTTTGTGAAGTTATTCTCATGGCTAGCTTCCCTTCTCTTCCTCTCTCTGACAGATGGCATTCCTCAAGACTTTTCCTTGGCCTTATCATTTTTTTTTCTTTAGAAATTTCATCTACTACAGTTGTTCCAGCTCTTGTTTTTATGCTGATGAGTCAAATTCAAAATATATCCAAGCTTTAAAGTTGTATACATGGGCAGAACTCTAGTTCTACCTCTTACTAATTAATCTTATTGTATAGCTGTGATTATTAGGACTCAATTTGGATAAAATAGAAATGCTTTATTGCATAAAATTGCTTATCACATTGGCATGCATAGTTTAGAGTATACATATAACACCTATAGAATACATATATACACTTAATACTCAAATAGTGGTAACTATTATTAAAGCCATTTTTGCAGTCCCCATCTCTCTTTAGATTTTTGCCTACAAATTCAGTGGCCCATTTAAATCAGCATTTCCAAAATAGTACTTGCTGCTAATGTCCCTTTTATTATTAATGATACCATCATCTTCTCAGTTATCCAGGCTCAAAACCTTGGTATTAAATGAATGGGCTTGGTTTTGGCCCCTTATATCTAATAGTAATTTGCTTACACAAATAAATACTACTCTCTTGGAACATCTTTCTCATTTGTTCCTTCTTTCCTAATATAGTTCCCAACTATTTTAAAAAAAATAATTACTTATTTATTTGGGGTGGGGGAGAGAGAAAGGGAGAGAGAGAGAGAGAGAGAGAGGGCACGTGTGAGCAGAGAGGGGGCAGAGGGAGAGAAAGAGGGAGAGAGGTAGAATCCCAAGCAGACTCCTGGCTGAGGGTGGAGTCCAACATGGGGCTCGATCCCATGACCCTGCAATCATAACCTGAGCCTAAACCAAGAGTCTGACACTCAACTGACTGAACCACCCAGGCGTCCTCCCCCAACTATTTTTTTAATCTCTTATGACCTCTCTTGAGGATCATTCTATTTAAATAGGCTTCTAACTTGTCTTACCATGTCTTCTCTAAATGAATTGCATCAGTTCATTTCCAGATTCTTCTTTTTTTTTTTTTTTTAAGATTTATTTTAGAGAGAGAGAGTGTGTCGGGGAGGGGTGGAGGGAGAGGGAGAGAGAAATTCAAGCAGACTCCCTACTGAGCATGGAGCCTGATACAGGGCTCATCTCGCAACCCTGAGATTACAACCTGAGCTGAAACTAAGAATCAGATGCTTAACTGACTATGCCACCCAGGTGCCCCTGGATTATTCTTTTTAAAACAAAGCTTCATATTCCTCTACCACCCAACTAATAATAATAACAATAATCTAACATTATTATTTTCTTACATGCTAAGCAATGTCCTTAATGTTTTACACTGACTTTTTCATTTAGATCATCTTTTTTAAAAATACTGAGATCTTTATTGATATTCATACTTTAAAATCTTTACCCTTGAGTGGGGTTTTGATTTTCCTGGGTAGTTTTTGAAGATGTAGAGTTTAAGTATTTGAAATGGGAATTTTAAGACTCGTCAATGCAATGGACCATGGTAAAGAGAGGGCTCCAAGAATCCTGGTGAATAAAAATACTCACATAGCTAAAAAGCTTTCCTAGGAACTATCGCTGCCATACCATGATAGGCCCAGGTCACAGAGACTTGCACATACAAATATAATAATTGTAAAATTTCATTTTTAAGGAGCTTTGGTCAAGCATTAGACTTGATAAAGTTAATCAGTGAAGATGTTCTAGGACAGAGGAACTTTAAGCCAAAATTTAATAAGAAGGAAGCTTTTGTTCTCATGGTGAAGGGAGACTATTCTTGCATAGATGTGTGTTAGGCAGAGTTTCAGCTGATGAGCAGTGGTGGTTACAGAACAGAGGGGTGAGTTATTCCTTCTGGCTGTGTGGGTTGTGATCCCCTTTTGAATATTGAAAGCTGTCTGTTATCAAGTTCCTCAAGCAGTTCTTATATATTTTGTCTATGTGCATAGCCTCTGTTTTCTCTCTCCTTTATCTTTTTTTTTTTTAAAGATTTTATTTATTTATTTGAGAGAGAGAGAATGAGAGAGAGCACATGAGAGGGGGGAGGGTCAGAGGGAGAAGCAGACTCCCTGCCGAGCAGGGAGCCCGATGCGGGACTTGATCCAGGGACTCCAGGATCATGACCTGAGCCGGAGGCAGTCGCTTAACCAACTGAGCCACCCAGGCGCCCTCCTTTATCTTTTTATATCACAGTTTTGGGGACTGTATTTTGGCAACAATATAATTGGAGAATAGCAACATGAAACTTGTTTGTGTGGTTGTTTTGTTCAGCTTTAGTCTAGCTCTCACTTTGATTGCTGTCTTTTGCCTTTTGTAAAAGATTTATTTATTTTAGAGTGAAAGAGAGAGAGAGAGAGTGTGTGTGTGTGTGTGTGTGTGCTTGAATGGGGGGAGGGGCAGAGGGAGAGGGAGAGAGAGAATCCTGAACAGGCTCCCAGCTGAGCACAGAGCCTGACTGGAGGCTCCATCTTATGACCCTGCAATCATGACCTGAGCCAAAATCCAGACTCAGGGGCTTAACCGACCGAGCCACCCAGGAGCCTCAACTGCCTTTAGTTTTTTATCATAGTATGTTTGTCTCTCTCTTTTCCTCTGTCCTCCTTCTTCTTCCTATGCTTTTTCCTCTCTTCTACCCTTCGTTTCCTTTTTCCTTCTTTTTCTTTTTTTCCAGATTTCTTAATCTGGCAATTGATTAGGAATTCACTCAGTGACTTTTGTTTGAGGAGGTCAACATGCTTCTATCTATACTATTTTGTGAATGCTCAAGACAAATCTAACAGAAAGGTAGAAGGCACCAAAAAACTGTACTCCTACAAGTCTTAAGCTCCAAAGCATTTTGGAATTCAGATTTTTGGGATTTTTAGAAAAGTAATATAATTCTATAAAAGTAAATTCTGTGTTATGTTACATTCCCACTGGTGTCTTGTGGGCAACAATATTAATATTTCTTTAGTTAGACAGTATTCACAAAAAGTGGAGTAAACAAAGAATGTAAGTCTCAGGTAAGAATTTGCTGCCAAAATGAGTTTTGGTGCCAAACTTGTGAAGAAATATATTTTTAAAAATTTCAGAGCTTTTTCAAGTTGAGCCTTATGGATAAGAGATTAGACACTTGTTGTTGGGCTCTTGCCCAGATCAGCAGTGGTGGTCACCAGCCCTGCCGTATCCCCATGCCATTTACTGTTCTTGTGTGTGTTTATTGCACACACCTGTGACTCTGAGGGCATTTTGTGGCAGCAAGGGCATTTTCTGTGCCCATGTGAGGTAGCCCTGCAATTCCAGCAGTTAGCACACCAAAGCAGTCTTCAGTCAGTAACAAATTAAGAGTTGGTGAACACACATCCCAACTTCTAAACCTCCTTAGATGGCACAAGTGTAAAGTGTGTTTCCAGTGGGAATGAGCCCGTGCCCACAGTGTAATCTGCTTACTAATGTACCCTGTATTGCTTTCTTTCCCATCCTACCTCACTTCCTCACTCTCTTACTGGTGCTCCTGAAATCATTCATCAAATAGATTACTTGCATTCAAATCCTTCTCTCAAGTTCTAGTCTGGGGGTAACTCTCTCTAAGACATGGACCCCAAATACAACCTGGATCTTGGATTAAAGAAGTATTCTTGCAGACTTTCATATAGTTATTAAACACCATTTTTCATGTTTTTAAATTTCGTCACTTAGAGTTGGGGGGATCTTATTGGAGTAAGGAGTTACCACTTTATACCTGCCACTGTTGATGTTCACACACGCCCCCCCGGCCTTCCTGCTGCTGCTGAAGTTTCAGCTCCTACATGCCATGCTGGGAGCGCACTGTCAGTTTGAAAGTTTTGGCTAAGATTAAAAAATTTTAGCTCCTAGTGATTTTAAGTGTTACGTATTCTCCTGGAAGTTGATGTCCTGGAAGTTGATGTCCAATGGCTAATTCTCTGGCTGATTCCTGGGGAGGTGGTAGGGCGATTTGGTCTGCAGAAACCTTTCTTGCAACCTCAGATTTCACCGTGTTGGGTATAAGGCTGAGTCTGACCCTTTGTTATTTATAGCTGTAAATGATTTTGTGTTCACTTTCTTGCAAGTGAATTGCTTGAGTTAAAAGTTGAAGTTCTTGACACAACTCTAAATTCATTTTTTTAAAAAAAGTTAAATTCATTTATAGAGGAACTGGAATCATTAATTACGTTGTAGCTCCGTGTCTTTTTTATGATACACGTATTGCTGTGAGTATAGTGCTCTAAAACATCTGCTCAATAGTCCGTTATAGCAGCACAAGAATGCTTTTACGTGAATGCAGTAAAGTAGCAGATGCTTTTTAACGACAACTTCCCAATTCATTTAGGAAACAAGTCAGTTCTGGATTTGGTTTTTCTTCCAAGTGTGGCAACTGTGCAGGAAAATGATTCCAAAGAGGTTAGAATTGACAAATCAAGTCACTCTGTATAATTTTTTAGGGTTCTGCAAGTTAGTCTAAAAGCCTTATCTAAGAGCCCACTTTAATAAAATTAGCATTTTTCCCACTATGCAAATAATGCTTTACCATTGTAAGTAAGCAGGAAGATGCATTAATTCAGTATTACCAGTTTAAGCTTCTTTTATTTTCTGCTTTGGGAACTTCTGTTGAATGTTGATTTATCATTACCATTACAAATAGAAAAAGTGGTTGAATGCACAGGCTTGGTAACAGGGAGACATGGGGATCCAGCAATTAGAAGTCAAATGTATGTAGTTCCTTCTAGGAGCAGTTTCTGTTGCCTGAAAGATCCTGAGGCACTGGTGATGCCCACATGCCCCTTTGCATGGTCCTTGGCAGGGCTGGTGTTCTCGGTACAGTAGGCAGTCATCCGGAGGGTGTGTTCTGAAGGGTGCTGGAGAAGCCATTGCTGCCCCCTGCCCCCATGTCATGTTTTCTGTTACAGAGAAATTGTACGGTGATTGGTGATTCATTAAGATTTCCCTGTTCAGGGAAGCTTTTCTTCAAAGGCAAAGACTCTTGGTTGGATTAACATGTCTAACTTGTAGCATTTACTGTTGGTAAATTTATCACTTTCTTTTGCTCTGAAGATCAGATCAGAAGGGCTGAATTTGGAAGCTTTGTGCTAAAAGAGGAAAACAAAGCCATGAAAACTAGATGTAGGGGATGCCAAGGATAGATTTCGGCTTCTTTATGTTTTGTTTAACAATGGTCTGGGTCACCAGTTTTAAGTGGATGCGTGCACCCCAGCGAGCTTGCAAAAACAGTTCATGGAGATATAAGAAATAACATTTGAACTGCTATTTATATTTACTTGTACTTATTTATTTTTTTTAATGAAGCTTCACTGATACTGAAACATGGCCTCACGGTGGGTCTTCACACCGTTCATGTGTCAGAAGAGCAGGTGTCATATGTTACTCAAGGCATCGAAAGGCACAGTGGAAGCCAGACGATAGGAAGGAGCTAATAGTGGTGCCTTCACTCCTTCTGGTCTTTGTTACACACTTCAGTTTTCTGTGGCCTGGATTTACCAGGATGATACCACCCAGTTTCATAACACAACTCCTACTGGTCAGACTAGGGGTTTTACAGATTCCTGCAAAGAAACTCTCATGAACAAAAAAATGGCAGTGTGTAAAGAAATATATATAATCAGATCCTTCAAAAAATTAGCTGTCCAAATTTGAAACTAAGACTACTTCAGATAGGATTTCTATTTACCATTGTTAATGATGACTCTCAACCTGCCTGTATGTTGTGCCTGCCGATAGTATGAAGCTATCTGTGTTGATTAGCAACTCACTGAAAAGCATCCAGAACATGAAGACAAACCTCTCGTAACTGGAGACGGAGACTGAAATGGCAGTGTCATGGTTTACTACGCACAGCCTGTGATATACAGCAGCTGCCCTTATCTGCTGTTTGCTTTCTCTGGTTTCCGTCACCCACGGTCCAGAAGCAGATGATCCTCCTGACAGATCCTTAGAAGGTCAGTAGTAGCCTAACGCTATGTCCCATTGCCTCTACGTCATTCGTCTCACCACGTAGGCATTTTATCTTCTCCCATCATCACAGGAAAAAGGGTGAGTACCGTAAAATGTGATATTTTAAGAGAGAGAGACACCACATTCATATAACCTTTATTACGCTATATTGTTATATTTGTTCTGTTTTATTATTAGTTATTGTTGTTAATCTCTAAGTGTGCCTAATTTATAAATTAAACTTTATCATAAATATGTATGTATAGGAGAAAACTCTATAGAGTGTATAGGATACAAGTACTATCCATGGTTTCAGGCATCCACTGGGGGGGCTTGGAACATATCCCCTGCGGATGAGGGGGGACTATTGTACTTGTTCCATGTGGATTTGTACAACTCCCTCAGCTATTGCAACCATTAAAATCACCTATCAAAAAAAAAAAAAAAATGGAAAAAGAACTGAAGCTAGACCTTTCAAATGCCATATCACAATTAAGATTTAAAATAAAACAACTGCAGCATATTCAATCAAATTGTTCTTATCAAAATACTACTGGCAAAAAGGTTTCTGTACCATTATAAATAAAATAACCATATTTTTCTATAACATTTATTGTGTTGATCATGCTTTTGGAACCCAGGGCTCTTTGTTTATGTGAAGATTAGAACGGGATTCTTTATGAAGAGAAAGGCCCTTCAGGTTCAGTTTTGCATTAAGGCTGTGCCCCCAGTGCTGGGGAGAGAGAGAGGACTGCTGGGCAGGCGGGATCTGGGCATTTGGTGTCCAGCTGTCGGATTGTCTGGGACTGTGATCAGGACTGGCTGCTCAGCAGCTCTGGCTCTGGAGCCAGGAGCCCAAGGAAAGACAGGCAACAGTGGGCTCATTTGCATGCTGTTTACATGTGTGACCATTTTGAGATGCTAACTTTTTCAATGTGTACGTTAAAATCAACATTTCTGCAACTTAATTTAGCCACAGCCACTGGCCCGGAAAGCTGAGTGCAGAATGAGCAAGGAGCCCAAAGAAGAGGTGAGAGCAGGGTGCCAGGGAAGGTTCTTTGGTGCTCAGAGCAAAGAGCAGGATGGAAAGGCTACTTCTACTCGTGCCCAGATTATCACCTAACTAAAACCACTACTGGAAAAATAGTTCTCCTTCAAATTTGTCTCGTAAGTTTTTCAATTTTAATGTGTTTTATAATATATATAATGTATTCTACAGAAATACATGTTCATAATTGATTGAAAGGTAAATATGCACATATTAAAGATGAGTGCTTACATTTCTTGACTTCTGGAGTCCAACCAAAAAAGTGTACAGCCTTCTGATTTATAGGATCCATTCATTTATTTCATTTAACAGATATTGATTGAATGTCTCTTATTTGCCAGGTACTGTTCAGGATGCTTGGGATACCTGAGTGAATAAGATAGGCATGAGCCCTGCCCTTGAGGCCCTCACACCCTAAGGGATGTGTGTGTGTGTGCCATGCAGAAGAAGCCTTTCTTTGACCATGGACCAGATAAGGCCCCAAGATGCTCTCTTACGTTCTTAACGCATTTGCAACACTTTAATGAAATAATTAGAATCCCTCTAGTTATAAGCTTTTTTAAGCAGAGGCCACTGTTTGTTTGGTTCACCAACCTCTCTCCAGTGGTGGCACCATGCCAGGCACATAACAGTTCCTTAGTAATCGCTAGTGAATGAGTGTGTATGTGCTCTGTTCACACACACTATGCACATGTGAGCGCATATATGTGAGTATGTGCAGAGCTGAGAAAAAAATGTACGGGACATTGTCAAACAGAAACTTGCTGAAGGCAGCAGGAATGGAGTGAACAGGATGAAGTGTGCAAGGAGATCTTTTAGTGGGCAGCAAGAAGAGCTTGTCAGAAAGAAGCTTGGATGGTTAGAGGTTACGGAGGTGACATATTCTAGGTGATAAGGAGTCTGGTGAACACGAGCAAAAAAACTGCTCCTAAAAATCTATCTGGCTGGATGGTGTGGTCATTGAACTAAAAATAAACCTTGGGAAACAGTGATTGGGATATTTAAGAGGTCCGAGCTACATAAATTGGTTTATACTTCAAAGAGCTGAAACAAAAAAGGTTAGAATCTCACACACTGAGTTTATAGATGTGGTAAAATTATATACACTTTGGGGACTGTGCATTTTCTCTAGTAGCACTTATGATGATGATAATTTCATTGTTATTTGTGTGATTGCTTAACGTGCTTCCTCCCTTGGGGGCACAGTGTCTGTTGTTCTGCCCTCTGTTCCCAGAGCCTAGGGCAGTGTCTGGAACAAGGGTTGTCAAACTAATGCCTGCTGCCTATTTTTGTACAGCTCACTAGCTAAGAATGGTTTTTACATTTTTTTTTTGTTTGTTTGAAAACGAATCAAAAGAACAGTGTTTCATGACACATTAAAATTATATGAAATTTAAATTTCAGTCCATAAATAACGTTATATTGGAACAAAGCCACACTCAATTTACATATTGTCTAGGCTGCTTTTGTGCTACAGTGGCAAAGTAGAGTGGTTTTGACAGAAACATGTGGTGCACAAAGCTGAAAATATTTACTATCTGGCCCTTTAAGAAAATGTTTGCTGACCCTTGGTCTAGAGCACAGAAGATACCCTATAACATTTGGTGATGAATGAATGAATAAATTGATCTGTACACCTACCATGCGTCAGATAGTTTTACACTCTGTCTTGTTTAATACACTTCAAACAAGGAGAAAATGGGAGAAAAGTGGCTTTCCTTAACAAGTAAGGAACTTGAGGCTCAGAGGGATTGAGAGGCAGAGCCAGGAACTGAATCCAGGTCTAACTCCGAATTCCATGCCGTTTTCCACATTTGATTATACTATGTTTCTGTAATATCTGGCTGTTTTTATCTGAGATTTTGAGTGTATTCTTACACCCCAGTAGAAAGATGAGAATTTTCATTGTGCTCTCATTTCTGCTGAAATAGTATTATTTAAAAGTAACACCATGGGGGCACCTGGGTGGCTCAGTCAGTTTGTGCAACTCTTGATTTTGGTTCAGGTCATGATCTTGGGGTTGTGAGATCGAGCCCAGCACTGGACTCTGTGTTCAGCACAGAGTCCACTTGGGATTCTCTCTCTCCTTCTCTCTCTGCCCCACCCCCTGCTCTCTCTCTCTCTCTTTAATAAATAAACTTTTTAAAAAATCTTAAAAGAAATAAAAGTAACACCATGATTTGTCCTGGCACAAATACAATGCCTCGTATGTGGTGTACGTACCTCTAGAACTCTTTAAGGGATTCTTCTGGTAACAAAGCCAACAAGCAAATGAATAAAGCCCTATTCACATCCACATAACCGAGACACAGTCCTGAGGAAGTAGAAGGAGCTGCTGGCTTACTTGAAGGTCCTTGGGAGCAGTTCTCTGTTCTTTCCTCCATGTGCCATTTCTTGTGCACGGGGTGCGGGAGAACCCCTGCATTAGGGGGCACCACATTCTGAAAGTACTGCGGTGCTTGCCTTTTGGTCTGTTTATCAAGACCTTATCATTTTCACTCTTTGGCAGTGAAATTTACCCATTTCTGGATTTGAGTATAGAAGTTTATTCATATGCTGAAGAAATTTGCGGTTTATTCCTCAAGACATTTAAAAATCTCACTTGTTTAAATTAGGGTCGTGCTATCTCTGCTTTAGTAAATGACTTCAGCCAAACTTCAGCCTATTGGATTCAATTAGCATCATTCTTTTAAGGCTCGGAATTTATCCCCATAGGAAATCCAATGTAACATTGTAAGATTAAAAAAAAAAGAAAAAGGGGACTTGTAGGGGTAGGCAAACTGAGGTCTGTGGGCTATACCTTGTTTCTGTAAATAAAGTTTCACTGGAGTATAGTCCTTCTGTTTACATGCTGCTGGTGTCTTCATTTATGCTCCAATGGCAGAGACATATGGCCCACAAAGCCTAAAATATTTACTGTCCGGCTCTTTATAAGAAAACATTTGCGACCTCTGGATTAAGGATATAAGAAAAATGAGAAGAACTAGGATTGTTTAATATGGGAAAGAGGAATCTGAAGACAATACATTAGTTCATAATTTTGACAGGTATTAGATAAAAGATGACTCTTGTTTCTTAACTCTCTGCAAGGATAAATCTAGTGGAACCTGATTTACCCTGTAGCACAGGGAAGAATTTTCTGGCTCTGGATTTAAAACAGAGTGGGTTATAAGGCATGTCTTACACATTAATGGTTACATGCATGGTGCAAAATTTACTTCTTTTTGGCACCCCAAATTCTACTAGTAAAGATTCCTTTTGATTAGGGCTATTAGCTACAGATCTGCAACTGAATGTAATAATTGATAAAGGAGTACCATACTAAGCCATTAATGGCCACTGATACTTGAACAAGAATTAATTCAAAGGAAAAAGAGAAAATGAAGGATTTTTTTTTTTTTTTTTTGGATAGGAGGAGATAAAGGAAAAGACCAGAGTCTTTGTCCCTTGAGTGGGGATGATGAGCTGATGTCTTAGGTTAACAGAGGTGCATAGGCTCCCACTGAGAGGAGACCAATGAGATATCAATTCTCCTGAAGACATAGATGAGCAGCCACTGAAGGCAAGCTGCTTTATTGAATGGTTTTGAGCCTCCGGTGATTGGGCTTTCTCCACGTTGGAATCCCATAAACTACAAAAGTAAAGAATCCTGAATTAGACCCTTCATGTGTATGTGAAGCAAGGCTTTCTGGAGTGATTTGCTGACCACTTGCATTAGAATCACCTGGAACATTGTAAACAAGGTCGATTCTTAAATACCGTCCCAGAAGTACTGAGTTCAAAAGCAGAAGTTTGGGGCTGGAACCCAAGAATACAAATGTTTAACATTCCCTACCCCCTCAAATGTGATGGTCTTTGCTGAGTGAAGGAGAAAAACACAGAAAAAAATGTAAACTGATGCTGGTTTTTCTTATGTGACAAGCAAAGGGGAACTCTGAATAGAATCACATTTGACTGATTCTGAAGCCCAGAATACCAGGTAAAAGTCTTTCCGTCTTTGTCCACCTAGTCATGATTCCCCCAAGGAATGTCTGATTTTAAAATCCCTTATCTTGCTAACCCTTTTTGCTTATACCTGCTCAGGAATCCTAAAAAGTAGGTTACAAGAACCAAACTTTTCTTTTAAGAAGTCTTTCTGAGCGCTTCTGATTTTTTCTCAGAAAACAATGCTATTTATATATTGTTCTCATGTCAGGGCTAATTGTCATTGGCATCTGATAGGTGCTATTAAACATTATTACTGTTCCCTCCCACCAGGAGAGCTGTGTTCTCTGGCATGGAATCTAAGAGGCAGCCTCTTCCACAGTCAGCTTTTACTATCCGATGTGCTAGCTGTCCAACTCCAGACTCAAGCTGTCTTGCTGTCTCCTGCACAGTCCTAAAGAAAACAGGGCCTAAGAAGCACAATGGAGCCAGCTGTAAACATTCAGAAAACTGCCAGATGTGCTTTGGCGGGTTTCTGCATCGCCTCCCTCCTGCCTTGCCCTTGAGTATGCCAGGCTGCAGAGGAGGATTTAATCCCGCACAGGAGACAGATTCTTTCTCTCAGTGGGAACCCACATTGGCCATGCTGATGCTAATTCTCTCCCCTCTGAAGAAGCTGGGAGAGCAAAGAATCATGGGTGTTGTTTTTCTTTTTTAAAAAAATCAGGAGGAGGAGTGAGAATATTCCTGGGAACAGGGGAAGCATCACTGAGATGCTATCCTTGGGATCATCTTGGTGACCGCCCTTCGTTGTTTGATGTCACCCTGGGTACTGTAAGACACATGCCTGCCTTGTGTTGAGCCCTCTCTTGCGTACCAGATACTACATTCACAATTGCTGAAAGAATGCCATCACTTGGAAAGGTTCTTGTGAGTCATTTACTCAAAAGCCACAGAGATCATGAAAAAAGTCATTCTAGGAGTAAAGACAGTAAAAAGACCACCCCACTGTAAAACATGTGAAACAAAAAAAGGCCTGCTTTTACTTAAAGTCCCACTTGGATTATTTTTATAATTCACTTTATATATTTTAATAATTAAAATTCTTTCTTAAGGAATTGATTTTTCATTGGTTTGTCAAAAAGCTTCATCACTCTGTCACTTTTTAAAAAAAATTTATTTGAGAGAGAGAGTGTGTGCATGAGCACGGGGAGGTGTGGAGGGGCAAACAGACTTCCCACTGAGCGTGGCACCCAATGTGGGGCTCCACGAGGGGCTCGATCCCAGGAACCCGAGATCATGACCAGACCTTTGAGGCTTAACTGATTGAACAGCCCCGGCAACCTCAGTCTTTATCACTTCTGAAGATACTAAAAGCTGTTGGCTCCAGAAAATCAAGTTTGTTCCATAGCCCATTTTCCCATTGTGGTGAGATGGCTTATGTGTCCACTGATGGATATAGCTGCAGATTGCCTCTGAACCAGAACTGCCCCCTGTCACGCTTTGGCTTCCTGGCTATGATTCTGGCCCATTACTGTTAGGTTTGAATTAAAGACCTGACTGGTAGAAGATAGACAAATAGACTCTCTTTTCCTCAAGGCGACCTTACGAATAAAGCTCGTTACTTAGGTTTGCTCAGTAATAGTAATAGAGATTTTTAGTGATAGAAGAAAAGTTTTTCTTCCTTCAATTACTTTTCCCTGTAGGCTAAATAGAGATATGGATCTCATTTCCTAAGCCCAACACACTTTTTGGGTTTGATTTCAATAAAATATCTGTGAAGTGTCTTCAGCATGATCCCTATTTAAAGGGATTTACTTGTAAAGCTTAATTCATATCAGATTTTGTAAATGAGAGATCACTGTCAACTTATTGTTAATTGAATTCAATAAAATCGAGGTTTCTATAATTAATGGGAACCACTTAATCTTTTTGCTCCTTGAATGAATGTAATTTTGTAAACACAGGTATCTTCTAATTTAATGAAATAGCAACATTTTGAGGAAAACAAAGGTACATATGACTTCTTTTTTTAGTAACTATTTTTTTTAAAGACTTTATTTATTTATTTGACAGAAAGAGACACAGCGAGAGAGGGAACACAAGCAGGGGGAGTGGGAGAGGGAGAAGCAGGCTTCCCGCGGAGCAGGGAGCCTGATGCGGGGCTCGATCCCAGGACCCTGGGGTCATGACCTGAGCCGAAGGCAGAAGCTTAACGACTGAGCCACCCAGGTGCCCCCTCTAGTAACTCTTAAATCAAGTTACACATAACCTAAATCCTTCTTTAAAAACATAATAAAAGAAAAAAAATATTAACAAACTTACTAAAAATGTTACTATTGATCTTATATTGTCCAGAACATCAGTGCAAATTAAGTATGGTAATAATTAAGAAGGGGCATACTACAGTACAAAGAGCAATGGTTTCAGTGTTTCCACATGGTTATAGGCCTACCTGTGCCTCTAACTAGGAGTGGCATTGGGTAAACCACCCACCTTTCTGGGCTTTGTTGTTGAGTGCTGGGCTAGAAGAAATGATTCAAGTTCCTTTCACTGTTAGAGTTCCAAGAGTTCTTTATCCTGCACATGGTTTCAGAAGACTTTGTTATCTATTTTTTTTATTTTGGAGAATTTAGAATATTAACAAAAGTAGACAGAATGGTATAATTATGAATACCAATGGACTCATTAAGCAACCCCAACAGTTACCACTCCATGGCCAGTCATGCCCCTGCTATACCTCCACCCACAGACCCCTCTCCTGTGTTATTGTAAAACAAATCTCAGACATTATCCTGTCTTTATTAACCTGATCCCTCTGCCATCTGTATTGTTAGCACCTGAGGTGTTAGAAATTTTAATTCATTTTTAACAAGACTCAAATTGCCTCACTATCTTTCCTTTTCATTTTTTAATAGAAATATTTTAGTTAACTGTAGGTTCACATGCAGTAATAAGAAGTAATCAGAAAGATCCCAAGTACTTTTTACTGAGTTTCCCCCACAGGTAATATCTTGTGAAACTATTGTATAATATCACAAGCAGGATACTGGCATTGATACAATCCACTAATCTTATTTGGATTTCCCAGTTTTGCTTGTGTGTGTGTGTGTGTCTGTGTGTGTGTGTGTGTGTGTATTTGGTCTTTACAATTTTATCACATGTTGTTTCACATATCCACCACCAGAGTCAAGATACAGAACAGTTCCATCACTACGAGGATTCCTCATGTTGCCCTTTGGTAACACTAACCCACCTCCCTGTGCCCACCTCCTAACACTAATCTGATCTCTGCTCTTCATTTCTAAAATTCTATCATTTCAAAAATCTTATATGAATGGAATTATATAGTCTGTAGCCTTTTTGGATTGGCTTTATCACTTACATAATTCTCAGTAGAGTCACCAAAGTAGTTGTGTGTATCAATAGTTTGCTCTGTTGAAGAAGTAAAAACCAACACCACAGAAATACAAGCAAGTATAAGAAAATATTATGAAAAATTATATGCCAACAAATTGGACAACCTAGAAGAAATGGATAAATTCCCAAAACTGAAGAAGGAAGAAATAGAAAATTTGAACAGACCAATTACCAGCAATGAAATTGAGCCAGTATCAAAAAACTCCAATAAACCAAAGTCCAGGACCAGATAGTTTCACAGGTGAATTCTACCAAACATTTAAAGAAGAGTTAATACCTATTCTTCTCCAACTATTCCAAAAAATAGGAGAGGAATTCAATGAGGCCAGTATTATCCTGATCCAAAGCCAGATAAAGACACCACAAAAAAAGAGAACTACAGGCCAATATCTCTGATGAACATGGATGCAAAAATCCTCAACAAAATACTAGCAAACTAAATCCAACAGTACATTTAAAAAAAATCATTCACCACAATCAAGTGGGATTTATTCCTGGGATGCAAGAGTGGTTCAGTATTCACAAATCAGTCAACTTGATACATCACATCAACAAGAGAAAGGATAGAATCCGAGTCCAAGATGGCGGATGAGTAGGAGACCTTAATTTCATCTGGTCCCAGGAATTCAGCTACATAGCTATCAAATCATTCTGAACACCTGCAAACTCAGCCGGGGATTGAAGAAAAGAATAGCCACAACTCTATGAATAGAAAAGTGACCACTTTCTGCAATGTAGGAGGCGTGGAGAAATGAATCTGAGGCAATATATGGGAAGATAGACCCCAGGGGGAAGGAGACTTCGTCAGCCAGCTACCAGCAAGTGATAGAGCAGCAGAGCACAAAATCAGAACTTTTAAAAGTCTGCTCCAGTGAGGGACATTGCTCAGGCTGCTAAGCGGGGACGGAGCCCTAGCTGGGACAGTGTGGTCTCAGGATCCTTGGGGTCACAGGAAGACCGGGGGTGTCTGAGAGCAGCAGAGCTCCTAGGCATCAGATCGAGGACGCTGGCTGCAAAGAGTGAGCCCAGGAGTGGGCTCTTAGCTCGGGGTTGCCATAAACTGTGGACCACAGCACAGTTAGGCCACTGCTCTGAGCAGGGACCCAACAAGCAGCAGAACCAGCGAGACCCCCATTCCTCCCCTGGGAGGAGCAGCATGGGAGTGCGCCACAGGAGTCTGCAGGGTTTGGAGACTCAAAATGGGGTCGCATGCCTGAGATAGAGCAGGAAGTACGGCTGGACACCAGGGAGACAGGAGTGATTGACTGCTTTTCTCTGAGGAGACACTGAGGAGTGGGGCCCCAAGCTTTCGGCTCTGGGGCCAGAGATTGGGAGGCTGCCATTTTCTTTCTCATCCTCTAAACTGCACAAATGGCACATAGAGCAATCCGGAGCAGATTACTTAGCTGGGCCCTCTGGCAAGGGCGGTATAGTTCCGCCTCGGGTAAATACACTTGATAATCAGCACAACAGGCCATTCCCCCAGAAGATCAGCGAGAATAACCAGCCAAAACCAAGTTTACCGTTCAATGAGAAATGCAAAACTGCAGCTCTAGGGGAATACAGCAAGTGGAATTCATGGCTTTTTTTTTTTTTTTAACTTTTTCAACCATTTCTTACTTTATCAACTCCTTTTTAAAATCTTTTTTTTTTTTAAGATTTTATTTATTTATTTGACAGAGATAGTGAGAGCAGGAACACAAGCAGGGGGAGTGGGAGAAGGAGAAGCAGGCTTCCTGCTGAGCAGGGAGCCTGATGCAGGGCTCGATCCCAGGACCCTGGGATCATGACCTGAGCCGAAGGCAGACGCTTAACAACTGAGCCACCCAGGTGCACCTAAAATCCTTTTTAATTTTCATTTTTACAGTTACATTCTAGCCCTTCATTGTATTTCATGTTATTTTTGTATATATATATATATATATATATAAGTTTTTCTTCCTTTACAATTTTGGGATGCAGTTTCTTCTAACAGAACAAAATATACCCAAAATCTAGTGTATAGCTCTGTTCTATTCACCTCTCTGATCATACTGTCTTTTTTTGTTGTTGTTTTTCTTTCTCTTTTTTTTCTTTTTCTTCTTTCTTTTTGTGTTGTTAAAGTCTTTTTAAATTTTCGTCTTTACAGTTACATTCTATCCTTTCAATGTATTTAGTTTTATTTTCATATATATAAATTTTTCTTTCTTTACAATTTTGAGATGTAGTTTCTTCTAACAAACTGATCAAAATACACTCAGGAGATAGTGTATTGCTCTGTTCTGTTCACCTGTTGATAGTCCTTCCTTTTTTGTTGTTGCTGTATGTTTTGTTTTTCTCTTGTTCTTTTAATTTCCATTTTTACAGTATGTTCTATCCTTTCATTGTATTTAACTTTATTTTTATACATATATAAGTTTTTCTTTCTTTACAGTTTTGGGATCTAGTTTTCTAAAAAAACAGACGAAATTACACACAGAATCCAGTGTATTGCTCTATTCTGCTCACCTCTCTGATTACACACTCTCTCTCTCTCTTTTCTTTTTTTTTTTTTTTTTTCTTTTCCCCAGTTTAGGATATCATCTGATTTGCTTAGTGTATATTTCTCTGGGGCCATTGTTGCCATTTTAGTATTTTGTTCTCTCATTCATCTATTCTTCTCTGGACAGAATGACAAGATGGAAAAACTCACCTCAAAAAAGAGAACAAGAGGCAGTACTGACTGCCAGGGACCTAATCAGTATGGACATAAGTAAGATGTCAGAAATAGAGTTCAGAATAATGATTATAAAGATACTACCTGGAGTTGAAAAAAAGCATAGAAGACACTAGAAAATTCCTTTCTGGAGAAATAAAATAACTAAAATCTAACCAAGTTAGAATCAAAAAGGCTATTGATGAAATTCATTAAAAAATGGAGGCTCTAACTGCTAGGATAAATGAGGCAGAACAGAGAAGTAATGAAATAGAAGATCAAACGATGGAGAATAAAGAAGCTGAGAAAAAGAGAAACAACTGGATCATGAGGGGAGAATTTGAGAGAGAAGTGGTAAGTGATACCATAAAGTGAAACAATATTAGAATAATTGGGATCGCAGAAGAAGAGGAAAGTGGGGGAGAGAAGGTATATGGGAGCAAATTATAGCAGAGAACTTCCCTAATCTGGGGAAGGAAACAGGCATCAAAATCCAGGAGGCACAGAGAACCCCTCCCCCCAAATATCAATAAAAATAGGTCAACACCACTATTATATGTAATAGTGAAACTTACAAATCTCAGAGACAAAGAAAAAATCCTGAAAGCAGCTCAGGACAAGAGGTAAGTAACCTACAAGGGTAGAAACATTAAACTGGCAGCAGACCTATCCACAGAGACCTGGTGTGCCAAAAAGGACTGGCATGATATATTCAGGGTGGTAAATGAGAAAAACATGCAGCCAAAAATACTTTATCCAACTAGGATGTTATTCAAAATAGGAGTGATAAGAAGCTTCCAGGACAAACAAAAACTTAAAGAATTTGTGATCACCAAACCAGCCCTATAAAAAATATTAAAAGGGATCCTCTAAGCAAAGAGAGAGCCCAAAAGTTAACAAGGACCGGAAGGGAACAGAGGCAATATAAAGTAACAGTCATTTTACAGGCAATACAATGCACTAAATTCATATCTTTCAGTAGTTACTCTGAATGTAAATGGGCTAAGTACCCCAATGAAAAGACACAGGTTGTTAGATTTGATTAAAAAACAAGAGCCATTGATATGCCGTCTGCAAGAGACTCATTTTAGACCGAAAGACACCTCCAGATGGAAAGTGAGGGGTGGAAACCATTTATCATGCAAATGGACCTCAAAAGAAAGCTGGGGTGGCAATCCTTATATCAGACAAATTAGACTTTAAACGAAAGACTATAATAAAAGATGAGGAAGGACACTATATCATAATTAAAGGGTCTATCCAACAAGAAGATCTAACAATTGAAAATATTTATGCCCCTAACATGGGAGAAGCCAAATATATAGCCAGTTAATACCAAAATCAAAGAAACACATCAATAATAATACAATAATTTAGGGGACTTTAACGCCCCCCTCACTGCAGTGGACAGATCATCTAAGCAGAAGACAACAAAGAAATAAGGGCTTTGAATGACACACTGGACCAGATGGACTTCACAGATATATTCAGAACATTCCATCCTAAAGCAATAGAATACCATGCACATGGAACATTCTCCAGAATAGATCACATCCTGGATCACAAATCAGGTCTCAACGGGTGCCAAAAGTTAGGGATCATTCCCTGCATATTTTTGGACCACAATGTTTTGAAACTGGAACTGAATCACAAGAGGAAATTTGGAAAGAACTCAAATACATAGAGGCTAAAGAGTATCTGACTAAAGAATGAATGGGTCAACCAGAAAATTAAAGAAGAATTTAAAAAATTCATGGAGGGGCATCTGGGTGGCTCAATTGTTAAGCGTCTGCCTTTGGCTCAGGTCATGATCCCAGGGTCCTGGGATGGAGCCCCTCCTCGGGCTCCCTGCTCACCAGGAAGCCTGCTTCTCCACCTCCCACTGCCCCTGCTTGTATTCCTTCTCTTGCTGTGTCTCTCTCTTTCAAATAAATAAATAAAATCTTTAAAAAAAATTCATGGAAACAAATGAAAATGAATACACAACTGTTCAAAACCTTTGGGATGCAGTAAAGGCAGTCCTAAGAGGGAAGTATATAGCAATACAAGCCTTTCTCAAGAAACAAGAAAGGTCTCAAATACACAACCTAACCTTACACCTAAAGGAGCTGGAGAAAGAACAGCAAATAAAGCCTAAACCCAGCAGAAGAAGAGAAATAATAAAGATAAGAGCAGAAATCAATGAAATAGAAATCAAAAGAACAGTAGAACAGATCAACGAAACTAGGAGCTTGTTCTTTGAAAGAATTAATAAGGTTGATAAACCCCTGGCAAGACTTATCAAAAAGAAAAGAGAAAGGACCCAAGTAAATAAAATCATGAATGAAAGAGGAGAGATCACAACCAACACCAAAGAAATAATAATTATAAGAACATATTATGAGTAACTACATGCCAACAAATTAGACAATGTGAAAGAAATGGATACATTCCTGGAGAGTAGAAATGACCAAAACTGAACCAGGAAGAAATAGAAAACCTGAATAGACCCATAACCAGCAAGGAAATTGAAGTAGTAATAAAAAATCTCCCAACAAACAAGAGCCCAGGGCTGGATGACTTCCCAGGGGAAATTCTACCAAACATTTAAAGAAGAAATAATACCTATTCTTCTGAAGCTGTTTCAAAAAATAGAAATGGAAAGAAAAATTCCAAACTCTTTCTATGAGGTCAGCATTACCTTGATCCCAAAACCAGACAAACACCCCACCAAAAAGGAGAATTACAGACCAATATCCCTGATGAACATGAATGCAAAAATTCTGACCAAAATACTAGCCAATAGGATCCAATAGTACATTAAAAGGATTATTCACCCAGGATTTATTCCTGGGCTGCAAGGTTGGTTCAACATCTGCAAATCAATCAATGTGATACACTACATAAATAAAAGGAAAGACTAGAACCATATGATCCTCTCAATAGATGCAGAAAAAGCATTTGACAAAGTACAGCATCCTTTTTTTTTTTTTTTTAAAGATTTTATTTATTTATTTGACAGAGAGAGACACAACGAGAGAGGGAACACAAGCAGGGGGAGTGGGAGAGGGAGAAGCATGCTTCCTGCCGAGCAGGGAGCCCGACGCGGGGTTCAATTCCAGGACCCTGGGATCATGACCTGAGCTGAAGGCAGATGCTCAACTCAACAACCGAGCCACCCAGGCGCCCCTACAGCATTCTTTCTTGATTAAAACTCTTCCCAGTGTAGGGATGGAGGGAACATACCTCAATATCATAAAAGCCACCTATGAAAAGCCCACAGCGAATATCATTTTCAATGGGAAAAAACTGAGAGCTTTTCCCCTAAGGTCAGGAACGCGGCAGGGATGTCCACTCTCACCACTGCTATTCAGCGTAGTACTAGAAGTCCTAGCCTCAGCAATCAGACAACAAAAAGAAATCAAAGGCATCCGAATCAGCAAAGAAGAAGTCAAACTCTTGTTCTTTGCAGATGACATAATACTCTGTGTGGAAAACCCAAAAGACTCCACCCCAAAATTGCTAGAACTTGTACAGGAATTCAGTAAAGTGGCAGGATATAAAATCAATGCACTGAAATCCGTTGCATTCCTATATACTAACAATGAGACAGAAGAAAGAGAAATTAAGGAGTCAATCCATTTGCAATTGCACCCCAAACCATAAGATACCTAGGAATAAACCTAACCAAAGAGGCAAAGGATCTGTACTCAGAAAACCATCAACACTCATGAAAAAAATTGAGGAAGACACAAAGAAACGGAAAAACATTCCATGCTCATGGATTGGAAGAACAAATATTGTGAAAATGTCAATGCTACCTAGAGCAATCTATACATTCAGTGCAATTCCTATCAAAATACCATCACCTTTTTTCACAGAGCTGGAACAAATAATCCTAAAATTTGTATGGAACCAGAAAAGACCCCAAATACCCAGAGGAATGTTGAAAAAGAAGACCAAAACTGGTGACATCACAAATCTGGACTTCAAGCTCTGTTACAAACCTGTAATCATCAAGACAGTATGGTACTGGCACAAAAACAGACACATAGATCAGTGTAACAGAATAGAAAGCCCAGAAATGCACCCTCAACTCTATGATCAACTAATCTTCAAAAAAGCAGGAAAGAATATCCAATAGAAAAAAGAGTCTCTTCAACAGATGGTGTTGGGAAAATTGGACAGCCACATGCAGAAGAATGAAACTGGGCCATTTCCTTCCACCACACACAAAAATAGATTCAAAATGGATGAAAGACCTAAATGTGAGACAGGGATCCATCAAAATCCTAGAGGAGAACACAGGCAGCAACCTTTGTGACCTCGGCCGCAGCAACTTCTTGCTAGACACATCTCCAAAGGCAAGGGAAACAAAGACAAAAATGAAGGTACTTCATCAAGATAAGCTTCTGCACAGCAATGGAAACAATCAGCAAAACTAAAAGGCAACCTACTGAATGGGAGAAGATATATGCAAATGACATATCTGATAAAGGGTTAGTATCCAAAATACATAAAAAAACTGATACAATTCAATACCTAAAGACAAATAATCCAATTAAAAAATGGGCAAAGAACACGAATGGACATTTCTCCGAAGAAGACATACAAATGACCAACAGACACATGAAAAAATGCTCAACATCACTCAGCATCAGGGAAATACAGATCAAAACTACAATGAGCTACCACCTCACACCAGTCAGAATCACTAAAATTAACAAGTCAGGAAACGACAGATGTTGGCGGGGATGTGGAGAAGGGGGAACCCTCTTACACCATTGGTGGGAATGCAAGCTGGTACAGCCACTCTGGAAAACAGTATGGAGGTTCCTCAAAAAGTTGAAAATAGAGCTACCATACGATCCAGCAATTGCACTACTGGGTATTTACCCCAAAGATACAAATGTAGTGATATGAAGGGGCACATGCACCGCAATGTTCATCACAGCAATGTCCACAATAGCCAAACTATGGAAAGAGCCAAGATGTCCATCAACAGATGAATGGATAAAGAAGATGTATGTGTATATATATATATATATACACACACATACATACATACACACACACCCCACACACATATATGTTATATACATATATACACACACATATCCATATATATATACATACACATTATATGCATATATATACAAATATATATATATATACACACACACATGCAACGGAATATTATGCAGCCATCAAAAAATGAAATCTTGCCATTTGCAACAATGTGGGTGGAACTAGAGGGTATTATATAGCTAAGCAATATAAGTCAGTCAGAGAAAGACAAATACCATATGATTTCGCTCATATGTGGGATTTTAGAAACCAAATAAACAAAGGGAAAAAAGAGAGATACACACACAAACCAAGAAACAGACTCTTAACTATAGAGAACAAACTGATGATGACCAGAGGGGAAGTGGGTGAAATAGTTGATGGGGATTAAAGAGTATGCTCATTATGAAAAGCAGTGAGTAATGTAGAGATTTGTTGAATCACTATTTTGTACACCTGAAACTAAAATAACACTGTATGTTAACTATATTGGAATTAAAATAAAAAGCTTAATAAAAATGAAAGCAAAAAAAAATAGTTTGCTCTTTTGATTGCTGAGTAATGTGGAATGATGTATCACAGGCTGGCCATGACCTTTTGAAAGACATTTGAAACATTTCAAGTTTTGGGCTATTCTGAATAAAACTGCTGTGAACATTTGTGTACAGGTTTTTC
Organism: Leptonychotes weddellii; assembly: GCF_054177405.1. Lineage (NCBI taxonomy): Eukaryota > Metazoa > Chordata > Mammalia > Carnivora > Phocidae > Leptonychotes > Leptonychotes weddellii. The sequence goes on along the minus strand of NC_138375.1, from coordinate 84,924,716 downwards.
ATTTCTCTGGGATAAATGCCCATGAGTGTAATTGGTGGGTTGTATGTTAATTACATGTTTAGTTTGTAAGAAATTGCCGTATGATTTTACAGTCTAAGCAGCAGTGTGTGAATGATCTAGTTTCTCTGCATCTCTTCCAGCATTAGAAGGTGTCACTATTTGTTATTTTAGCCATTCTGATAGATACATAGTGATATCTCCTTGTAGTTTTAATTTGCTTAATGGCTTACTTTCCATTTGTTTGTCATTTTTGGTGATCTTTTGCATTTTTACTCCTCCATTTACTTCTTTTTGGACCTTGCGGTGGGGATGGTGTTGCTGGTGAATTAACTGTGAAGTTTGTTGTAGAATACTTAGATGGGAGGAAACAGGTCTGCTCCTGAAATAGAAAGTATTGCTCACTATGATTCTCAGCTCTGTGTTAGAGTCTCTGGGAGTACAAAGACTAATAAGATAAGAACCTTAGTCTAATACCATCTGGCACTTTCAGAATGGGAAGCAGAAAAGATGTAGAAGTTTGAGATCTCCAAATTGCATAACATTTGCATGGGCATCATAAAGGTCACTGTGAATGATGGATAGATCCTGGCAGACACAGGCCAAGGATTCAAATTCATTTAATATGAGTTAAGGATGCAAAAATGTCTTTGCCCACAGGTAGCTGCCCAGAGTGAGGGACTGGGAAACACAGCAGCCCTCCCAGTGAGAGGAGTGCTCAAACACTCCTGACTTCAAACCCTACAGAGGTACTCCTGCTGATGAGAATAGTGATTAGAGTGAGACTTCTCATGGCTCTTCAGGAAGCTTGTTCTGTCTGTCCTCTCTCTCTTATTCCTTGGGCCTCCTAACTGTTCCATAGAAACTGGATTTATGTCCAATTGATCACCACTGGCAGGTACCTGGTGTCAACCCCCGTGCATACCTGAGTGTTGAATTTGAGTTTAAGTGAACGAGATTCTTTCTAGGAATTTCATCCTCCCTAACAGGACTGAGTCTCAGGTAGTCTATATCTGCAGTCTGCTGCATAAATTAATGACCCACTTCAGTATTTGCTAAGAATTGGACAGCGATTATCTAAGGAGAGAAATAGCTCAGTAGAGAATAAGGAATAAACATACACAGAAATTTAATTTATGGTAAAGGTGGCATTAAGAAGCAATGGGGAAAAGAGGGACTATTAGAAATCCTCTGGGAAAAATTCTTACCTCACACCATATACAAAAACAAAATTCAGATGGACTAATGATCTAAATGTAAAGTTAAAAACAGAATAAAGTTTAACATTTAAAACATTTTTAAGGGTGAGATGGGCCAAAGTAGGAGGTCTTTTAATGAAGGTGGGTAACTCAGAATCTGCAGAGAAAATGTACGGATTTTACTACATAAAAGTGAAAAAAAATCTTTATGATAAAATAAGAAATGAAGTTAAAAAGAAAACTTAATGAAAATGTTATTTATATATATATGTACATACTTATTAATATCACACATATCTTTGCACATCTTTGTTTTTCTGTGATGCAGAAGGATATATCTATATCCTATAAAAGTTATTTCTAATATACAAAGAATTTATATAATTCCATAAGAAAAGTGCAAACTAAATAATCAAAAAAATAGGCAAAGGGTAGGAACAGGCAAATCACAGAAGAATGCAAATTACCAATAAACATATTAATAGATATTCACTTTTACTAGTAATCAAGAAACTAGAATTTAAAATAAAAAAATGCAGGGCGCCTGGGTGGTTCAGTTGGTTAAATGTCTGACTCTTGATTTTGGCATAGGTCATGATCTCGGGGCTGTGAGATCTATCGAGTCCTGAGCCAGGCTTTGCACTCAGCTGGGAGTCAATTTCTCTCTCTCTGCCCCTCCCCCCACTCTCTCCCTGTCTCTTTCTAAATAATAATAATAATAAATCTTAAAAATAAAACCAAAAAATGACATTTAAAAATTCATCAAATACACAGAAATTAAAAACAAACAAATAATGTTCAAGTACTTACGGGATATGGGAAAGGACATTCTCCTACATTCTTTCTGGGAATATAAATTGAGGCAGTCTTTTTCTGAGGATAGATTGGCAGTTGTCTGTTGAACTTTAAAACGCACATACTCTTTTTTTTTTTTTTTTTTTTTTTTAAAGATTTTATTTATTTATTTGAGACAGAGAGAATGAGAGAGACACAGAGCACATGAGAGGGGGGAGGGTCAGAGGGAGAAGCAGGCTCCCCGCCAAGCAGGGAGCCCGATGCGGGACTCGATCCCGGGACTCCAGGATCATGACCTGAGCCGAAGGCAGTTGCTTAACCAACTGAGCCACCCAGGCGCCCCGCACATACTCTTTCATACAATAATGCCCCCTTTAGGAATCTACCACAGAAAAATAGAGGTGTATAAGGATATATATGCTATGATATGTATTGCAGTATTAGTTGTAGCAGCAGAAAATTATAATCAACCTAAAATATCTAGCAATATGGAAATGCTAAAAGAAACAAATAAACTATGGCACAGTCATGTAATGGAATAGCATTGATATGGCAGGACATGATAAGATGTCCATGAATGAAAAGCAAAAAAATCAAATCAAGGAATATATGTATATGCATCATGATTTTTTTTTTTTTTTTTTTTAAAGAGAGAGTGTGTGTGTGTGAGGGGGAGAGGGGCAGAGGGAAGAGGGAGAGAGAGAGAATTTTAAGCAGGCTCCATGCCCATTGTGGAGCCTGAGTTGGGACTCAATCTCACGACCTTGAGATCATGACCTGAGCTGAAATCAAGAGTCACAGGCTTAACTGACTGAGCCACCCAGGCGCCCCCATACATCATGAATAAATCTAGGGTGTGTGGGTGGATGTATATGTCTGTATGTGATTGTAGGCCAAAAAATTCTAAAAGTCTGGAAAAATACACACTGACGTATTAAAAATGGATACATACCAGAGGTATAGAAGTGCTGGGGTGAGGGGAATTTCACTTTTTATTTTATGTACTTTTACAGTATTTGCAATGATTTTTTTTTTTCTTTTTTTTTAAGGAGGGATGGGGGCAGGCAGAGAGAGAGGGTGAGAGAATCTGAAGCAGGCTCCACGCTCAGTGTGGAGCCCAACACAGGGCTCCATCTCACAACCCCGAGATCATGACCTGAGCTGAAATCAAGAGTCAGAGGCTTTACTGACTGAGCCACCCAGGTGCCCCTGCAATGATTTTTTATCACGAAGACATAATGCTTTATAATGTTAAAAAAGAAAGGAAATTATAAATGCTAAACAACCTAAGCTTTGACCAAAAAGAAATAATTTGGTTTGAAGAACTGCTTTTAAAGGAGATACAGGTAACTTTGCCTAATGAAAAATCAAATAAACAAACAGAAAAATCTCTTTCTTGCTACTGTATGAACTTTCTGTTTCTGGACTATATATTTCAGTGATTTCTCTCTGGTTATTTAATTCATTGTGTTTAATTGATAGTGTTTACTGGAGTTTAGTGAAAACTGTTCTGTAAGTATCTTCGGTTGTGATTTATCTAGTGTAGTATCTCCCCCAGTGAATTGACTGTGAGTGGGGAATTAGTAACGCAGATACAGATCTGGAGAGTAGTCTGTGGCTTTACTTATCTTCACAGGAAACCTTATTTCATATTGATAAAGTTTGAAATCTTTCCTGTAACTCTTTCCTATTGTTCATTGTTGTTACTGTTTTAATGAGAGGTAGAAATGAGCCAAACCAACCTTCTTCTTTCCTTTTAGTAATTTAATTTCAAAGGAAATTCTTCAACCCGAATCAACCCAAATAAATGAGTGTGGATGGAACCAGATTCTGACTCAACATGTCCAATTAATTGCTTCCAAACATTAAGATAAATTCCTCAGAAACACCCACAAATAATTAAAAAAAAGTCCCTCAGTAAAGAATGATTAGTGGGAAGTGAGCTGGCTATAACCATCGTTGCTTACAAAAACCGTTTTTAAGTTGGCATTAGTATTTGCCATCTATTCTATCGTAAATATCAAGATTTATCATAGAAATATGCCACCGATAGCACAATAATAAAGAAAACAGACTCATCTCAGGTTTTGAAATGTACCTAACAAACTCAACCTCTTGCAAAATAACTTTCTTATTCAAAATGGAACTGGGAATTGTTCAGCACACAATGAATCATCTTTTGGCAAGTACAATAGAATCTTTAGGGACATTTCACAGCCTCTTGTTCAATTGTTAGGATGTTTTTAGCTTTCACAGGTAGGGAAGAAGGTAGCTTGTATAGCCATCATCTTGTTGCTAAAATTGTACAGTAAAGATTTTTCAGAGTTGCTGTTGCAATAGATCTTTTGCTTTTTTTTTTTTTTTCCTTCCTGTTTCTTTACCCAGAGCTGCTTTGTCTCTCAAAAACAATCTGGAATTACTTAATGCTAATGTTTTCTGGTTTTACTATTTACCCAGGACTCAAACGTTAAACATTAATGTTGGAAACTCCCTTTTCCTTACCTCATAGTGCTATATTTATTTAACTGTTATTTTGCCAGAAGAAAACCTCCTCTTTCCCTTTCTGTGTTAATGTACTTTTTTTTTTTTTTTTATTGACACACACATTTTGTTTTTGTTTTCAGGAGGCTTTAGAGCTACCCCTGGATGATTTTGAAGTGACTGAGACCACAACGGGAAGCGAAGTGATTAAATATGAGTATCATGTCTTATACTCCTGTAGCTACCAAGTGCCTGTGCTTTACTTTAGGGCAAGCTTTTTAGGTAAGACCATCGCCTGCTAGATATAAATTCATAGCATTTACATATAAGGCAGAAAGCAGATTTAGAAAATTATTCTTGAGCGAAAAAAAAAATAGAGTTAAAAATAAGAAAACTGTGGGTGAGGTAAGGTTTTACCAGTAAATTTTCTCATGCTTTAGAAAGAGTATCAAGACTTCAGAGTGAATGATATCATCCCAGCCTTAAGTCTGATCTTCAGATTCTTGGCCTCCTGCCCAACACTGACTAAGCCCCTGGCCCTTTTTCTTTTCCTTAAACAAGTAGGAACAATGTAAAGCTACAATGTTTATGTACTTCTAACTTTACAGTAAAAATGTCTTTCACTCTTAAGCGATTCTGTTAGCTCAAAAGCCCCCATGTCTCCTTCCTCAAATGCTAGTAATTATTTCAAGAACGGTTTATCAAATAGTTCAAGCTGTATTTAAAAATAGCACGAACATTTCCTTCGGCCATCTATACATCTCCAGTGCCGTAGCTTCCTGCCATGCAGTTACTCAACTCATTCCCCTTGCCAAGAAGGTGGAACACCCCTGTATCCTCTGAGGCCTTGGCTAATAAAGCTTATTTAATCAGCAGCCACATGGAGTTCTCACCCAGTAGCGCGGCAGTGACTCCCTCTTCTCGTCCTCTGACTAAACCCGGTCAGCATTGCAAGGCCCTGTCTCCCTGGGCTCAGGACAAGAGGAGCTGCCTCCCCAGCCCACCCCCTACCCTGTTTCTCCTTTTCTCTCTGGCCTTATCAGCAGCATTTGCATTTTGAACAGCCTTCTAACTTTTTCTGGGTAGCTAAGACATCTGAATTTAGCCAGTGATATTTTATTTTTAATTAAAAAGTAGCTTAAGCTGCTTTGAATGTGTATCTGGTAGATTTAATCACTTGCTGCCTTATATTGTTTAATGGTCTCTAATTTTGCAGTGTTGGCGGTTTAACAAGCACTTAGGATTTAAAACACAAGAACAAATTCTCATAGACTCCCTGGTGAGAAGATTTTAATCTGAGGTGCAGTTCCTAAGAACTGACAGTTTGGGGTAAATTTTCAACATGGGACATGGGGAATTGAGGACACTGATAGTTACTAATTCACAAACTCTTGCTGCAGATTTATCCATATGATTATTATAGGCCTTTAAAACACTCACTTTATTGTTGTAATTCTCTTCAGTTTGGAGCCCAGAGGTTAAGGGGGTTTATTGTCAGTGAACTCTGTTATCCTAAAAAGCAGAAGGGGATACATTTATTTACCATGGGGGAGGGGAAATACTTTTCTTGGTTTTGGCTTGCAGTGGCTCTACCTAGTACCTTTCTAGATTCGAAGACGCATCGAGGCTGCAGGTAAAGGAAATAGGACACTACTTCTTCAATACTGTACTTTCCTATAATTAGTATTCACCATAAGCAGTTAATCACCAGAGAAGAGCTCCCAGAGACAAAACAAGTTGTTGAGCTTGTCAGCATTAGGGAGTCGGAGGTGTTGAAACATGACTGCTTCTAGCTGGAAGTGGGTCTTGCCGAGGCTGGTGGATGAGCTCAGACGTGTACTTTGCTCTTAATGTGCCAACAGCTCCCCTTACAGTACAGCACAGTGATTGTTCCTGCAAGTCCAATTATATTTTAACGAAATTTGTAGACTTCTTGGGATCTTTTCTTTATGATGGCTTTCTGTTCCTTAAAAAAAAAAAGAAAAATAGTAACAAAAAAACAAACAAATAACGCACTTGCTTTCTTGGATCCTATCTATATACTTGTAAGACCCCCTTTTTTATGGTTAATAAAAGAAAACCCCAACAAGTCATTTATTTTACATGGCAGCTTTCCTTGTTCCTCCCTCCCCATTCTGTGTGGTGTGGAATGAGCACTAGGGACTTTTTTAAATTCCAGAATTCATTTAGTATTTACGCAGGTAAATTAAAATATCTAATTTAATTTTTCAAAGCATACTGAATGTTTTCTTGTGGAGGAACATGAAAAATGGTTCTTTCCTTTATCATATTCTAAGAATTTCTTTTCTCTTTTCTACTAACTTAGCCTAATGGATGTTCTAAAAATGTTTCGCCCTTTACTCTGGAGTCATAATTTTTCATTTATTCCCTTTAATCCATTCCCTTTTTCTGCGCTATCTGATTTCTCTGGCCCTCCATCTGTTTGTTAAACATCTCTGTCAGTGTGGTGAATGGATTCCTACCATCTTCCTCTTATTCCAGGTCCAGATTTTTCTTTGTCTCATTCTAACAGAGTTCCGACCTAGAAAGAGGATGATTATAAAAATTTCTTGCTCAGGGGTCTTTTTTGTTGCTTCAGAAATAGTTCACTTAGCCCTGCTTTGGACAGATATTTAGAATTTCTTTTGCATTTGATTGTTAGTAAAAATTAGTTTCTCTGCTCTGCTCTGATTTTTCTTCTGTTACCTTTTTTTTTTTTTAAGTAAAGCAATTAGTAGTAGTAATTTGCATTTAAGTGACATGACCTTTTCTTTTATCAACTGGTTTAGATTCCAGAAGAAATATTTATTGTGTTTCTTGAAATGCAAATCCATTGAATTGTGATTACTTCTTATTCCTCTGTATTGGCCAGTGTCCACCAGGCCTATTACTGCCCAGGACTCAGCTAACATGGCACTTGCTCTTTTCACTTCCATGTCATATCACATCACACCACATCATTTCACATCATATCGTATATAATATCTCAAGTTTCACTATAAGAGAATTATTTGCTTGTCCCCTATGAAATGGTAAGCAAGAAAATGGAGCTGTAAGGTGAAAAGAGGGAGGAAGGAAATTAATAGCGAGTACCTATAACCTACAAAGTGATAAGCTTAATTCATGGTAGTGTGTGTGTGTAATACATATGTGACGTTTGTTATTTGTCTTACTCATTTTGACACCCACAGGATCTGCTGTGATATAGTACCAACAAGTATTTACTGAATGAACCAATGATGAGGAATTTCTAACTATTTCTGCATACAACCCAAAGATGGAAACAGTGTGATAGGGCCTTATTTGAATTGCTCTGATGGGTTATAAGGAAGAGAGTGATGCTGTTGTCTCCAGGAAGCTCAGGACCCAAAACATCTATATATACTTTTACTCTCCAGTTTGATACTTCTTAGAGACTACAGAAGTAGTTGACTAAGGAAAATGGCAAGTCTTGAGTACTCAAAGGGTGGGCATCCAAACTAGCTGAGCAGCTGCCCCACTTCTATAAACACATATTTTTATTCAATCCTTGAAGGCGAAAACAGCCAAATTGCGCCAGCATTCTGCTGCTGAGTACCTCTCATTCCTACTACTTGGACATTTAGGAACCCGGTTTTCTCGGGGGTAACATGGATTTAAGAAGAGAAATAAGTCCTTCCCAGTATTTTTTTTTTTTTTCCCTAACTACTTTTGCCATTTGAAGTTTGGAAGAAGTAGTGGGACACACTTAATACCATTTGTTACCCAGCAGTGGGTAAGAGGTAACTACATTCCTGTCAAGTAGTAATAAATAGCCTATATTCAAATAGTGCTTTGTAGTTTATGAAGTCCATTCTCACAAAACACTGCCATCTTCAGTGCTCACTGTTTCCACTCCCCCCATCCAACTATTTTTGAAGCACACTGTTTTAAAGAAGTATTTGTATCATGCTAAGGGCTTTGTGTATTGCCCATCATTCCAGCACCTTTTTATGTCCCATTTTTCCTTTTTGATTGAGGACTTGGTTTTGGTCAAAAGCTGGTGGCAAGTGTTAGAAACGTAGTGAAAAACCTTAGCTATATACGTAATGTCTTAGGGCTTCACCAGAGTCCTAAGCTTACATAGTTTTCCTTTTCATGACAACTACAGATTTCTATATTTATTTCAGTTTGAATTCTGATTTATTCCTGCCCTTTCTTCTTTTCCTTTGTTCTCAATCTCTATTGAAAAAGAGACCAAATGGTTCTTCTCATTTTCAAAATATTTAATTCTTTGGCTGACATATGGGTTCTTCTTGGGAACTGTTTTGACATATTTCTTTAATTAGTCAGAAGGGCTGCTTTTGAATAGGGAAGGAAACATTTCTTCCATTCAGCAACTGAATGTCTGTTCTTTCTGGAGATCCATTCTATTATTGGCCCGGGGAGTAAGAGTATAGAATTAAAAATGTAATCCAGATATTTCATGTGGAAGATTTGTCCACTTGCTGTATGCCTAAAGGATGCTCATGGAGGAACAGGGAGAAAGAAATAGCCAAGAATAATTATCTCTCAAAGGCAAACCACGATAAAGGCCAGCATAAAGGAAGAATAATGGAAAGTTTGGACTTAGAGCAGTGTGTAAATCATCAAGGAGAAGGAAGAAGAGCCTTGTTCAATGTGGTCTGGAACAAGAGGAGGTCTTTGGAGTGCTTAGAAGAGAATAACAGGAAAACAGAAAGATGGAGTTGGAGGAAGTTGGAGAATAAAGTAAAGTATCCACAGCTCCGTCCAACAACTTGCAAAGGAAGGTAACAGGTTGGCTTTTCTGAAGAGGCTGGAAAAAGCATCGGAGAAGAGGAGGAGGGTGGGTGCCAAGCTGGAGAGAGCATAGTATGTTTGGGGAACAGTGAGAGGCCAGTTTGAAGTAAAGGTTTCCTTAAGATGAACTGTGGAAGAAATATTTGGAAAGATATGTTGAGGTCAAATTATGAAAGAGATAATGGGTTGGAAGTGGTTGCCAGCAAAGTGAGAGGTGAGGCAGCTTGTTGAACAGGAAAGAAAAGGTGGATTGGAGAGGTTCTTAAAGATTGAGGCAAAAATGATTCTCGTTAATGATTACAATGAGCAGAATATAGAAAATGATTTGACAGATAATTTAATTTAATTTATTTGATCATAGAGAATCTTTAAGAAAGTTCATATATGCCACGTATACTTATATAAAGTTATAAAGCTATGATAATGGAATGGAACATGAACTTTGGTACATTAAAAAGAAATTCAATGGATTGAAATCAAATTTAAGAGCAAATAGTGGAAATTATTAAGAAAAATAATGAAAAATTAACTAACACAAAGATATTCAAATTGAAAAATCAAACAATACAGGAAATTTAACAAGAATTATTTGTTGAACCATGTAAACGTTTGAAATAGTATGGGGAGTTAGGATGCTTGTTTAAAACATACGATGGGAATAGAATCCCATTGAAAAATCAAGCCCTGGTTTAAAAATGTTTTAAAGAAGAAAATGCTAGAGAAATGTGAAACAAAACTACAGGGAGAACTAATTAGCCAAAAGGTTTATTCTAACCTGTATTAGTGCAAAATACCATATATACAAAAAGCAACAGATTTTAAGTGGATCCAAGGCCAGGAAGAGGACATGAGAAGGTAATTTATTTTCTTACCTGAGAGAGACTATATTTTAGCTTTCCTGGATAGATGAATGTTTGTGTTGTGCTCCATAAGGAAGAAATTTAGAGAGCTGCACATTTTGAGTAATATATAGATTATTTTACATGTAGGTTATTATTCAATTGAGAGATTTTATATGAAAATTGTTAAATTAAACGCTACTGGCAGTTGCTAAAGATTGTACTTTTTAATTATTCTATTTTTCATCCAGTGTCTCTTCTTCTTTTATCATTGACATTCTAGGTTGCTGACAGAATATTCCTTTAGCTCAAATGTGTATCATCATTCCAGGAGATAGAGGCATACAGTAGGCATTCAATAAACACTTGTTAAATAAATGGCCTTAATTTGCCATGCTTACTTTGTGGGTTGCTGCTGAAATTATTTCAGCTTCTGCTTCAATTTTTCAAGCATGCAGGGGATTTTACTGAGCTTCTCAGCCTCAGTGTGATTAATGAGATTTCTAAGTATGTTAAAATTGGTGCTACTGAATATCTTGGGTCTAAAACTAGGGAGTTGTTGATTGAGTATGCTTATGTCACCTCTGACTGAGGCCAGACAGAAAAGAATAGACCCTCTTAACAGGGCTTAAAGTTTCTGATTGAAGATACCTTCAACTGAACATGAAAGCACATAATAATGTGTTTCATGAGCTTAACCAAGGATTTGTTTATGCCCACAGTTTAAGTTAAAGTTTTGGGTCTTCGGTTTTCATAAATAGATAGATTCAAAATCGCAAAGTTCTTCAAGTTTCTGCAATATTTAAGCTCTACTTTTATGACGTGATTTTTGAAATATATTTGATGGTCTCCGTTTAATGGTTTCGGTGGAATTAATGAAGGTTCCATTTGGTTTTGAAATAATTAGAATCACAATCATATTTTGAATATATTTTGTGTGTCAGTGGTGTATGACATGGTTTTGGAGAAATTGCTGATTAGGTCAAAATTTTTTGTTTTAGCATAGAAGATCACAAAACTAACTTTTGTATGTCTTTGATCGTGAAGGCATGAGCGTTGACTGGGCAAGTTGATGATAAAGGCTTAGAGAAAAGAACCCACATCACAGTCATTATTGTCATATCTGTATGTGAGAGAAAAAGCTGTATTAGCCAGATTGTCTGCAGTGTAGATGGTCAGCAGAAGCTGGAGAGATTGGCACTCTTGTCATAGTAGCTTGCACAAGTGCTCATTTGATCATCATTAATACATGCATTTTTAAACAGTCTGTAAATGCATTAGAGAATACAGACCCATTAGAGAATGGGTCTGTTCACTTAGAAAACACTCTTCTCTTTCTAGAAAGTGGGTAGCCCTCTTACAAACATGCATGTAGGAGCATGATGCATCTTTTTATGTTTGAACTTATTATTTTTAACTCTGTAATTATCTGTTATTTCTAAGTTGACCAGATCAGTTTTAATTCCTGCATTGTAAGATGTTAATTGTTTTCCTGTAGATCTGAGGTTCTCTGAAAACATATGTCACACACCCTCAATCGTAGCATCAAATCTGATGAAAATATTCTGTTACATTTGTTCTGGGTCTTTCCACCTTGTTGGTAGCTGCTGATTATTGCATTTTGTATGAATGGTTCCAGCAGAGTATGCCGGGTTTTGACAGTGGTAATATCCAAACCACTTACTCCATCCTTAGATTGTAGGCTGAAATATTTTAAGGAGTAAAATTAAAATCATTATTGATGGCCAGATATTAAACCCAGCATTCTCTAAGTCTGCAAAGCCTTTCTCTGTCTTAGAGGAGATAAAGTTAAGGAGGGTGTCCTTTCCTTTATCATTTACTCAGTAAATATTTATAAAGCATTTGCAATGTGTGAGTGGGGCTTGGAACTACACTGTAGGGCTGCAGTGGTGAAAGGATAGGGGCAGTCTCCGCCCTCAGAGGCTGCAGGGAATGGCGGGAAGGGTACTGAGACCCGCCCCCAAAGGTTGCCGGGGATGGCAGGAAGGTCACTGAGACTTGAATTCCAGCTCCAGTGCAGTCATGAACTGGCTGCATAATTTTGGCTGATGTATGTTTCCCAAGACCTTGGTTGCCTTAATATACCAGCTCTAACATTTTATTATCCTACAACTTGATTTCTTATAACTTCAACATCTGAAAATTATTTTAAAAGCATGTCATCTTTTTATAATTTGATTATTTGGTTTACCATTTGACATTGAAGTACTTAAGACCCTACCCCCCTCTTCCAACATCAGTACACACACACACACACACACACACACGTGCGTATTTTGAAGATATGTAGTGCTTATCTTAAGGGCAAAGTTTGGCCCTGCTCTGTAAATGTGTTCAGAAAACAATATAACACAGATACTGAAGGCAGCTTGTTTTTAACTTGTACCTAAACATGACATTCAAATGTTAATTGGATGAATAAATCTTGTTCATTTTACAGACATGGAAATGTCAGTGGAATAAAACTATTTATCAAAAGATAATGGTCTCCTGCCACAGATAAATGCCAAGATGAAGATACTTATTGAAAATGTATCAAAATACTCTATTGCTATTTATTGAAAATAAAGGTTGAGGAAAAGTTCAACTTTTCTGGTCAAACATGAGAAATGCCCTGCCTCTGGTATTAGTATATTATGTCATCAAACACAATGTGCATGGTGTAGAAACATGAGAAAATTCTAAGAAATAGTGGTCTGTAAGTGAATCCTTTAGCTTTATAGTATGGGAAGTACTGAAGTGGTGCAGTGGGGGCTGGGAGGAGATACGTACTAGGTATTAAGCTCTGACTGTGTGCCTGACACAGTCCTGGGTGTGTTCACTGATGCAAGCCCATTCACATGAACAGGATTTGAGAAGGATAATTATACTCATTTACAGGTAAAAGCCAAATAACTTGCAGTCACGTAGAGAGTTAAGTGCTGACACCAGAATTCAAATTCAGCCTGGGCTCCAAGTCCAGTGCTCTTTTCCTACAGTCTACATCTCTACTTAAACTCCATGAATCTGAGTACAATACCTTTTGCTTTGTGGTGGGGGCGTTAGGGGTTGGGATAGATTATTTCCCCAAGTTTTATTGCACTTGATGACCAAATACTTCTTTGGGTCTAATGATCTGATATACTGATGAGCTTTCTTTCTTTCCTTTTTTAAAAAAAAAGCTCACAGGAGTGAGAGTGTTATAGTTTTAGTTTTAGTTTAGTTTAGTTTTTTTTTTTTTAAGATTTTATTTATTTATTTGAGAGAGAGATACCGAGAAAGGGAGCCCAATGTGGGACTCTGACCCAGGACCTTGGGATCATGACCTGAGCCGAAGGCAGACACTCAACTGACTGAGCCACCCAGGGGCCGTGATGAGCTTTCTTTAAATGCTATTGTCCACTTGCCTAAGCGAGCACAACCCTAAGTTCTGAGGACTTGATAGCTCTGGGCCAAGTAGCATTAAATTCTAGTAGTAAGATCACCTTCTGTCCAGCAGTGTGCGATTTCAAAGTCTTTAGGTAATTTCTTCTTTCTACTTTATTTTACAAATTTAGATACCTATTTCTCTCCTAGTGCCATAGTGGTCTTCATGAAATACATTATTTGGATTGTTATGAATATAGGTGAATTGTTGTGATTGTTAGAAATATAAGTGAATTGTTGAATTGTTTAAAGAAAGAAAAAGAATTATTATTCACTAGAATAATAGTGAATAATACAGCCACTTCCCTAATCTCTTCATGCCAGTTCCTTCTCATGTCCTTCCACCCTTAGCAATTCCCTTTCTCCACCTGCCACAAACACTGGGTGTTAATGTCTCCCTCCTCTGTACTGTCGGAGAACTGCAGTTTTCCTCTTGGCAACAACCACTCTCTACCCAGTATTTTAGTATTAGTGTACTATTGATATACTTGTCATAGTTTCCCTAGTAGATGGTAGGCTTCGTACCAGGAGAAACTGTGTGCTTTCCTTTTTTCTATTCCCCATGGTACTCAACAGAGTGATTTGAACATTACAGATAGTCAATGAGAGAGTGAAAGAAACGTGTACGTCTTTGATTTAAGAACTCGAGGAAATAGTAAGATTTCAGAGGTGTTCATAGTGCACCCTTGTGAATATGGGAGTCTGTCTACCTGGTCCTTTGCCTGTGCTTGTATCTATCAGTTCTAAAATACATTTGGATTTTATTTATTCTGCAGAATTCCTACAGGCAATGAATGAGCAGATAATTTAACTGCTAGATGGTTACAAAGGAGAGAAGCTTGAATGTTTAAATTTCCCTCAGGAAGAAAATAGTAATTCATATGGCACTCTTTTGACATATAAGTAATATGTGTACTAGCAAAGATTTTTTAAAAAATCATAACGTTCTTCTAGTAGTTTTAGATAAACACCAAACATCATTGTGTCAAATGGATTACTGACTGATGGTCTTTGCCATGCACTTTTGCAGATGGAAGACCTTTAGCTCTGAAGGACATATGGGAAGGAATCCATGAGTGTTATAAGACACAGATGCTGCAGGAGCCATGGGACACCATTACCCAACAGGTTAGAGAGTATTTTTATTTTATTATATGTGATTCTTTCCCTCTGCTCATCTTTTCTTCTAGTTCTCTCCTCTACTCTTTTTTTCCTATTTCATTCCTCTGCATCCTTACAGATTTCAGTTCAAAGACAGTTTCCTTTAAGACACCTTCTCAGACCCAGATTTGGTTTCTCCTCCCTGTTATAAGCTCTCAAGGCAACCCGTAGTTTTCCTTTATAATGCTTATCACAATTTTAAATTATATATTTGGATAGTTTTTTTTTTTAATTAATGTCTTTCTTTGTCATTGTACTATGCATTCCCATGTGGGCAGAACCTTGTTCTCTTATTTATTTTAGAGAGAGAGCATGAGTTGGTGGGGGGGAGAGGGGGAGAGAGAATCTCAAGCAGACTCTGCGCTGAGCTCGATATCACGACCCTGAGATCATGACCTGAGCTGAAACCAAGAGTCAGATGCTTAACCGACCGTGCCACCCAGGCACTTCTTTTTCTGTCTTTATTGTACACCCAGCATTGGTAGTGTACTTATCATATAGTGAGGGCTCAATAAAAATGTATTAAGTAAATGAGAATAGTAAATAGGTTGGCGTATTCACTAAGAAGTACATGATTTAGCTTGTGTCGCCTACAATGCTTCAGAGTTTTGCTCATAGGTACATTTGCAAAAAAATTCACTTTTGATTAATAATAGGTTTGCAATAGCGATCTGAAAAAAGTAGAGAAAATACATCTGCAAAAGTAGATATAAAAAGTAGATTTGCAAAACTAGGGAAAAATAGATCTGTCAATCATTAAGTCATTATTACTGCCTTGCTAAAATCAGCAGTTAATTATTTTAGAAATTTAAAAATACTCATCACCTTGCAACCAATCATGGTTTCCTTAAAAATAATTTTTACTTATATCAAAAATCTTATCTTTTCCCAGCCTCTGTTAAGCTTAATCAAAGCTTCCTTTAAAAATGATTTTATCAGCCATTAGAATTTTTATGCCCTCTTATGTGTTTGATCATAATAATGACAGTTTACCTCCCAATCAACATAAGAATCCTTAGCATCTTGTAAGTAGTTCTTTGACAGTGACTGCAAATGACCGTTTTCTAGGTTCTAATTAAGGACAAAACTAGGTTTAAGTACATGCATATTTCACACAGCCCCTCAAGTTAATCCTTTCCTTTCCCTTCCCACCATTGCCCTCTTAGATCAAGTCCTCTAGCCTTACCTGGAACAGTTAGTAAGGCTTCACAACTCTGGTCTTCTGCTCCTTCCTCCCTGCACCTATCATCAGTCACATCCTCCTAAACATGGTGTGCATATCTTGCCTATGCACCAACCTGCAGTAGCTGTCCAAAGGCCAATGGCATGTGGTCTAAATGCCTCACCTGGGCTCCAGTGGTTGCCACTCCCTGGCTCCAGCCTGCCCTTTCAAGCTTATCTTGTACTCTGCTGTACACAGTCTCAGCTCCTGCCAAACATGGCTGTTCATTTTCCAGAAGCTATCCTGTGTAGTTTGTTCTTAGAATTCTTTCCAGACTTGTCTTCCCTGTTGCCTTTGTTCTGTCTTTATATTTCCTTTTTTTCTCTCATGTTCCTTTCTTGAAACCACTTCAGCTCACAGAAATGGCCCCCTCTGAAACCCAGTTCTGTAGACCAGGTATGGGTGGTTGCACTGAAGAAGAAGAATGAGACATATAAGCAAATCCATCGTTAAGATTTTTGGCAAGAACATTTTATTTTATGCAAAGCATTTAGCCTTTAAGCATCAAGGTGAGTGCTAAGAGTTTCAACTTCCAGTGTCTTGCCAGGGACCACAGGTTGTCTAAAAATGTAGACTGTAGTGTCAGAACCACAGGACCCAGAAAATGTTTGGTTGTAAGAGTCAAGGAAGATGGCAAATGTTAGAGGCAGAAGATAGATGCCAAAGACATCCAAAAATACATCCGCATTTAACTTTAGTGCCTTTTTTCTCTGCTTCTTTTCATTTACATTTTACATTACGTTCTTGAGCCCATTTCTTATGCTTTCCCTTTCTGTCACTACCAATCCTGTTACTAATCTCAGTGCAAGCCTATAGCACAATTCCTGGTGATCTGTGTCATTTTGGGTTTTAATTCTATGTGTCTCTGTTCTGACTTGACATATGAACAAGACTTTGTACTCAACTGTATTTTCTTAGTTTCCTAATATGATGTTGCCAATAGATTTCTATTGATAGAACTTCTAAGTTGCTAAACCAACGAAATGAACCAATCTGTACATTGATTGTTTTTAAAGGAATTGACTAATATCTTTTAATTTGTAGATCCTTAAGTGTCATGTGGACAGCCAGTTAGTGGACCATCTTTTCCTACCTGACATAGTATAGTAGTAATGATCAAATCCAATCACAAAAAGCATTATTATTTCTAACACCCAAGTGCGGGGGCTCACTTAATGGGACAGATGGTTGATATAACCAGACTACAACACAACTGGAACGGTTAGGTGTTCCTTTGGGATTTGTCTTATGGGAATTGATCTGTGGACAGCTATCCCACTTTTGACAACAAACTTTGTTTAAGCTTTAGAATTGCTCGTCACAGTGCATGTGCGGGCATTAAAGACCTAGCCAGGGAAACTCACTTGTCGCCATTGCATTACTTGGCATTCAGAAGTCATCATGAATGTCTCCTTCGGCGGTCTTGGCTTTTAATCTTAGATTAGTTAATGGGTTGGCATTTACATGTTCTTCTTTGCCTGAGATCCTTGAGAGAGTGGGTCTTCATTTTTGTAAAACCGCACGTGGAGAAAAAAATAGTGTCCTCAGTTGGGGGAAGGGGAGGTTGTGATACAGCACTAGGGGAGAATGAGCTGATAGACTAGTGGTGGCACCAAACAGTAGAAAGCATTTTGCAGATTACCCTGAAGAACCATTAGCTCGCAGACTGAACATGATAATAATATCCTGTCCTTCAGAGCGGCTTAAAAACAAAAGCAGCCTTCGCACAATATAAAATGCATTTCACTTCATCTTCAGGCTTGATTGTGCTCATAT
Source organism: Leptonychotes weddellii (assembly GCF_054177405.1). Taxonomy (NCBI): domain Eukaryota; kingdom Metazoa; phylum Chordata; class Mammalia; order Carnivora; family Phocidae; genus Leptonychotes; species Leptonychotes weddellii. Next base: position 84,907,041 of record NC_138375.1, on the reverse strand, counting down.
AGTTTGCTGCTCTTCATCTTTAGTAATCACACTTCTGTTCTCTCAGCATTTGTTTTGATGATAAGGACCTGTTCATGTCAGACATGAACCCTCTCTTTTGACGACAAGCCACTAATGAATCTCATACATTTGATTATGGTGATTACTTACCTGCTTTTGTCCAACATTATGAATTACCTATTATCTCAACCCTGTAGCCTAATAAAGAACTTCTGAAAGAAAGTTAACAGATGCCTAGGTTGGATCTGCCCAAAGTGGTACAATGAATGTTACAATAATGATTACTTGCAGGTGTGGGCTCTGTGTTTTAGGTAAAGAACTCCTGTGATCTTGGCACAAATTAAAAGTCATAAAGTAAGAAAGCATACCTTCAATTTTACTTGAAGATGTGTGTGTTTATGTATGTGGGTGTGGAAGTGGTCAGATAGGTAATTGTTTCTTACTGTCTTCTTGTTTTTAAACTTTATATTATGGAAAATTATGAACATATACAAAAGTAGAGCTAATAGTATAATACATTTACAAACTAATGGCCAATGTTACTTTTTTAGTATCTCACCCCATCTGGAATTTTTAGAAGCAAATCTGAAACATCATATCTCATCCATACAAATTTAAGTATGTATCTTTAAAAAACAAGGACTTTATACCAATGTTTATAGCAGCTTTATCCGTAATAGTCCAAATGGAAACAATTCTGATGTCCTTCAGACCATGGAGATTAAATGAAGTGGCACATCCTTGCTAGGGAATACTATTCAGTAATACAAAGGAACCAACTACTGATACGCTGAACAACTTGGATGAGTGTCCAGAGAATTATTCTGAGTACAAAAAGCCAGTCCCAAAAGGTTGCGTAGTATATGATTCCACTTAAAATAACATTTTTGAAATTAGAGAGGTGATTTGTGGTTGTTGGGTGTTAGAGAAGGAGGTGTAGGTAGGAAGGAAGAGGGTGTGGCTATACAAGGCAACATGAGAGGGAACCTTGTAGCAATGGAAATGTCCCGTGTCTGACTGTATCAATGTTACTATCTTGGTTGTGATATTGTACTGTAGTTTTGCAGGATGTTACCACTGGGGAACTGGTGAAGGGTATGGATAATCTTTTTGTATTATTTCTTACAACTGCATGTAGAATCTACAGTTATCTCAAAATGAAAAGTTTAATTTTAAAAAGGTAAGGACTCTTAATAAACATAACCACATCTCTGTTATCACAATAAATGGATAATAATTTCTTAAAATCATTAAATAAGGAATTGATGCTTAAATTTCCACAATTTTTTAAAAATTTTTTTAGTTTCTGTGAATCAGGATTCAAATAAGGTTTATATATTAAAATGGTTAGCATCTCTTAAGACTTTTGAAATAAAGATTCTCATTCCTTTCTCTGTTTTTTTCCTCATAAATTTTTGTTGAAGAAACAAGGTTGTTTGTCCTGTAGTATTTATAGTCTGTTTTTTGTTTGTTTTTTCCCTAATTGTATCTCTGTGGTAGTGTTTGGTGTATTCCTCCCTGAGCTTTCCATAAACTGGTAGTTAGATCTGGAGGGTTGATCAGATTCAGGTTTGTTTTTGGGGGCAAGAATACTTCACAGGTGATTCTGGATGCTTCTGCCAAGAGGCAAATAATGTTTGGTTATCGTTCTTTTTTGTGATGTTAGCAGCCATTCATGATTATTGCCTAGATCCATTAACTCATTAGGGGTTGCAAATGGTGATGTTCTAATTCCATCATTCATTATTTATTAGCTGGAGTGCTTTATAACAGCAGTTTCCCTCACTAGTTTAGTTACTTGAGGTATGCTTTGTCTAGAAAATGCAGGATAAATGTTCTAGCTTTTAAGATAATGAGCTGCTTCTCTAGCATCCTAAGGTGACCAAGAAAGTTTTCTTACATATCTTCGTGGACTCATGGATATAAATGTTTTATGCATTTCAATTCATTATAGTGATTATCTTTATTGTTGCTTGATTGTTGCAACAATGTGGATGGAACTAGAGGGTATTATGCTAAGTGAAATAAGCCAGTCAGAGAAAGACAAATACCATATGATTTCACTCATATGTGGAATTTAAGAAACAAAATAGATGAAAATAGGGGAAGGGAGGGAAAAATAAAATAAAATGAAAACAGAGAGGGAGGCAAACCATAAGAGACTCTTAACTCCAGGAAACAAACTGAGAGTTGCTGGAGGGAAGGGCTGGGGGAATGGGGTAATTGGGTGATGGGCATCAAGGAGGGCACTTGATATAATGCTCACTGGGTGTTATATGCAACTGATGAATCCCTGAACTCTACCCCTGAAACTAATAATACACAATAATATAGTGTATTATTATCTAAATTGAATTTAAATAAAAAAAATTTTTTTAAAGTCTCTTTAAGTTGGTTCCTGAGTTAATTTTGATACAACCCAAGTAGCTCTGATGGCTTCTTACTTTTTGGTTTGACGAGTTGTTGCACATTCACATTGTGCAGTTCATGCCCAGACTTAGCACTCCATTTTCCAAGGAGGCTTGCTTTGTTTTGGAGCCTTTATCAAGGTGCTGGAACCAGACAGAGTGAGCACCACCGCTTTCTAGCTGTATGAACTTGGGCAAATTTCAAAAACTCTGTGTGTCTTATTTTTCCATATAAGGTAATGGCAGCATCTACAGAGAGTTGGTGGGAAGACTAAAAAAGAGGGTTGCATACAAAGCTCAACCTGTGTCATATCTCCCTGCAAATATTTTCTAACACCTGGACTGTGCACTTTAAATTTGGAAACTGAGACTTTTGAGGTACTTTGTTTTCTGATTCCACATGTCTGGGGAAGGCTGTCCAAGTACAGGTAAATGAATGGGATTGGGTGGATAAAGTTGGAAGGAAACTCATTATAGTTCCTCATGTGATCCCACCCAAGTAGCATGAGAGAACTGGATTAAATATTTGCTGGGAGTAGAGTTAAGAGGACCTGTGCAATATATATTTTACATATCCCAAATACCATTAATTTCATTTTGAAGACTTCATCATGTCTAAAACATGCAAAAATATGGTAATTAATTTCAGTGAGTTTTCATTATATTTCCATCATAAATCTCTCAAGGTAAAAAAACGAAAAAACAAAAAAACAAAACTCAAACACAACAAAAAACAAAACTCCTTAGGTACCTTTTGTTGAATAGATTGCTTTGACTCTCAGTGATGCAGGAAGTCACTGGTTAAGGAGTCTTAAATAATGAAGCTTGATATGTTGCCTGGTGATTTATAATGATGGCTGATAAACTGATGATTTAATTGTGCTTCCTCTAGTAATAATCTTAAGTGCTGAAGTGAAGTTCCAGTGATTGGCTTTCTTCTGAACTCAGTCTCCCTGGAGTCTTTAGGCATCTCTTTTACACAACATCCGATAACTGACTTTTAACTGTTCCTATTTTAAATAATACAAATCAATTAAAACACACAGCTGTTTAACAAAACTTCTCAGTGTTGGTATAGGTCTCGGTGGGTATTTCCTGATGGCTCATAATGACATCAATTTAGTGCACCTGGTAGGATCTGTGTGAACTGGAAGTGGCTTAATTCTTAAATGACAAGAAAATTAAGAAGCCTTTTATGGATTGCTGCCGCTGCTTTAGAATCCCTGCCAGCACCACTGAAGACGCTTTCCTAGTGGAGTTTGATTTAAATGGGACTACAGACATCATGTAATTGTTTTCTCTGTAATTTGCCATTGGATCTGGGTTTCTAGGTATTCATTCTGGACATTAATAAGTCCCTTTAGTGGGTAGTTTATAGTGCCATAATCTACTTTGCAGACTTTTTGTAGAAACTTTCTAATGTTTTTACCAGTACTCGATGGTTCTACCACCCTCTACTATCTTAGAAGAGTGAAATATGCTTTCATCACCATATCTCATTTTCTTTGGTGTTTTCGGGTAATGATGACAGTGCTATTTTTCTCTGTCTCTGTTAGTAATTATTTCTAGATTGTCAGTCTGCACATGCATTGTGACTTTTAATATTTATTGAATGCTGATGCTGTGAGTACTTCACTTTCCATATTCTTTTTTTTTTTTTTTTTAATCAGTTCAGAAAAACCTGTCACTCACACTCCATTGTGCCTTTCTTGTTTTGGGGGTAAAAAAAACCCCACATTTTTCTTAAGTTTTGCTTGTTCCTCAGATTTTCTTTATTTTTTTTTTAAAGATTTTATTTATTTTTCAACAGAGAGAGAGACAGCGAGAGAGGGAACATAAGAGGGAGAGGGAGAAGCAGGCTCCCCGATGAGCAGGGAGCCCGATGTGGGACTCGATCCCAGGACCCTGGGATCATGACTGGAGCCAAAGGCAGACGCTTAATGACTGAGCCACCCAGGCACCCTCAGATTTTCTTTAGATTAAGAAGGATATGAAACTTTGTTCTCGTTATCTTCAACGAAATAATTTCTTTCAAAATTTTCTTCGATTTTACGCCCTGGAATGTTTTTGGAAAGCCTTAACTTTATCCTAAGTGCTCTTTAGGCATTGGTATGATATTACTTTCTCATCCCCCTTTTACTTTCTAAAGTTTTCTGGCCACTAGCCACTAATTAAGTGTTCAAATTAATCTAAGTAGAAGTGGGGGCTGATTTATTATGTAAGATCCTTGTCTTATTAACTTCTAAGATATTTGGTTTTATTCCATTTTACTGAGCGTTCAAGATAAATAAACAAGGAATGTATTTCTTATAAATAATCAGTTTATACCAGTATATTTGAGTTTCACTTCTCTAAATTGAAATTTATTTCACTAGGTAATAAAAACAAGAAACTGGTTAATGTACTTTGTTATATGTATATCTGGTTGAGCATAGGGTTGCTTAGCTTTTTACCATCACAGTTGCACTTTTGACTCAGCACGTGCCCTGAATTTATAGAAGGGCTTTCTTTAAAGAATTTCCCAGCATTTCACTGATCCTTGAAATTTCTATTTCTAAAAAAGGAGCAGCTTATAAGTGTAAGAATAAAATACCATTTAAAATATTTATAATTAATTTTAATATGACTCATTTTAGCACATTTCATTTTGATAATTACCTACCATCAATTTTTAATTTTTAATAAACATCTTAGTTCCAAAACGTTACATTTGAGGAATATTTATATTCTTGTTTCTGGTTTTTTGAGAAAGAGGTTATTGGTGGGTAGGTGGAAAAGCAGCAGCTATAGGCAGGAAAAGAAGCCTGGGGGAGCAGAAAGGCAGGCACAGGGCCCGGAGGGCATGGAGGGTAGAGTCTGCAGACACACTTATCCCTATAGGCTTTGAGTCCCCTGTAAGGGTATAAGCTTCCTAAGAAAGATGCTATTCGGTTTATCTTATTTTTGTCACAGTGGTGGCTGGACATACATTTTCTACCATGCAATTATTGCACTTTTTTTTTTTCATTCCACTTCCTACCCCCTTCAGCTTTTTTTTTTAACCTGTTGTTTTCCAGATTCTTTTCCATGTGAGCCGTTACATTCCACATATTTTATTTACAGTTTATATTTTGTAGGTTAAAATTTGGCCAATAAGTAGGGATAATACCAAAGTATATAAAATATGTGTGCAAGTCATTACAATTATTGTATTGCATGCTGATATTTTTTCACTATATTAATTTATTTCTATTTCTCTCTGTCCAATCTGAATTTCAGAAATATTTCAAGTGGTGTAGACATACAGTCCAATATAAGAGTAACGTATATACTATGACCATCAAAGCAAGTGAATGAGAACTAAGTGGTGGAAGGGAAAAAAGACAGTTGTAGCAGAACAATCTAAGCTAAGGGTCGATTCTGAGTTTTCTTGAACAACAAGTAACAAAAAGGGAAAGCCAATTAAATCCATTGCTTTTATTCTGTTATGGAAGAAAGCAGACAACTTTATCAAGAGAAACAAACTTTTCTTGTGTTAAATTTTAGGAAGATAATTTTACAAATATGAAAAGCTGGTCTCCTTTTTTGATACCACTTAAACCAACTTTAGGAGATGGGTATGGAGTGATGTCCAGTTGTAGTTGTATGAGAGTTATATTAGTATATATTGTGTGTTTAGGTTTATACAGCAGAGGCCTTTATTAGCAGCTTCCTGTTCAGAATCAGCCTGCAGATGTATGTTGAGTGCTTGGAAATTTTTTTGAATTGGAATGCCGTTGAACTGGCAATGTCCCCTGTAGTTAATCATGGTCACTTACCTTTATTGCCTCATACCTGGTCTATACTTACTTACTTTGCCTACCTGTCTTCTAAAGGCATTTGTGTTTGCCTATTCCTATATATATTTTTAAAGATTTTATTTATTTATTTGACAGAGAGAGACACAGCAAGAGAGGGAACACAAACAGGGGAAGTGGGAAAGGGAGAAGCAGGCTTCCCACTGAGCAGGGAGCCCGATGTGGGCCTCATCCCAGGACCCTGGGATCATGACCTGAGCCGAAGGTAGACACTTAAGGACTGAGCCGCCCAGGTGCCCCACCTATTCCTATATTAATACAACATACAAAGAAAGAGTTTAGAAATTCTGTATGATTCTGAATTTGTGAATCTTGGTATGTATTTTGGAGTATCCTTCAGATGAAAGTGCTATTGATGAGGGAGCAGAAGGCTGGCGGAAGACAAAGCCTCCCCAACCCCCCACTCCTGGGTGGGACTTGTGTGACATTCTTCCAGGAATCTCTCCTAACTATCTTAATGTTAATGCCTTGCTAGAGGGGAAAAACAACTTTAACTTGACAATGGAAGGTGCCTCGTTAGCGCAGTAGGTAGCGCAGTCAGTCTCATAACTTGACAATGGCAAGGCCTGAGATATTTTGTAGGTATCTTGTAGGTACTCCTTAGCATATGAAAGTTCTCTTGAAACCTCCCTTTTCCTCACCTCCCCCAACCCCATCGAATTTAATCAGCTCTTTCTGCCCACGGGTCCTGTCCCCGTGCTTTAATAAACCACCTACTTGCACCAGAGACGTCTCAAGAATTCTTTCTTAGTGGTTGACTCTGGATTCCACCCCACTGAACCTCACCTATATTCCATAACCACATCATAATCATCTGGGCTTGCATTTTTTATAATAACTGTTTTTTTCTGATTAACAAAAGAAATACATACTGTTAATTTTTAGCAAAATATAGAGTAGCAAGAAGAAAATAAAAATTACTCATAATCTCAAACATTCAGTGATACCATTGTTAACCTTTCAGGGCATAACTTTCTAAAAATATATTTATTTATATAACTGTACATACATGTGTAATACATATATTCACATATATGTATGTATTACATATAAATATACACAAATACAAATGAGATTATACTATGCACCTGGTTTTTGAAATTTACATCACAGACATCTTTTCATGTCAATATTTAAATACATCTAAATTTTCCTTTTAATAAGTGCATAGAATTTCATTCTAAGGCCATGCCATAATTGTTTTAACCAATTTTATACTTTGAACATTGAATTCTTTTCTAATTGTTTGTGTTCTAAACAATTCCTAAGTGAACATCCTTGTATGTATAATTTGTGTAGTTGTCAGATTATCTCTTTGGACTAAATTCTTAGAAATGAAATTGGTGAGTCAATAAGTACTGACTTTTAAAAGATTTTGTTAAATATTTCCAAGTCAATATCAGAAAAGGTGTGCTAATTCTTACTACCAGTAGGATGTTAGAGAACCCATTTCCCTAAGTGTTCGCTGACACTGGTCATAATTGTTCTTAATGTGCTACAATCTGATGTCAACCAGGCTTTGGATTGGAGCCAGGTAGTTGAACACTGAAGTTACTGATGAATAGCTGAAATGTAGGTTTTTCTTGCAGTTCATTGGGACATACATTTTAGACACTAAGGAAGTTGACATATGGTCGTAATTAAAGGGTCTGATTTCCATTCTTGCCAACACTGAGCATTGTTTCTATTGTCCAGAGGCAGCTCAGCAGGGCTGAGACTTTTTTTTTTTCTTTGTAAGCCTTATTAGATTTGCCCAAATGACTGAGCAGAATACTTGGAAGCCTGTAAATCCTGCTCCTTTAAGTACGGAAGAATTATCAGTCATCCACCTTGCCCAGATAACAAGACTTGTATGGAATAGCTGACTGAGTAAAACTGTACCTGAAGGGGCTTGCCAGATGACCTAACTATTAATACATTCCCCTGCAAACAATTAAGAGTTAGCATTTTGATTACTTTCAAAGTATTATCCACGTGGGTCCCAAAGAACATCTTCCCAAACTGGCAACTTTGGTTTTGGCACAGGCTTAAACACTTCCGCCTGGTAGTAATTAGCTGCTAGATTAATGTATCCTTTAAGTAGAATGAAGTCATCACCATATAAACGGGTGCTTGTCTTTCTGTTTACTGCCACAGCACATCAAGTCCTCACTTCTTCTGTAAGCATATGAAAGTGGAAATAAATTTATGTATGGGGCATGAATGCAAGTCTTTTAAGGTTAGAATTTATCGTGCCTAAGGATTATTCTAGTAACAATAGCTAACATTTAGGGGGCATATCTCATGTGCCAAGCATTCTTCTGAATACACATATTATTTTGCTTAATCTTCTGAACACCCCTGTTAGGTTGAATCTGTTCTCCAAATTTTAGAGAAGGAGAAACTGAGGCACAAAGGCATTAGACAACCTACTAAAGGTCACACATCTACTAAGTTGCAGAACCAGAATTTGAACTAGTGAGCTTGAGAGCTCCTGTCTTAATCAGTATGTCTTAGTCCCTCCCACAATGCTAATCTTGTTCTCAAATGTTGTCATGTTAATAAAGATATATTAAAGTAGATCTGACCCCTTTCTGGGTCATGGACCTCTTTGAGAATTTGATGAAAACTCTGGAAACTTTTCCTAGGCATATAGTATTTTGCAACCCTAATCAGGAGAACCCTCAACAGGACATCCAAATCCTTGGAATTTATAGTGGCCATTGTGGATTAGAACTCAACATTCATCCTACCCTCCCTCTCTTGTGCTCTTCCTGTACTGCAGACACTGGAAAGCTAAAACGTAATTCTCCATCTCTCTCTTGGAGAGGGGTCTGAATTTGCTTTAGGGTCATCACATCGAATGCATGTGTGCGGGATTTGGGATGCAGAAGTGTTGGAGGCTGCACTTTGTTGGAAGCACCGCAGGTCATGGAGGTTCTATGTATGGCTCCAGTGTTCAGTCACTAGCTTTGGGTGTGTCAAAAGGCAGAGGATGGGGCGGTCGTCGTTCTGCTGGTGTGAATTGCAGCAGGTGTGGTGTGGCCCTGGTGGTGGCCACAGTAGAGACAGGTTTCTGATCATAGGACTGGGGCTGTGATTCTAGAATGGCAGATTCTTGATCTTGAAAAGAAGCAGTAGGTCCCATGGTGTCCAGTTCTCCAGTAAGAGCTTAGAAGTTGTTCTTGGAAAATCATTTCGAATTTGTTTATTCAGCCCTCCCAATGACGGCTTCAACTAGTCAGAGTTGATTCTGTTTTTTGGCAACTGAACCTTGACTGCTACAGTAATACATAGCTAGACCCGAGGATAGTTTTTTCAACAGGTTGGGAATTTGGCTCTGAGGTCAGAAACACTTGGGTTCTTATTCAAGTTCTACTTATTAACATTGTGACCAAGGACAAATATACTTGACTTTTTCCCTTCCTCGTTCTCAAAATGGAAAATTATTCTATATGGGAACTATTATAAGAACTACCTCATTGGGTTGTTGTGAGAATTACGTGAGCTAATGCATGAGTAATTATTATCATTAATCCATTAATACTGTGAAAAGGAAACACAGTGGACATAATTTCTGTTTCATATAAAATATAGCACTGCAGTGGTCAAAAGAATAATTGTTGAGCCTCAAGTTTCCTACAGCAGTATATTCACAGGCACAAACTGATAGTTTATTGAGGAGGGAGCTGGTCTAGAGCACTTAGTGATTGTATTTACTTAGTCAACTAAATAGTTTTGTAGTTTCTCATTCAAAATAGCATTCAAAGAGTTCTGGTAGTGAATCTCCTTTCTTAGGAGAGACCTTTAGCTATTTCAGTGTGCTGTATTTTACATGATAGGATTGGCAAATCATGGGAGTAATGTCCCAAGGCTGCAAGAACAGAAGTAGCCCATCTGGGCCTGTGAGAATCCATCTCCACAGTGCTTCTCCCTGAGCCATGCCATGAGCAGTTTCATTCTACAATCTGTAGTTGTTATTGGGCCTGTGGTTAAACCTACAACATCCTATTGAGACATAGATGTATCTTAGCATACCCTACAATACATCTAGAATTGAATACTATAGATACTGTAGTCAATTTTTTAAATCACTTGCTGGTAGAAGGAGTTGAATTGAATACATGTCTAAGTAGCTTCCTCTAATCAATATGACCCTTTCTGTCAGGCTTGCTCCCTACCCACACTTTTACCCCCAGCCTTATTCAAATAGTCATTAATAACCAACAATGCAAGGGCCTGTCCCTCAAACCCTCACATGGCAGTAAGGCAGGTTTTTCAAACTTAGTTTTGTTATTGTGCAACCAGTGGGAGCTCCATTAAAGGGCATGGAGCAGTAGACAGCTTAGATCATGGAAGGTTGCTTATATAAGCCATTTGGAAAGTTCCTAAAGCCTTCTTCCCCCCACCTTGATTTGCAGGTGGTCACACATTCAATTTAATTGCAAACAGCTGATAAAGGAGAAAATACCTTTAAGAGCCCTGTAAAATGGTCACTTTAGATCCTCCAAAGTCCATCTCACACATAGAAAAAAATCAACAAAATGCAATTATTTTCCACATTTTATTTAATTTCTTCACAGGTATGTTTGACATCAGTGTCACCACCAGGAAAGGCTAAAGGACCATTACTGTTGGTCTCTTGAGTATGTTAAGCTAGGCAACTAACCTTGCGTTGTTCCTTGACAAGGGGAATTTTAGTATTGAGACATGTCAGGTCTATCTTTTGAGAGAGTTGAGTCTGGAATATGTAAGTCTGTATAGTTTCTAGCAGGTTGCCCAGAAAAAAAGCCCTTTTGATCTTAACTGATATCAGTGTGGCCAGGCCTACGTTTGCATCTGCTAAAGTTATTTTATGGAGTGATTGAATAAAAAGGGTTCTTAGATTCCATAGCCTTCGATGTTACAGAGTTCCTTCTGTCCAACAAGTTGGTTCTAACAACTAATGATATGACTCAGAAGGGAGATGATCACGGTGTTGAATTTACCTGTCCATCCTGGCACTTAAAAGGCACAGACTTTTGGCCCTCTGGGTATGTTCTGGAGTTCCCTTAGAATAATAATAGTAAGGGGCACCTGGGTGGTTCAGTCGTTGAGCGCCTGCCTTCGGCTCAGGTCATGATTCCGGGGTCCTGGGATCCAGCCCCGCATCGGGCTCCCTGCTCGGCGGGAGGCCTGCTTCTCCCTCTCCCACTCCCCCTGCTTGTGTTCCCTCTCTAGCTGTCTCTCTCTCTGTCAAATAAATAAATAAAATCTTTAAAAAAAAAAAAAGAATAATAATATTAAAAAAAAAACGTAGCCAGTTAACTTTGGGAAGGAAGGATCTTAAGTTTCCATAGCTGCCGGTAGTGTCTCCTTTTTTCTTTAAGCTCACTCAGCTCATTTGTACCTTAGATATGAAGGCCAATCTGCAGACACACCAAGGTAGCTCAGGGAAATCACCCAGGACACTCTTTCTTCCTTGCTTGTGCGAAGTGTGCTTTTACTCTTGTCTCATTCCTGCCTGGTTTCAAGTACTTTATTGTCTAACTCTAGTGTTGACACTCTCTGGTCCCATGACCTTGGTATTTGAGAGTGATCTTCCTCATGCACAAACCTCAGCTCTCTCTTGCCAACATTGGCTTGGGTCTTAGCTCCCTATGTTACTTGAAGAAAATTTCTCATGTCTTCTTCTGGCCCACAAACAACAAATGTGGCAGGATCTTCCTAACCACTCCAAACTCTTTGCAGCCAGGACTGGATGGAGACTAAAGCAATCTGAAATTCAGCATAACCAACCAGTCTTTCTGAGATGGGAGGTTTTCCAAACCAGTTTATCTAAAGACAGTGGTGATTTTCCAGGTGATGGTTTGGAAATTTTAAGGGCCCCTTATTTTATGTCTATCTCTCTGTCTCTGTAGATAAAATGATTTTTGCACCCATACCAAGTTCACATTCAGGGGCTCAAGTGACTGACCTCAGCGGAGTCTGAGTGCCCTGAATACTCTTGCCAAGGGCTGGTGTTTAGCAGGCAGTGAAGTCTGTTTTCTGATCTATGAGTGTTGTGTCCAAGTCCTGATTACTGTGTGATGTTACATGCCCTGTCCACGGAGAAGAGAAGCCCTTATTTTTTAGAGTGAAAATATGAGTGAAAAATGAGGGAGGGACTGGGCCTAGGGAAGGTTGATTAAGGGGATTCAGCTAGTAATGCAGTGTATTTCCCTTGGGGTTTTCATTTAATTCACCTGCCCGATTCTAGATTTTATTCATAGACATTCTAAGTAATATTAGACCATATATAGGTGAGCAAAATAAACCAGATTTGCATTTAATAACCAAAATAGAAGGCTAGGATAAAGGATGCACATTTTCTACATGTTTTCTGTAGTTTTGACCTCAATGTTAAACTCACTTTCAAAAGCAGAGATTCCACAACCTGAATCCGTGGTCTGAGAGGTTATTGCTCTCATTTTGCAGTATTCTAAGGACAGGCAGCTATTGTATTTTAATTGAAAACAAAATCCCAGAAGGGAACAGTACTAGAATAGGTTCTTGGGATTTGGGGACTTGCTTGAAACTTTATTTAATTGCTGTTTTGCATGACTTTTCACATTGACTGTTCTGAAGACTGAACATCCTAATTTTGTTAGTGCAATATGATGATTTACCTTTAAGGAGTGTGATGTGCCTTAAACATTTTCAGGTACATATGCACATTCAGCTCTCACATGGATACATTATATAGCTCATTTCCCCTACTTTTTCCTGCAGATGTTTCAGTTAAAACCAGGCAGGTTCCTTTGATCATTTATCTCAGCTGAGGGGGGGTGGATTCAAATCTAAATGCTAATACTGATTTTTTTTGTTAATTTAAAAAAATTTTTTCACCATTTTTAAAATTTAAATTCAATTAATTAACATATAATGTATTCATAGTTTCAGAGGTAGAGGCCAGTGATTCATCGGTCTTATATAATTTGATTTATTTTTTAGAAGTCAATTTCAGAAAAAAAATTGATTTTTTTAAAAAGAGAATTTAGTAAAAATTTTGAAATTTTGGGTGGGAGTGATGGATTGTTTCTATTATCATGAAAAGAAAACAAGGTAAAAAATCTCCAAGTCAAACAAAAACAGTCTCACCAATATTAAGTAAACATTTTTCTGGAAGAATATTTACTGATTTTTCTCAAAATATGAAAACTGCATTTATTTCATGGTGAAATTTTTGTGCTTGTGGGGGATTGTCTTAAACTTTTCTTTATTTTTTTTTAAAGATTTTATTTATTTATTTGAGATAGAGAGCGAGAGAGAGAGAGAGCATGAGCATGAGAGGGGGTTGGGGTGGGGGATAGGGAGAGAGAGAGAAGCAGGCCCCACTCTGAGCAGCGAGCCAGACTCTGGGCTCCATCCCAGGGCCCTGGGATCATGACCTGAGCCGAAGACAGATGTTTAACCAACTGAGCCACCCAGGCGCCCCTCAAACTTTTCTTTTTAATTAATAAATTTCCTAAGTCTTAATAACTAGAATCTGAGTCATTAAGATATAATAAAAAGAGCATAGACTTTATAGCAAGAAAGAGGTGGACTAAACGCTGGATCTGCTCCTTACAAGCTGTATGTCTTTGGGCAAATTGCCCAAAGATTATTTTGCCTGACATTAATGTAGCTATACCAACTTTCTTATGGGTAGTATTTCATAGATCTTTCTCTACTTTTAATTATTCATCTTTCTCTGGTTTATTTTTTTCCTGGTAAATAGAACATTATTTTTAAAATGTCATATAGTAAAATTGACCTTTTTTGGTGTACAGTTTTGTGAGTATTGACCTACTCATAGAGTTGTGTAACTCTTGCCACAATCAGGATACTGAGCAGTTTCTTCACCCACCCCAGACTCCCAGGTGCCTCTCTGGGTAGTCAGCACTTTCTCCCACCCCAACCCTTGTTCTCTCTGCCTATGTTTTGCCTTTCCCAAAATGTCATATGTAGATTTATACAATATACAGTAGTCCCCCCCCCTTTTTTTTTTAAAGATTTTATTTATTTGACAGAGAGAGATACAGCGAGAGAGGGGACACAAGCAGGGGGAGTGGGAGAGGGAGAAGCAGGCTTCCCGCTGAGCAGGGAGCCCGATGTGGGGCTCGATCCCAGGACCCTGGGATCATGACCTGAGCCAAAGGCAGACGCTTAACGACTGAGCCACCCAGGCGCCCCTTCGGTAGTCCCCTTTATCCACAGTTTTGCTTTCTAAGGTTTCAGTTATCAGTGGTAAACCATGATCTGGAAGCAAATGATCTTCCTTCTGACAGAACCTCAGAAAGTCAGTAGTAACCTGATACTACATCACAATGCCTATGTCATTCACCTCAGTTCATCTTATCACATAGGCATTTTATCAACTCGCATCATCATCAGAAGGGTGACGTTTCTATTATGAATTTTCTAAGGAACCTCTGTATTGTTTTCATAGTGGCTGCACCAGCTTGCATTTCTATCAACAGTACGTGAGGGTTCCGTTTTCTCCACATCCTTACCAACACTTGTTTCTTGTCTTTTTGATTTTAGCCATTCTGACAGGTGTGAGGTGATATCTCATTGTGGTTTTGATTTGTATTTCCCTGATGATTAGTGTGTTGAGCATCTTTACATGTGTCTGTTGACCATCTGTGAGTCTTCTTTGGAAAAATGTCTATTCAGATCCTCTGCCCATTTTTAATCGATTGTTTTTTTGGGGTGTTGAGTTGCATAAATTCTTTGTATAATTTAATTTAAGATTTTGTTTATTTACTTATTTATTTAGCATGAGTGGGGGGAGGGGCAGAGGGAGAGGGAGAGAGAGAATCTCAGGCAGACTCCATGCCCCGTGTGGAGTCTGACACAGGGCTCGATCTCGTGACCCTGAGATCATGACCTGAGCCGAAATCGAGAGTTGGATGCTTAACTGATTGAGCCACCCAGGTGCCCCAATTCATTGTATATTTTAGATATTAACCCCTTATAGGATATAGCATTTGCAAATATCTTCCCTTCAGTAGGTTGCCTTTTTGTTTTGTTCATAGTTTCCTTTGCTGTGCAAAAGCTTTTTATTTTGATGTAGTCCCAGTGGTTTATTTTTGCTTTTGTTTCTGTTGCCTGAGGAGACATATCTAGAAAGAAGTTGCTACTGACAATGTCAGAGAAATTACTTCCTGTGTTCTCTTCTAGGATTTTTAGTTTCAGGTCTCACATTTAGATCTTTAATCGATGTTGAATTTTTGTGTATGATCTTAGAAAGTGGTCCACTTTCCTTCTTTTACATGTAGCTATCCAGTTTTCCCCAGCACTGTATGATATCACTCATATGTGGAATCTAAAAAAAAAAAAAAAAGCAGAATCAGATCTGTAAATACAAAGAACAAATTGATGGTTGCTGGAGTGGAAGGTGGGGAGAGATGATGGGCAAAATGGGTGAAGGGGAGAGGGAGATACACGCTCCCACTTAAAGAATGAATAAGTCATGGGAATAAAAGGCACAGCATAGGGTATATAGTCACTGACACTGTAAAAGGCTTGTATGGGGACAGATGGTAGCTACACTTGTGGTTGAGCATACAGCACAGTGTATAAACTTGTCAAATCACTATGTGGTACACCTGAAACTAACATTGTGTGTCAACTATACTAAAAAAACAATAAGGATAAGTACAGTACAAAAATATACTTTGAGATCACATTCACACATTTTTGTACTATATTGTTATAATTGTTTTATTTTATTATTAATTATTGTTATTAATCTCTTATTCTGCCTAATTTATAAATTAACCTTTATAATTGGTGTGTACATACAGGAAAAAAACATAACATATATAGAGTTTGATACTATCTTTGGTTTCAGGCATCTCCTGGGGATGTTGGAATGTATCCCCCCAGATAAGAGGAAGGGACTACTGTATAGGGTTTTTTTTTTTTTCATATATTTTTTTTATTATGTTATGTTAATCACCATACATTACATCATTAGTTTTTGATACTGTATGGGGTTTCGAGTCTGGTTTCTTTCACTTAGCACAACTTCGAAGTTCATTCATGTTGAGGTGTATATTGATAGTTTTAACTTTGTATTGCTGAATAGTATTCCATTATATGAAAGTATAACATTTTGTTTATTCATTTACCAGCTGAAGGACCTTGGGTTGTTTTCACTTTTTGTCAGTTAAGAATAACACTACTGGGCCGCCTGGGTGGTGCAGTTGGTTAAGCATCTGCCTTCGGCTTAGGTCATGATCCCAGGGTCCTGGGATCAAGCCCCACATTGGGCTCTCTGCTTAGTGGGGAAGCTGCTTCTCCCTCTGCCCTTCACCTTGCTTGTGCTCTCTTGCTGTCTCTCTCTCTCTCAAATAAATAAATGAAATCTTAAAAAAAAAAAAATAACACTACTGTATGTCAACTGTACTTCAATAATAATTCTTTTACAAACAGTAACACTGCTATAAACATTCATTAACATGGTTTGTTTGTTGATATAGTTTTCATTTCTCTTGGATACTTAGGAGTAAGATTATTAGTCTATATGGTAAGTATTTTTTAAAAAACACTAGACTGTTTTCTGAACTATCTGAACCATTTTGCATTTCACCAGCAATTTCTGAACTTTCCATTTGTTCCACATCCTCACTAGCACTTGGTATGGTCAGTTTTTAAATTTATTTTAACCATATCAATTAGTGTAGAATAATATCACAGTGTGGTTTTGTTTTGCATTTACTTGATGACTGATGGCATTGAGTATCTTTTTGATGTGCTTGTTTCACATTCCTGTATTTTTTTTGGTGAAATATCTTTTCAAATCTTTTGCCCATTTTTTAATTGGATGCTTTATATTCTCAATATTGGATTTTGACAGTTCTTTACATATTGTAGATTCAAGTCTTTTACCAGATATGTGATGTACAAACACTTTTTCCCAGTGTGTGGCTTCTCCTTTGATTCTTTTAGTAGTGTTGCTCAAACAGCAAAAGTTTTTAAATAATAGGAAGTCCAGTTTATCAAAAAATAATTTTGTACTGTACTTTTAGTATTCTATCAAATAACTCTTTGCCTAGCCCAGGATCACAAAGACTTTTTCCTAGATATTTTAAAGCTTTAGTTTTTACACATATCTGTGATCCATTTTGAGTTAATTTTTGTGTGAGGTATGAGTATGGGTTCAGGTTTATTTATTTATTTTTTTGCATGTGGATGTCCAGTTGGTCTGCCACAATTTGTTGAGAGATTATTCTTTTTTGATGGAGTTACCTTGTACCTTTGTCAAAAATCAATTGGCCATATATGAGTGGATCTATTTTTAGACTTTCTTTTCTTTTCCATTGATCTATTTTTCTGTCCTTTCACCAATACCACACTGCTGTGCTTATTGTAGCTTTATATTAAGTCTTAAATTCAGAGTGTAAGTCTCTCGACATTGTTCTTCTTTTTCGAAATTCTGTCAGCTATTCTTTGCCTTTCCATATAAATTTTAGAACCAATTTGTCAATATCCACAAAATTTGGAATTTTAATTGGAATTCTGTCTGATCTGTGTAGATCAATTTGGGGAGAAATTGCATCTTAATAATAATAAGTCTTCCAATGTGTGAAAATGTTTAACTCTCTATTTTTGTATGTCTTTTTTGCT
This sequence comes from Leptonychotes weddellii, assembly GCF_054177405.1. Lineage (NCBI taxonomy): Eukaryota > Metazoa > Chordata > Mammalia > Carnivora > Phocidae > Leptonychotes > Leptonychotes weddellii. The sequence continues at coordinate 84,889,184 of NC_138375.1, read as the reverse complement.
TTCTTTCATCAGTGTTTTTTATAGTTTTAAACATATAGATCCTATGTGTATTTCTTAAATTCTTTACCTAAATATTTCAGGGTTTAATGCTATTATAATTGGTATTTTTTAAATTTCAAATTCCACTATTCTTGTTATTATATAGAAATAGAAATACAATTAATTTTTATATATTGGCCATTTATCTCGAGACCTTGCTAAATTCACTTTTCTAGGAGCTTTGTCATAGTTTTGGGGTTTTTCTATGTTGATAATTGTGTCACCTGTGAAAAAAGACAGTTTTATTTTTTTCCTTTTTAACCCGTATGCTTTTTTCTCCTTTCTCTTGCCCTTTTACACTGGCTAAGACTTCCAGAATAATGTTGAAAAGGCGTGAGGAGAGCTGTGATGGCTAAGTTTATATGTCAACTTGACTGGGCCATGGTGCCCAGAGATTTGTCAAACATTATTCTAGATGTTTCTGTGATGGTATTTTTTAGATGAAGTTCACATACAAATCAGTAGACTTTGAGTAAAGCAGGTTACCCTCCATAATGTGCATGTGCCACATTCTATCAGTTGAAGGCCTTAATAGAAAAAGACTCGCTTCCACAAGCAAGAAGAAATTCTGCCAGCAAACTGCTTTTGAATTATAAATAGTCTTCCATGGGTCTCCAGGCTGATAGCCTTCCCTGCATATGTCTCATGTGAGCCAATTCCTTAAAATAAATTTTTCTCTGTCTATCTATCTATCTATCTACCTACCTACCTACCTACCTACCTACCTACTTATCTAAACACACACATGCACATACAACTACACACACCCATACATCCTGTTGGTTCTGTTTCTCTGGAGAACCTTGATTAATACAAGACAACACCTTTGCCTTTTCCCTGATCTTAGAAGATTGGTCATACAATTGTTTTCTTTAGTACATTAATATGATGAGTTACATTGATTAATTTTCAAATATTGGCCCAAGCCTGCAATCCAGGGATAAATTCCCATGATATATTATTCTTTTTTTTTTTTTTAAAGATTTTATTTATTTATATGACAGAGAGAGACAGCGAGAACAGGAACACAAGCAGGGGGAGTGGGAGAGGGGAGAAGCAGGCTTCCCGCAGAGCAGGGAGCCCGATGTGGGACTCGATCCCAGGACCCTGGGATCATGACCTGAGCCGAAGGCAGACACTTAACGACTGAGCCACCCAGGCGCCCCTATATTATTCTTTATATATATATTTTTGGCTTCAATTTGCTAATGTTTTGTTGAGGATTTTTGTATTCATTTTCATGAGAGATATTAATCTGCAGGTTGTTTTCTTGGTGTTTTTCTGGGGATATGAATAGTCTTGGACCCTTTTATAGAGTCCCATAGTTTTTTAAATCTTTTTTTTTCCTCCCTTCTTCAGACTGGGTAATTTGTATTGATCTATATTCAGGTTTTCTAACTTGTTCCTTTGTCATCTTCATTCTGCCAGAGAGCCCATCCTCTGAATTTCTCATTTCAGATACTGTATTTTTCAAAGTTTCCGCTTGGTTATTTTTTTATTCGTATCTGTGGAGAACTTCTATTTTTTCATTCATTTTAAGAGTGCTTACCTTTATCTCCTACAGCATGTTTACAATAGCTGCTTTAATGTCTTCGTGTAATAATCCAATATTTGGGACATTCTGAGATTGTCATCTGTCTTTTCCCTTGAGAATTGGTCAAATTTTCCTGGTTCTTGGTTCGTCAAGTAATTTTAAATTAATATCCCGGTCATTTGACTATTAGGTCATGAAATTCTGAGTCCTGTTAAAATTCTGAAGAGAATGTTGATTTTGTTTGTTTGTTTTTCTTAGCAGGCTATCAGCCAACTGAGGTTCAGTCTCCAAGTTCTGTCTCATCTTCTCTGAGTGGTGTTTCCAATGTCAGTTTAATTTTCTAAGCATTTGCTATGCTGCTTTGCATCTCTCCTTTGCATGCACTTCTCAGGCACTACTCTGAGACTTGAGTAATATTTTAAATTTCAGTTCAGTTCTCACAGTTTTTGCTAGGATGGTTTGGATCTGTCCTGGACATGCACAGCTTAGGGGTGAGCCTGGGATGTGTATCTGTTTGTATACAGATTTAGGGGATCTGTTTCTCCAGCTGTCTATGCCCCAGGACTTCTCCTATGCTTTCTGGGTATTAGAGGCTCCTTTTCCTGGTCTTCTGCCTGGAAAGACAGAGCTTCTCTTGGAGTTTTAGCCTCTTGCTGTGCATGTAGTTCCATGTGACTGGGACCACCGTTGAGACAAAGCAGCAAGAGAAAAGAGAGAAGAAAAACAAACGTGTATTCCTCCACAGTCTTCAAATCACAGTGTCTCCTTTTCCCAGTTGCTCTAACCAGAAACAGATTTTTTCTTTTTATTGTTTGTTTTTCTCCAAGTTTTAGGCTGCCACTGCAGTTCAGGTCCATGACTGGGACCACCTTTGGGGCAGGCTATGAGAGAGAAGAAGAGGGAAAGAAAACATCAGAGGATCTCCCTCCCCCAATCTTCTTCAACTCACAGAGAGCCCTTTTCCTGGTTGTCTGGCCAAAGAGGGGTTTATCCCATTGTTTTTGTTGTCTATGCTTCTTACACAATTCCACAGTGGGACAACCCTTGGGTCAAAGCTAGGAGAGAGAAGAAAAACCAGGGAACTTACTCCCATGGAAGTTTTTCTTCAAGTTTGCTGCTCTTTCCAATCTACTACCTTTGTAAGTTTTCAGAGTCCTAGGGTAGCTGCTTTTTAAATTTTGGTTTTTTAGTTTTAATCAATGAGAGACATAAGCTTAGTGAGCTTACTGCATCTTGACTGGCACCGGAACTATAGTGTCCTTATGTTTAAGGACTGTACATATTTTTTCCTATTTTGCTGTGCTTTAGAAAGCCAAAAATTTTTGTCTTTAAACCAGAGAGTTTAATCTGTTAACTTTTATTGTAATGACTGATACATATCAATTTTTTTCTACATCTTATTTGTGCTTCTGTTTGTCTTACCTTTTGGTTTCTTCCTGGAGTATTCCTGTACATCTTAAGGAATGATGTAACTTCTATGAGACTCTTTTTTAAAATCTCTAAAATAGTGGGGGCGCCTGGGTGGCTCAGTTGGTTAAGCGACTGCATTCGGCTCAGGTCATGATCCTGGAGTCCCAGGATCGAGTCCCGCATTGGGCTCCCTGCTCAGCAGGGAGTCTGCTTCTCCCTCTGACCCTCCTCCCTCTCATGCTCTCTGTCTCTCATTCTCTCTGTCTCAAACAAATAAATAAAATCTTTAATAAATAAATAAATTAATTAATTAATTAAATAAAATAAAATCTCTAAAATAGAGATAAAGGGATTTAGCTAGAGTGTTATTTTAAAGATTAATAAGATAAAATATTTAACATATCTAGCACAGTCCCAGATACAGTTAATTTCATTATTCGGGGCGCCTGGGTGGCTCAGTCGTTAAGTGTCTGCCTTCGGCTTAGGTCATGATCCCAGGGTCCTGGGATGGAGTCCCACATTGGGCTCCCTGCTTGGCGGGAAGCCTGCTTCTCCCCTCCCCCCACTCCTCTTGCTTGTGTTCCCTCTCTTGCTGTGTCTCTCTCTGTCAAATAAATAAAATCTTAAAAAAAAAAAATTCATAATATTCATTGAGCACCTCATATGTGTTCCATAACAGAACAGGTATAAATTACTGCTCTAGTGGAACTTACATTCTAGTGGGGAAGATATCAATAAACTAAATAAGTAAATTACATAGTCTGCTATGGGAAAAAGTAAAGCAGGGAAGGGAATAGGGAGAACAGTAGCAGGGTCGAGGTGGCAGTTGTAAACTGGCAAGTTCTTTTCTCTATGAGAAATGGTACTGCTTTATTCTTTGCATGTTAGCACTTTATATTTATTGATAGCACTTTATTTATATAGCTTTATTTATTTATTTTATTTATTGGAGGGGGGCAAGGGGTAGAGGGAGAGAGAGAATCTTAAGCAGTCTCCACACACAGCACAGAGTGTGATGTGGCGCTTGATCGCACAGCCTGAGATCATGACCTGAGCTGAAATCAAGAGTTGGACGCTTAACCAACTGAGCCACCCAAGCGCCCCCGTATAGCACTTTATATGTCATTTTGCAAAGCACGCTAATATCTCATATTTTATTTTTATTCCCATTCATTGATTCAACAAATGTGGGTCAGACTTGTGCTAGACTCTGGGGTACAGTGGAGAATAAAAACAAATGTGGCATCTGTATGAAGTCTTTAGGGCTATTTCTACATTATTTCCATATTAGAGGAACTCACTGATAACCAATTTACTTATCTCTTTCACAAATATTTCTTGAATCTTACTCGGTACTGGATACTATAGTAATTGATAGGTTAGCAAGATTGACATGGTCTCTATTCTTATGAGTCTTATAATTTAATGATAAGACAAATGTTTAAACAAGCAGTTGCCTTCTCTGGCTCTAGTAAGGAGATGATTGGAAGGCAACAGGAGTAGAGGAAGGAGGCCAGTAAAGAGCAAGAAGAAGTCACCCAAGAAAAATATGATGATGGCCTAGATTGGGGTGGAGGCATGTAGAAATAAAGGATGATACTAGAGGTAAAGACAAACTCTCTTTAGGAGGTGGAATTACAGTGCTGGGGAACGTGGGTGATGGATGATACCACTCACAAAGGAGGAATGGGATGAGTTCGGTTTTCAAGATCCTAAGTTTAGGGGCACCTGTGTGGCTCAGTTGTTGGGCGTCTGCCTTCAGCTCAGGTCATGGTCTTGGGGTCCTGGGATGGAGCCCCACATTGGGCTCCCTGTTCGGCGAGAAGCCTGTTTCTCCCTCTCCCACTCCCCCTGCTTGTGTTCCCTCTTTTGCTGTGTCTCTCTCTGTCAAATAAATAAATCTTTAAAAAAAAAAAAAAAGATCCTGAGTTTAGAGGACAGAGCATGCAAGACATCCAAGTGTCATGTCTCTGAACCTCGTGAGACATGCCAGAACTAGAAATGTGGATTTGGAAGTTATCAGCAATAAATAGTAACTGAAGCCATGGGAGTAGATGAGGTCATCCAAACATATATAAAATGAAAAGAGAAAATGGCCTAAAAGAGAATTCTGGGGGTGCCTGGGTGGCTCAGTCGTTAAGCGTCTGCCTTCAGCTCAGGTCATGGTCCCAGTGTCCTGGGATCGAGCCCCGCATCGGGCTCCCTGCTCGGCGGGAAACCTGCTTCTCCCTCTCCCAATCCCCCTGCTTGTGTTCACTCTCTCGCTCTCTGTCAAATAAATAAATAAAATCTTAAAAAAAAAAAAAAGAATTCTGAAGCATTCTATCACTTAAGAGGTAAGCAGAAGACTGTCTATGAAAGGCCCTAAGAAAAGGTAGGTAGAAGTACAGGAGGAAACGTGGGAGGTGTTGAGGCCCTGGAGCCTAGGGAGGAGTGGGTTTCAGCACTGTGGACATACTGAGTGTGCAGAAAAGCCAGGTAAGAAAAACTGAAGTGTGCCCATTGGGTCCGCCACAACCAGTTTGTTTGTGTAGCTATGGTGAGTAAACAAACTGTTGTGGTGTGATGCCTGAAAGGGGGATGAGGAAGTCGACACAAAATTAATATTGTTGTCATTAACTGGGGAGGAAGATAGGATGATTCTTGGAGAGAAAAATGGAGGGGAAGGAGGATTTTATTTTTCACTGTAGTTAATTTTTTTTTCTCTAGGATGGAAAGGACTTGGATATTTTAAAAACTGATAGGAAAGAGCCAACGGAGAGGGAAGATATAGGAAGAAGAGAATTGAAGGAACAAAGTCCCAGAAAAGCTGGGGGTGATGGAGGGACAAGAGACGACTCTTCCTTTTTAACAGAAGTTATAAAGAACAAGATATGGTTATGGATTCAGATGTATTTTTAGTTTGGCAAGAAAAGGATATTTTATGGTTTCTATATTTTCTGTGAAGTTGGAAGCAAACTCATCTGCTGACAGAGAGGGATTTCATAGCTTTAGAAAGAATGGAGAAGATTTGACTTCCTTCCATGGGGGATGGAAGAGTAGACTAGAGAAATATGTCAGGTCAAGGAGGCGGCATGGAGGGTCCACTTGAGGCAAGCCAAGTTATATGATCTTCTCCAGCAGTGCTCAGCAACCTGGGTGCAAATGCAAAAGAATCAGCCAAAGGTGGGATTTTGCCAGGTGCTAAAATGGAGAGATAGTAGGTAAGGAAATTGAGAATATTGGTAAGAAAGTGATTGAAATGACTAAGAATAGAATCTAAGTTTGAATCGGAAGAAAGGAGGTGAGCTTATGAAAAATGTGGACCAGAGGTTCCCATGAGATTAAAGAACTGAAGTCTTGGGAATCTTCTAAGAGATCTGAAAATATAGATGTTTTGGTCTGACAATGGTTTTAGAGAGGGAGTGACTCTTGATGTTGATAAGTTCCTCAGTGAGGCTGTTGGAGTGCTTAGCTGAAGTGGAATTCAAGAAAGAGAGACCAGAGTGTTGCATGGGTCATTCACGTGGATTTAGAGTCACCTTAGATGATAGGGGCACTTGAGGTAGAAGGGAAGACTGAATCAAATGCTAAAATTTTAGATGCTAGATCAATAAATAACAGCAATGAGAGGGAGGTAGAAGGTATTAGAATCTGATGGCATGTACATGAAATGAGCTGATTTTTTTAACATTCTCTTATGGAAGTACAACATATATTAACAAAAGTATACAAATTTGACATATGCAGATATTAATTTTCATGTAGTGATTCTACTTCTGTAGCCACCATTCAGTCAAGAAATACATTTCTGAAATCTCAGAAGCCCCCACCTCATGCCTGCTTCCCATCACTTTCTTTCCCTTTTCCGTAAATAAAGCCATTGTCTGATTTCTAAAACCTTGTATTAGTTTTGCCTGTTTTTTGAACTTTATGTAAATGGAATCATATACCATGTACTGTATTCTTTTAATTCTGGTTACTGAAGCACAATATCATGTTCACGAGATTCATCCATATTGTTTCATATAGCAGGAATTTATTGATTTTTATTGCTGTATAGTACACTATTTCATTGTATGACTACAACACAATTTACTCATCTTTCTACTGTCAATAGACATGTGGCCCTCTCCCTAAGTTTTAGCTATGATCATTCTGATCATGTCTTTTGATACATATACGTATATACTTCTCTTACATATATACCAGAATAGAATTGCTGGGTCATAGAGTATGAATATGTTCAACTTTAATAGGTAATACCAGTTTTCCAAAGCTCTTGTATCAATAAACACTCCTGTCAGCAGCACAGGAATTTTGGTTGCTCTGTCTTCTGACCACTGTTTGACATTGTTGTTCTTTTAAAATTTAACCATTCTGGTGGATGTGTTTTAGTATTTCATTGTGCTTTAAATTTGATTTCCCTGATAATTAATGAGGTTGATACGTTCTTTTGTGAAGTGCCTGTTCCGATATATTGCCATTTTTTTTTCCCTATTGGGTTGTCTTTCTCTTCTTGACTTGTAGGAATTTTTTGTATATTTTGGGTATGAGTTTGGTGGAGTTATGTGTAGCAGATAGCTTCTCCCACATGGTAGCCTGATTTCTGATTTCCTTGCTAGTGTCTTTTGATAATCAGAAGTTTTTGTTTTAATGTAGTCTAATTTATGACTCTTTTCATGGTTTGTGCTTTTTGTAGACTGAGATAATTGTCTACCCCAAGGTCATGAAGGTAGTCTATGTCCAGTTCTGTTCAACAGAAATTTGTCAAAAAATACAGATGTTTATATCTGTGCTGTCCAGTGCAATAGTCATTAGACACATTTAGCTCTTGAGCCCTGGAAATGTGGCTAGTGTGACTGAGGAACTGGATTTTAAATTTTATTAAATTTTAGTAAATTTAAATAGTCACATGTGGTTGTTAATTATGCTGTTGGGCAGCTGTGTTACCTAGATGCTTTATTATTTTACCTTTCAGATTATTTCTGTGAGCCACTGGGAACTGGTTTTTGTTTGTGGTATGAGGTATAGGTCAAATTTCATTTTTTTTCCATGTAAATATCCAGTTGGTGGCACAGCACTATTTATCAAGAAGATTGTCCTTTCCACACTGCTCTGTCACTTGTGTTGCATATTAAATTTCCACATATGGGGCGCCTGGGTGGCTCAGTTGGTTAGGCGACTGCCTTTGGCTCAGGTCATGATCCTGGAGTCCCGGGATCGAGTCCCGCATCGGGCTCCCTGCTCGGCAGGGAGTCTGCTTCTCCCTCTGACCCTCCTCCCTCTCATGCTCTCTGTATCTCATTCTCTCTGTCTCAAATAAATAAATAAAAAATCTTTAAAAAAAAAAAATTTCCACATATGGACAGGTCTGTTTCTGGATTCTCTGTTTATTCAGTTGTCTGTCTTTTTGTCAGTATCACACTATCTTTATTACTGTAGGTTTATAGTAAATCTTGATATCCAGTGGAGGAAATTGCCTAATTTTATTCTTCTTTATCTTAGCTGTTCTTGACTCTTCATTTTCATTTAAATTTTATAAGCAGCTTATCAATTTCCACAAACTCATCCTGGGACTTTGGTATTAAATTAGATCTGAGATCAACTTGGAGTTAGTAGGAATTTTTACAGTATTGACTCTTCCAATTTGAATATGGTATATCCCTCCTTTAATTTAGTTAAATTTTTGCCTTTAATATAATTTTATAGTATTCTACTTATAGCTCTGCCATATCTTTTGTTGAATTTTCTTAGCTTCTTGCTTTGTCTATGGCCTCCAGTATGTTGTTGAATAGAAGTGATATGGGCATTTCATTCCCAATTTAAAGGGAAATCTTTCAATACTTTAAGTATGAGACTTACATTAGGTTTTATTGTAGGTATTCTTTATGTGATTGAGGAAGTTTCCTCCTATTCCTAGTTTACTCAGTGTTTTTGAGATGTTGATTTTTTTAATTCAATGCTTTATCTGCATCTTTTGAGATGATCAATGACTTCTCTTTTACTCTCTTAATATGGTAAATTACATTGATTTTCAAATGTTAAATTAACCTTATATTCTTGGGGAAAATCCAATTTGGTTTTAAAATACTTCCCCTCACTATATTGCTGGATTTTGTTTGCCAATATTTTGCTTAGGACATTTTCATTCATATTCATAAGAGAAGTTCACCTATAATTTTTCTTTTTTTTTCTTTTTTTTCAGTTTCAGATATCAAGGATACATTACCTCCATAGATGGGTTGGGAAAGAATCTTTTTTTTTTTTTTTTCTATTCTCTGGAGGAGTTTATGTTATATTCATGTTATTTCTTCTTTAAATGTCTGGGAAAATTAATCAATGAAGCATCTGGGTCTGGAGTTTCCTTTATGGGAAGGTTTTTAATAAAATGTATGATTTCTTCTATAGATGTCTTACTGTCTAGCTATCAGTCTTATTGTGGCTTCTTCAAAGATAGTCAGTTTTTTCTCTGGCTGCTTTCAGGATTAACTTTTTGTGTGTTTTTTTGTTTGTTTTTAGCCATTTTATGTGTATTTTCTAGTCTTTATCCTCCTTTAGATTCATGGTTCTCTTTGAATGTGTGGCTTGATGTTTTCCATTGGTTTTTGAAAATTTGTGGCCATTTCCTCTTTAAATATATTGCTTCTGCCCCAGGCTCTCTATACTCTCTCGGTGACTCTAATTACAGGTATTTAGACCTCTTTACCGTATATCATATGTCTGTCATGCTCTTTTCCTTTTCCTTTTTGTTTTTCTATGCTTCATTCTGATTTTTTTCCCTGACCTATCTTCCGGTTTCATCTGTGTAAATACGCTATGAAAGCCTTTCAATGAGATCTAAATTTGAGTTATCGTATTTTCGGGTCTAGCGTTTTAATTTAGTTCATTAAAAAAAGTCCAGTTTCCTACTAAAATGTTCAAGCTTGTCCTGAATATATTAATAGAAGTTTGAAGTCCATGTCTGCAAAATTCTTTATCTGAATCATGGGGTTATTTCTATTGTCTGTTTTTTCTCTTGGGTTTTGGTGAAATCTTTTCATCTATCTACATATTTAATAGCTTCTTTTTATTAGGATCCAGATGTTGTGTGTATAAAACTTAGAGAGATAATCTAAGGCTCTGTGAAATGTTATTTTTCTCCAGAGAGGATTTATTTCTGCTTCAGGCAGGCAGCTAGCTTAGGGCACTAGCAATTTCTGATCACATTGATCCAGTTAAGGATTGAGATGTTTCGAAGCTGGGCTTCAGTTGCTGTAAGGACTGAACTGTTTCCAGTACCCTTACTTTTGAAGTTTAGTCCTTCTAAATCCAATCCAATGTAAATCTAAATGTGTTTACCAGGGGCCCTCTTCCTTGGTGGACTCTGAACTTTCAGAATCAGCAGTCAAAAAGGCAAAAGGCCATTCCAAATTCCAGCTTCACTTTGCTGGGCTTCCTTCTCCTCTTGATTCTTTGTCCTGTAATCTCATTTTTTTGTAACTCTTGGATGCCTTCTAAGAGATACTAAATTTTTTTCCAACCTGTCTAGTTCCTAGTTGGAACCATGCTGGACATGGAACTTGTTTGGGCTTTTTGATGAAGGTTAGGCAGGGGCTGTTTGGAATTGGCAGTGGGAAGGATTCCCCCCGCCCCAGCACTGAGTTTCTATTTGAGAGGATTGCAAGGAAAAGAGAGTCTTAAGGGGCTGTTAGATTTTAGTCAGAACAAAAATTAAAGGATTATGTGCTGAGAAAGTTGGAGAGTTTGGAGGAGGGGAGGGTCAATGTAAACTTTTTTTTTTCCTCTTTTTTTCTTTAGGATGGATTGGTTGAACTAGATGACATCTAAGTTTCCATATAATTTGAAATTCTAGGATTCTATTAAATGAGCTGGGCTTCCATTCAGGTTAATTTAGAAGTTTAATTAGAACTTAAAGTTTCTCCTATAGAGATAAGGAGGCTTATCATCATAAAGAAAACTTCCAGGTTTTAATTTCAGCACAATAGCTTCCAGCTGTAAAACATCGAACCAGCTTCTTTCCATAGTACACAATGGGATTCTAAAATCTTAAGTCCAAAGGGAACCAGTTGCAATATTATCTGCTAGGAATTTACTATTCTGTGGATCATTATATAGTGTTCATTTATGGAAACTGCCTCATTTCTCTATATCTTACAGTGTATTAGGATTTTATTATTTCTTATATATAACCTACAGATTCTGGATCATTCTCTACCCATGATGTAATGGCCTCCACTCATCTAACTTCTCCTGGATCCTCAGACTCATTCTCTCCTGGATCCTCAGACTCATTCTGTCCTGCCCTTTCTGTCCCCCAACTATGTTTCCCACTTCTCCCTCTATGCCATACTTTTCACTATGCTGTCTGGAATTCCTCTTCCATGGGGGAGAAAGTTTCAGTTATTCTCAGCCATTCCACTGACCGTTCCTTTCAGTTACTGTCTTTAACTGAATCTGGCTCTCTCTTCCCCTGCAGCCTTCTCTTTCCTGAACATCTCTAACTGCCATGTGAGGCTCATGCCCCCTTCAGCCTTGTAGGAAATCTGTTAGCACCTTGTGGCCAGGGCTGTTTCACCACCCACCATCCTGATCTCTCAAGGACTGCCTCTTATTCCCATACTCCTGTATTCCCACTCCGGCAGTTCCCAGCTGCACTGAGTCCTTCAGTCCATTTACCACTTTGCTTTTTACACTCACCACCTCTGTACCTCAACATTCTCACACCTCTCTATAGCGGGTGTAGGCTCTATGACCCAGGTCAGTAGTCATTCTCTTCCAAACCCTTTAATATCCTATATCTCTCTCTTGTTGTGCCCATCTCCAAGCAATTGAACATCTCTGGGGAAAAAAAGTCACACAGCCATATTGTTGAAGCCCACTTCAAATTGATAACCACAAATCTGAAAAGGACACACAAGATGGCCAGGTCATTTGATACCATTCCTCTAGTATATTCACTTTCCTTCTCCCCTATTTCACACCTTTTCCTCTCATGACTCAAGCTCCTCTTCCCTGCACCCACTGTACCTCCTAGTGAGAATAAACATAATCAGGAGGGAGCCACCTCATTTTCTTAGCATGAATCCTCAAGCCTACCAACATCTGTACCCAGATACTCCACTTATATTACCGTTACTGTGGGGGAAAGTGGACCTGCCCCTTTCCAACTATAGCCCCTGCCTTGTGTCCTGGATTCTCTTCCTTCTCAGGGATGTGACTCCCACGGTAATGCCCTTCCTCTCTTACATCATCATGTCTTCCTGCCATGAGGTCCTTCCCATTGCTATATAAGCACCCTTATTATCACCTATCTTGAAAAACTTGCCCTTCAGGGATTATGAACAGAAAGTTCATAGACAGGTACAAACAAGCATCTTATATTTGAAAAGATATTCAATCCTACTCATACAAAGAAGCATGAAAATTACAACTATACTGACATGTCGTTTTTTAACCTACCATATTAGCAAAGATATAAAAATTTGAAAACACATAGTACTGAGACGAGTATGGGAAGAAAGGATATTTTCGTACTGTGCCATTGGGAGTAAATAAGTACAACTTCAGGGGACATCAATTTGACAATATCTAGAAAAATTACTAATTTTATATGCCCTTTGACCCAGCAGTCCCACTTCTAGAGTGAATCCTGTGTTAGACCTGCCAGTGCTGGTGTGCCCCCAGGGCTTAGGGGAACTTCTGTGTCCGCATTCTCTTCCTAAGTGGTTTTATCCAGTTCCATGTCTTTGAATATCTTTTCTATGCTAGCGACTCAAGTTCAGTCTTTAGCCCAGGGATTCCTGTGCAGGCCAGACTAATTTATTTAAACAGTCTTTGTGGTAGTTTGATGGCATCTCAAACCTAAAGTGGCCCAAATAGGATTGATGTTCCTCCTCCCCAGTCCACTCCTTCCCTCGTCAACCCTTTTTCCTTTCAATAAATGATTCCACTATTCTCTCAGTTTCTCAGGCCAGCAAACAAACCATAACTAGTGACATATTTGATTTCACTTAGTCCTGAACTTTTTGCCTTTATTTATTCCTTGGCTTTATTCCATTTGTAACTTACCTTAACTCAAAAGACATTGAGTTTGCTTCTCACTCTCCAATTTCTGTTTCATACTTTTCCTTTGGACTTGAAACAAGTTCTCATCTTCCAGGCTCAGAGTCTGGTTCCTCCTGACCATGGTTTTGACTTTTCATCTCTCCCTTCCCTTCTAAGTGCTTCTCCCAGTCTTCCTTGGTGACCTTTTTCCCTCTGGCCACCACCTTCCTTCAGCTCTTTGGACAAAACTCAGAGAATGCTAACCAGTTAAGTGACTAATAGGGAAAACTTAGAATGTCCGTGTATTAATTTATAACCATGCCAAATGAAGGTGAAAGCTCATGTTAGCTGATCAGCATGGAGGAAGATTATTGGAAGCCATCTTATAATGACAGTGTTAGCCGGTGAGCCTAGAAGCACAGCAAGGAGAGTTTGATGATTTTAAAGGCAACATCTAGCCTGGTGTGGCCAACTCCACGATGCATATTCCTGCTAGTGAGACACGTCACTTTGTCTGTCATCTACCCTACTAAAATGTAGTTTGTGACAGCAGGATCCATATCTTTTGTGGTCACCATTAAATCCAGTGCTTAGCTCATGGATTAATCCTGCTAGAATTCTCTGTCCTGGATGGTGCTACATGGACACTGCCAAAGTCTGCTCTCTGACTTCCATTTTCTCTGATCTCTGCTAATTCTCTCTTTTATGTTGGCATGTCCTTATGAATTATTCAAACCAGAGTTGTGTTCTCTCCACTTTGGGCCTTGGATACTATCTTTTAAGGTAACTTTTGAAAAAAAAAGTGATCCCAAACATTTGGGGTTGATTTCACAGTTTGATTATGAGGTTCTGCTTCACTGTCACTTCTGTGTACTTCCTAAACTACTCCTTGGCCTACTTGTGCTTCCAGAAGCTAGAAGAGTGAAACATCTGCTCATACCTATGGACTTGCATGTGGTAATCTTTGAACACTACTTCATAATCCACAGATATTTAAATGTGAATGACTTGAGATGTTTCTAAAAATGTAATTGATCTTCAGGAATACAGATTTACCACCAAAAGGATGTGCCACAAAATCTGAAGGCAATGGAATATAGTTGAGTTTTTTGACAGGTAAGAATAGGACAAAAAACATAGGCATGACAATGAGCTAAATGTATGATATTTTGTAAGCCTGATAGGAATAATTTAGTAGAAGCAGATGAAGACTACTCATTTATGAAAGATTTGAAGTTGCATTGTTGTTGCAACAATTATAATTGGGTTCCAATTATAATTACTATTATGATTAGACTAATGGGATAAGTCTTTTTTTAATATGAGAAAAATTTATTCAAGGCTTGTTCTTACCCTTCATGTGTAAAAGAGTCTGAGTAATAAAGCGTCACTACCTGCATATTCAGAGCTCTTGTTGTACCTAAGAAGAAGACTGTCAGCTCCTCGGAGCAGGGGATAATTGTTCAGACCAGGCCATAGCTTACCAACGGCCTTCTGCGGGAGAGTGTATCTCTGAAGCCAAGGGCCACTCATCACGTGCAGTAAACACTCATCAAAGTTCCTGTGGAGACCCAAATGCAAAGTGCCTGTCAGGGAAGGACATACAGGGCAGTCTTCTCCTGGGTCCAGAGGACAAGGACCACATGTATTCCATTCTCCACAGCATTCCTAGAATCTAGCCAAGTGCCTGGCATATGAGAGGCTCTTATAAATATTTACTAAATAGTATGAATGATGACATTATGCATTTTAGAGCTTTTATTTGTTATTTATTGCTGTATAACAGATTACCTGCAAATTTAGTGCCCTAAACATTTATTATCTTCCAGTTTCTGTGGGTAAGGAAAACAGGTGTGGCTTAGCTGGGTCCTCTGGCCCTCGGTTTCTCACTGCGCTGCAGTCATGTCAAGGTTCAACTGGAAAGGATCCACTTTCTGGCTCACTTACATGATTGTTGACAGGACTCAGTTCCTCATTGGCTGTTGGACGTGGCCTCATTTTGTTCCCTGCCGTATGAGTCTCTCCATAGAGCATCTTCCAACATGGCAGTGTGCTCCATCAGACTGAGGAAGTGAGAGGACAAGAGAGCGTCGGCAAGAGAGAAACAGCTAGTATTGTAGAAGCCGCAGCCTTTTGTAGCCTCATCATGGAAGTGACATCTCATCACTTTGGCCATATTCTACTCATTAGAAGCAAGTAATGAGGTCCAGCCCACATGCGGGGAGAGGAGATTGCACAAGGGAATGAATACCAGGAGATAAGAATTATTGAGCCATTTTAGAAAGCTGCCTACCAGACCTGGGTTTTTTTTTTTTTAATGATGATATTCTCAGAAAAAGAATTTTAATTTTTATATATCCTTTAAAAAAAATTAGATGTGTCATATTTGTTAAGAAACATCCGTTCATTTTTTCCTGAAACAGAAAAACAAAGGTTAACACTGATAAAGGAAGCACCTGCATTAAGCATATTTTAAAAATATTTCCAGATTGTTACATTGTAATAAATAATGACTTTGTGAGTATTCAAAGACCCAAATAGAAGGGAGTGTATTGCAGCAAGCTTAATCAATGTTTAGTGATGATGGAATGTAAAATCGAAAAGCCAAGGATAGAAATCAAATTGCCTTTCTGCAGAAAGATCCTCAACAATTGAAAAACTGCTCTATAAAACTAAAGAACAGCTTGATGATTTAGAAAATAGAAACTGCAGAAATATTCTGTAGTTCCTAGATATGTCCTCACTGCTTATTAGCTTGTCTGTTTGAGAGCAAAGAGGAAGGGCAACAAAAAGAGATTCAAATTAGTGAATTTTGCTCTGGCCCTGAGCCACACTGGCTTAGGACTATTAACTCTTCAGTATATCCTGGACTAAAAATAAATCTTCTGCCCTTTTATTTTCAAGTACTTTTCTTTCTGTATATTCAAACTAGAACACAGACGCATATTATTAATTTATATTTGGACTTATTTAATGGACCCTTGAATGAATGGATTTTGATGTTCGTATATGGTAAAATTATTCATTATATCCACAGTAATATTATTGTTTTGAAATAACACAATCGAATTAGTCACTCAGCAACTTGTGTGACTTCAAGAATGCTAATTGGATATGTATAGAATGGGAGATCAGTGACAGATGGGCAACACTTCAGCGAAAGCCACTTCTAGATACTTAACCTATGACCAGGAAATGTCTTAGTCTAGCAATAGATTATTCTAATATGCCTAGCCAATAAAACTCACGCTATTAAGAGTTTTCAATAGATTTGAGTTTACAACTATAAGAATGAAGATAGTAGCGGCAGTTTACACACTTTTTTTTTTTTTTTTTTGCAACCCATTTCCTAGAAGGAAAATGCTTGACTTCTGTAAGAATGCTTAGACCTGTAGTGAAGTTGAAAAGGTCATGGGCTTTGCAATTAGGCAGACATCAGCCTCTGCCTAGTTCCTTGATAGCTGTGTGACCTTGAGTAAGTTACTTAACTTCCTTGGAAACTCGGTTGTCCTCTTATATAAAATGGAAAAATGGTGCTGGTGATGATGATGATGATCACAACTAACGTTTGTTAGGCACTTGTTGTATACCAGGCACTATGTTATTTTTTATGTGCATTACTTTGTTTACTCCTCATAATAACCCTGAGGTGTGAATCCTATATATTTCACACACACACACACACACACAGATGAATTCTTTCAATCTGCCCATTACACAGTGATTTTACCATTTTCGTCTTTACCTACCTCCACTCCAGAACCATCATCACAGATTTTGGCTAGACTCTGACTTTCTTCTTCTAGTGAAAGATGCAAATTGCTTGTGGAAGCTTATAGCCCACAGATTATTAGTGGCCGTTTTTGCTTTCTGTACCATGTGGTTCTTTTCTGCTACTGGTTCTAAATGCTTTTTTCTCCCTTCCTAATACTTTTCATTATACTGACTTCTTTGGGGTGAATAACCTTGAATTTATGTGTCTTATTTTTATCTTTGGATGGCATGTGTGAGTGTGTGTGTGTGTGTGTGTGTGTGCAGAATGATCATTGTTATTATAGCTTGCTTTTATTAAGCAAATCCAGTTGTTTTTGGTACAACAGCCAGGAGGGAATGGTGGAGATAAACCCATCAATCATTGGAATATGTCAGTTTCCTTCATCTTCTATTTACTATCCAGATCTGGGGCTATTTTTACATGAATCCAGAGTGTGTGCTTTTTCTAATATGTAGTTAACAATCTGAATGACACGTTCTTTATAGTACCATAATAATTCCATCCATTACATCACTTAATTTATGGGAGTGCTAACACCAAAATCGATAAACATTATTTCTGAAATGTCAAGAGTGTTAATGGTGTGATTAAAAAAGAAAAAGATTCTAAAATCTCTCTGCACAGAACCCTTTGATATACTGTTGTTGAGGTGCGCCTATCCCAAGCTGTGATATGGAAGACTTAAATCATTAAGACTCCGTCAACTTTAAAAATGTGTGTCGGCAGCTATTTTTAGCCACACGAATCTTTTGTGCCATATTGTGGAATTCTGTTAGCAGAGAGAGGGAGAGACTATATGTCTCAGAGAAGATTGTCTCAGGTTGTTTTGAGACATATCAACAGTTGCTAAGGAACCGTCGCTAATGCTTCTGGGAAATCCTGTAATATTTCACTTAGAAATTGGGAGAAATTTTTATAGAGCAAAGCTTCTTAGACAAGGAAAGCAGCGTATATAGGGTGATATTAGGGAACAGTTTCAAACTGGAAAAAGTATTTTAAAGTTTCCTAGAAGATTGAGTTTAAATGGAGTTTCTTAGCACCATATAATCGCCTCTTACAGAATCCTGGAAGCTCTCATTTACATCTGATTTTAGAACAAGTAGCATTTTAAAATCTGGTCACATTTCAGTTTATTTTCCATGATTGATGTTTTAAAATGGAGATTAGCATTTCTTTTCACACAGAATTAATTAGCATGCTAGGATGGTGGTTCCACTGATTGTCTTATTTTATAGTGAAAAGACTGTATTAATAGTCAACACTTAATAGGCACTGACTGTTTACTAGGTCCTACATAGAGACATAGTCTTGGCATGTAATGGTTTTGTAATCCAAATAGTTCCCTCTGATTAACTGTGGCATTGTAGATAGTGAAGAAATTTTCACCAGCCACCTTCATGAGGCTTCTGTTACTGAGGGAGTCAGGCTAGCAGCCTAACACAGTTCAGTGCACCATCTAGGGAGGACTGCTGGGCTAATCACTTGCAACAGCCACTATTAGCTAGCATCCACCTAGCCACACAGAGAGAGCTTGCTTCACATGGGAACATTATTTCTTTTTTTTTTTTTTTAAGATTTTATTTAATTATTTGACAGAGAGAGACACAGCGAGAGGGAACACAAGCAGGGGGAGTGGGAGAGGGAGAAGCAGGCTTCCCGCTGAGCAGGGAGCCCGATGTGGGGCTCGATCCCAGGACCCCGGGACCACGACCTGAGCCGAAGGCAGACGCTTAACGACTGAGCCACCCAGGTGCCCCGGGAACATTACTTCTAAACAGCTGATTTTAACCGTACAATTTGATCTACACGTTTTATTACTTCCAGGCTTAATATTAGAATCTGGGGAGAGAGTGGCAGTAATTCACTGTTTTCTCTTTCTTTCATTCACAAATATTAAATGAACACCTATTACGAGCAAGGAACTGTGGTTAGTGCTGGGGTTAGGACACAGCACATAGTCCTTGCCCTCAAAGACCTTATATTCCTGTGGAGAGACAAATCTGCAAACAAGCAATTGCAAAACAGTAGGATAAGAGTCATCATGAAAGTGTGTAAAGAGCTGGGTGAGGAGCAAGTGCAGTTTTCCTGTCTGGGAGAAGGGGCAAAGGCCTCCTAGCTGGAGCTGAATAGTTTGTGAGTCACACACACAGGGAAGGGGGTGTAAAAGGAAGCAAGCAGTGAGTGCAGGGTCCCAAAACCATGACCAGGAACAGGCTCCACTCAGTCCTTAATGGTGGTGCCCAGGGCAGGGGAGAGAGTCAGAGATGGAGCAGAACAGGTGAACAGAGGATCTATCATGGAAGGCTTGTTCTTTCAGCATCTACGTGGTGATTCTCCAACTTCTTTTGAAGTGCTAGAGCCCCTGTATTTTTTATTAGAAGACTGCTGTAGTGAGCCAATAATAATAGGGATGGGGAAGTAATAATATTAGGAGGGAAATGATGTTGCAGGGAAATATTAGGAGGGAAAATGTGTAAAAATTGGTGAAGCCATTGCCGGGGGGTTGCCAGTTGAGAAAATACGTGATCCAACTTTCCCCCAACACACATAACTTCTTTCTCTCCTGTTCTCCATCTTTCTGTGGCCCTCTCTACAACAGGCTGTTTCACAGCCCCAGGCCTTTGCTGCCCTCTGTCTGGAACGCTTTCCCACTTGGCCTGGTGATCCTTTCTGAGTTTTCATGGCAAGCCCTTATGATGCCTCTGCATTTCCCTATTTAGAATACCAACTGGAAACTTCAAAGATATATGGTTCCTACTTAATTGCAACCTCTTCCACTGCAGTGGCTATATCTTGTTTTTATTTGTGTAGCATGCATAAGCAGTGCATAACTTTTGCCTAACTAAGGGCTAATAAATGTTCACTGACATGAAATGATCTGATAGAGTTTCAAAAAAACCTGAAGATCGGGTGCCAAGTTCAGTAATAATTTAGAAAACACCCAGACGTCAGATGATCACAGCCCAGGTAACTTGTCTTGATATTGCCACTTGTCTTAGTGTCTGTTTACTTGGAGGGTTTTCCCAACAGTCAGAGAAATCAGAGCCAAGGCAACGTTAGGCCATTTAGGCCATTTGTTTGGACTCCAAATCCACAATGTAGAGATGGTTCAAGAACCTAATGCTGACAATGTAAGAGGCAGACATGCAAGAATACAGAAACAAGTAAGTAAAATTAATGATAGCAGCAAGTAAATACTAAGTGTCAAATAGATGATTCAGACTGATATATGCTCGAAGAACATAGAGGCGATACAGAAGGCCAATCGCCCTTGAGTATAGAGTAGCAAATTCAGCATTAATTCCAAGTCTGAAGCCCTGACTTTGCACTCCAGTCAAAATAGTCACCAAATAAAGGTTTTGCTGGTCTTTTAGTAAATGTGTAAACAGAGAAGCTTGTATCAGAGTTGCATTAAAGGTCATGCTCGAAGTAGACCAAAATGTGATATTGATTAGTGCATTTCTTCTTACGCTACAGAAGCAGAAGCTATCAGAGAAAATGTCTGTGGTGGTTTGCCTAGGACCCTCTCCCCAGTGTTATAAAAAGAACAGAAGCGTTCCTGGTGATTTTGTGCTTGTTTTAGCTGGAACTATCTAGTCAGACAAATTGTTGGTCATCACAAAGTCAATAATACAAACACTTGCATGGAACATGTTTTGTTGTGAAGATAAAGTTTCCTTGGAGGAAAACTCAGCATTATTAACATTGGACACTTATCTACGGGCCGACCCATTGAACACCATATGTTTGGAGTCAGGATAAATGTCTGACACCATTTTTCCCCTGACATGGCAAGACAGGGTACAGTTAGTGTTGCCTCTACTTCCCAGTTTTAGAGTAGAACTAAATAAATGAGAAGTAGTATAACAAACATAATGATTAAGAACAACCCAAACTGCTTGGATTCAAATGCTGGCTTCTCCAAACTAGTTGTGAAACCTGGAGTGAGGTGCTGAGCCTCTCTATGCCTCAGTTGCCTCATCTGTAAAATGGTAACAGTACTTCATGGAGTTGTTACATGGATTAAATAAAATCAGAAATATAAAATATTTAGGATAATTCCTAGCACGTAGTATGCAACCACACAATAAGTATTAGCTATTAGTGTTGTTAATGATCTTATCTCAAGTTGACAATGAACATCGTCTCCATTAATGATGTCAGCAAATTCGGTACTAATATGTGGTTAGTATAGAACATCAGCTCAAATAACAAATACCATTATCCTTATGTAGAGATACACTCATATTTTTTGCCATCAAACAATCCTCATTTGGTGGAGCATTTGGTGATTGTAGCTTTATGGAAATCTGCCACTGGGGTAAATAGCAACCCACATGGAGATTGCCCCAGGCTCTGGAAGGTAGAAGACATTCTTCAGGATTTCAAAGGCATATCAGCTGTGCCACTGCATAGGCATGAGTAGAACTGTCCATGCCAGGATAACAACCAAGACATAGTGTTCTTAAAGGTTTCAAAGAAAACAAGTATCATGCTTAAGAACTTTAGTCACACCACCTCTGATACAGTCTTAAGAATAGCATTGTAATTTGTATGCCATATACTTGGTTTTAACAAGGCATTTGATTCTGTTAAGCACATTGGTAGGTTAGAACATCCTGCAAAGGTAGGCTCTATGGGGAAGTTTATAAGCAACATTTGTTTACTCTGCGAGGAAATGATGGTGAGAGTTATAGATGCAGACAGAGATAGCAAATGCATTTACAGTGACTAATAGCACCAAACAAGGCTGCATTCACTACACCCATTATCATCTGCTATCTGGTTTTTGTTTGTTTGTTTGTTTTAAGATGCCCTTTGTCACCTTCAAAGATTGTGATTCAGGTATTAACATGAGGGTTAGGTCAGATAAGAATGCACCCAATCTCTGTCATATGTAGATGGCAAAAGCAAATTATTATTTAGAATATAAACAACCATATTACATATTGTCTGCATGCTGATGACTGCACATAGGTGGCTCACCGTCAAAATGATGAATAACAGTGGTTGGGTTGGTTTGCTAAGTTGTGCATCACTTTGGTCATGCTGTCAATCCCCAAGCAGAGAATGTTTCTCTGAAATTTCTCTGGATAACCCCTGAAAGTTAGGGAGAAGTTTTATCACTCCAGTGGCATCATCTCTTGCCATCAATCCGCAATAACCAACGAAGAGAGATTTAGTGGTGGTGTGTGTACGAGGCACTGTGATGGACAGCACTGGTCAGAAAATAGAAATCTATAACATGGTCCCCCTTTCCAGAGATGGGGTGATAATTCACAGATTACACAGCAGAATTAATCGATAATAATAAGTTATATAATAAAAGAGCTCTAAAGAGGTGTATAGGCAGTATATGAAAAAGTACAAGATCACTGATAGAGATTATAAGAAGAGTTTTATTGTGAGCTGAAATGGTTCTAGAAAGACTTCCTGAAAAGAGAAAGGCTTGAAATTGCCTTTGAATATTTGGTAGATGGAGAGGGAGGTGAAGGATTATTCCAGGTAGGGGGATCAGCACAGAGATGAGGAAACAAGGTAAACTGAGAGTAGAGAACAAACCCAACTGAAAAGAGTGTAAGGTACGTGAGGAGCTAGGTTTCTAAAACTAGGAATTGCATACCTTTGAGGATATGCAGTAGTAGGTCAAGGTGTGACAAGACCACATCAGGATAACTGTGGGTTTCTAGAATATGAGCACAGTAGAAGCTTTGTTGTTTTATTTGCTGCTATGTCTTTGGGCCTTAGAGTAGTTCCTAGCATATGGTGGGTGCTCAGTGGAGGCTTAACTCTTGTCTGTGATTGGGGGTACTCTGATAGAATGTAAGGCTTGAAAAATAATTGGTGCCAGCTTGCAGGGAAACTGAATGGAGGGCCACACAGTTCATGCTTCATAGTTCTGGGTTTCTTACTTAAGGGTCCCAAATCCCCAAGCTTCAAGGGTGTATGTGAACCCTTTGAATCGTAGGCAAAAACCTGTGTGCATTATGCATTATTGCAAAGTCCACAGCCCTTATTGGATATTGAAAGGGATAAGTGCCCCCAAAAGGTTAAGCTTTGCTTAATAAGCAGTGAGTAATAAGGAATGATTCTGAGCAAGAAAGTGACATAAAATTGGTAATTGGGATGATGAATTAGGTATCTGTGCAGGGTGAGAGTGGAGAGACTGGAGCAGAGGAAACCAGGAGGCTGTGGCAGGCTGGAGGGAAAGAGGGGGTGTGTGGGACCGGGCTGTCTTCAAGGAGATAGAGGAAAGGGTTGAAGGGGGAGGGTAAAGGAGAGCTATACTTTGGGGGATACTGACAAAATGTTTGTGGAGAATATAAGGAAATGGGAGGCAGTGAAGTTAGAATCAGTTTCCAAAGAAATCAATCGATGAGTATTTATTTATGCAAGCCTCTTGAGTCTTCACCACTTTGATGTAAGACTTTTGCGTAAAGACTATTCTTTTTACAATGAGAGCTTAGCTTTTCCTTGCAAGACCTAATTGGAAAGATTGGGGTGCCTCCCTCCCCCCACCCCAAGTATTAAAAATAAGGACATTAGAGAATTGTAAGCTGCGAACTGAAGTGAATGCCAAAATTCAAATAGTTTTTTTTTAATTATCCGATTTCAAATTTCTGGTTAAATTCATGGAAGTTGAAATACCTTCAGATGTTTTGGATGCTTCTGTTTTTTGCAGGTGTTTAGTCGACCAGTTAGATAATTAAGCTCTTTTATTGTCTTAGTGTCACACACTCCCACCTCGAGAGATTTCAAACTTTGTTGTAGCTCAGAAACAGAGTCCCTCACTGTCTCACTGCAAACTAGTTTGGCCTGATCGTATTTAATGAGAGAATATTAGAATCCTGAAAAATAACATATTCCAGCTGACCATACAGTAAAAAAATGAAATCTTGTACCTTCCTCTCAGGTGCTACAAAGATTTGGGGACCATCACACTATGGGAATGTTCACATTTGCCCTTGATCACCAAACTCAGTAGGAAAAATGAACCTCCTGGGCCCTAAGTGAACCCCACCTAACTGCAGTTTATCACATCTGGAAGGCAGAGGCCAAATGGGAACTATGGAAAGGAGACACTGTGTTCAAAGATAAAAGTACTTTGCTGTCCAGGCGGATTCCAAGTCAGTCCATCTGTCACAAGTGATCTCAAAACCAAAATGGCTTTGGCCCCATTAGCTGACGGTGAATATGGCTGCGGCAGAACCACCTGCGGGCCTCTGATGCCGTTGCCTCTGCTGAAGCCCTTTTCAGACAACCTGGTGCCTCGCTTGCTGGTATCCACACAGCAGGTATATTAAGGAGCATCTTCATGCCTACTGGGTGACTGGATGGCTCTCTGGCGGTCTCTGGTGGCGAATATTATATATGCGTCTAGAGGGAACAGCTGAATACTTGACCGCATTAGAGCAAACACAAAAACAAACATTTGAACAAATATGCTAAAATTCTCTGGTATAAACCTAAGTCCGATAGTAACTTCTAGTTGTTAGCTCAGAAAGATCATGGTATCATTTATGTATGACATAGAGTAGCATCTTAGAATGAGTTATCCATATAATATTTAATCTCTCTCTCCCTCCTCTCCTCACACCCTCCCTCTTCCACCAACAAAAACTCAATTTCTCCAATAGTTCTTCTAACAGGCAATTCTCAAGATATGCCTGTGGGTGTATATAATTTACTGTTAACTTTTTGATAACCAGCTCTCTGTAGATCTGAACATTAAACATCTTAATTATTACAGTTACAAATGTCCATTTTAGCAATTTGCTATTGTACCAGTTAGTGAATTGGACATACTGAGTTATTATACCAAAGAGAACTGCTATGTGTACCTCAACACATACATATCTGGGCTGCATGTTACTAAGTATATGAGGGTTCTTTTTAATTCTTGGTGTAGTGTGTCTAATCAGTGACATGAACATCATCCATTAGTCAGTTCAGCCTTCCCTGAAGTATTAGTATGCTAAACAATCCTATTACCAAAGCATTATTTTGATACTTTATTAAAAGTCCTACAGCTCTAGCATTGCTATACTCAAACATAGCTTTATGCAATTAGGATTATAATGGAAGCTTTATTACAATGATATACAACTTGTATCATTCTAATAAAAGTTCCTGTACATAGCAATGCTTTAATAACGTTGTTTCTGTAACAGTGATTCCTTAGTAATGGAGCTTCTCTCATGGCAACTTCATTGTTAGAAAATGATTTCAGTAATAGAAATGCAAATAAAGATTTTGAGAGGAGGATTTTATGCATGGCTCTATTACTGACCTGCTATCTTTTCATGCATTACATCTAATCATTATGAAACTACCATGTAGATTATAGTTATGCTTATTACTATCCGGTTACATTTTAGCATTTGTGTCCTTCCAAATTATTGAAATTAACTGCCATTTTAAAATAAAATTCAAGGGTTAAAATAATTTAAATTTTAATTAAATTTTGTTTTGAAAGCATTAAAAATGTTTCACAAAACCTCTAATTTGTATTGTATCAGAGATTGAGTAGGCCAGTTGCATTCAAACTGGAGTGTATGTACCCTTGTGTGTATGTGAAGACTTCCCAAAGGGTGTGTGGGTATGGAGAATTTTAAAGGAATTAATTTCCAGATCTTCCGCTTCCATATGCACCCTCTCATAGAATCCATCTGTCTGAAAAGGCACTTGTGGCCAAGATTTTCCTTTCCCACTTTCCCTTTTTGCCTTTCTGCCACTGTACAAAACAAAGGCGTACCTCACACCCATCCCAGCCCTTAGCATGGCGTATTGCTCAGCCAGGCCACTAAAAGGAACACTTGGACACCCCCTTTATTTTAGCCCCCCTTTTCTGGCCTCAATCTCTATTTTTTAAGAGTCAAGATGTACCGGGCAGTGGTTAAGTGACTGGACTGTGGAGCCAGAGGGTCTGTGTGCAGATCCAGGCTCTGTGACCTTGAGGTGTCATTTAAGCTTTCTCAACCTTAGTTTCTGCATTGATAAAATGGGGTTAATAATAGTAGGGTGTTGTGAGGATTGAATGGATTCATAGATGTATGAAAAACGTATGACCTGTAGTACACACTAAGTGATGCTACTGTGATTTCCAAAAATAATTCACTTTTTATGTTTATTTTTACCAAATTTTATAACATATTTAGTTTTGATTAACTGATCACTATTAATAATTATAATGACAACACAGTCAGTTGTCTTAGTTAATTTAACACTTAGAGCAAAATGGTCATGGGAAATTTCGGAAAATGAATTCCTTTCTTTTTTGTTTACAAGAATATGATCAATAAAAAGCTTTTAAGCATAAAATATACATTAAGATAAAGTTCTTTGACAGAAGCAGAATGGAGATGAATTCAAGGAGAAAATATAAAATATCCAATTGTTCATATATTTTTAAAATGAATGATGGTAGGTATCATAACACTGTGGCGTTTATTTTCTTTTGAGTACATTTAAGAGAATGATATAATAACATTATTTAAAATTGTATATGTATAAAAGCATGTATTTAAAATGGTCAATATTTACAATACACTGGAAATGACATCCTTTGCAACTATTTAAGGAAAAATTTAGAAGTCAACTTATGTTCCTGTTCCTGGATATGTGTGTGTGTGTGTGTGTGTGTGTGTGTGTGTGTGTAAAGATTTATTTATTTATTTATTTTAGAGGTGGAGGGGCAGAGGGAGAGAGATTTTTTTTTTTTTAAAGATTTTATTTAGTTATTTGACAGAGACACAGCTGAGAGAGGGAACACAAGCAGGGGGAGTGGGAGAGGGAGAAGCAGGCTTCCCGCCGAGCAGGGAGCCCCATGCGGGGCTCGATGCGGGGCTCGATCCCAGGACACTGGAATCGTGACCTGAGCCAAAAGCAACGCTTAATGACTGAGCCACCCAGGCGCCCCTAGAGGGAGAGAGGATCTTAAACAGACTCCACGTTGAGCGCAGAGCCTGACGCGAGGCTCAATATCACAACCCTGAGATTGCAACCTGAGCTGAAGCCAAGAGTTGGACACTTAACCAACTGTACCACCCAGGAGCCCCAGTTGATATATATTTTTAAAGTGTAAGTGTGTATAAGCAAAAATGCTCAAAGACATTGGAATAAAACACTGACTTATAGAAGTAAAGATGTAAGTGAAAGCACTGGCATAAAATCACCTTTTAAATTTATGTTTTCAGAGTACTAGGTATTAAGAATATAGATATTAAGAGTAATATCTTCTTTATCAAATTGGGAAACTAAATACAATTCTAGAATTCTGAGGCTTCCCTGGTGGAAAGTTGGATGGACTCTGTGTGAACTAACTTGGCTGAGTATCTCCAGTGCTTCACAGGGAAGGCCATCACACACACCCCCAACTTGACTGGTGTGCATTGCCTGGGAGAGAGCCCTTGTCTTTGAGGGGGGAGCTGGATTTGTCCTTTGATCTGTTTATAGATGGGCCCACCTCAGAGTGGATCTTGTCGTGAGGCCAAAATGGGGAGGCTGTTCTGCTTGATGAATGCTCTGAGAGTTTTACATCGTGCTGGAAAAGCAGCTGTTACTATTACTAGAGGAGCACCAGCTAGGACCAAAAAAAAAAAAATTAGTAGGCCTCATGAGGAACATGCTAAAAATAGTGTTTTCAGTGTAAAAAAATAAAAAGTGTTGAAGAAAATTCACATTCCCTCAGGTGTGTTTACTGCCAATTATATTTATATCAGTTTGACATTCTTCTTTCGTGCCATGCTGCAAGATGAAAGTTTGGATACCATTTTCTTAGTGGGCAAGTTTCATGTCAGCATATCCATAGTTGTAATCATAATGAATATACAATGTTGTGTGCTGGTTTTTACACTTAACATTATTTTCCAGACCCTTGCCAAGGAAACTCAAGAGCTTTTAGAGGAGTGTATGATAATACTATAGCCATATTTATACCACCTGCCACAGAATCTGAAGAGAGCATGCCCCTGAGACCCAGGTACCATGTTGTTGGAGACTCGGGTCAGATAATCCAGGCCTCCTCTGAGAGATTGAAGCTTTGGCATAGCTTTCTGAGAAGTTGGTGACCCTGCCCCAGCCAATCTGGAAAAACAGCATCAGGGACAGAAGGTGTTTATGAGCATTTGAGAGAGTCACCCAACCCTACCCTGAGCCCTAACCCTTCTCTGTATGTTTGTTCTCCTACACCAAGTCATCAATTCCCAAGGGTTGCGTCCTGTGGCCAAGTCAAAAGTGGCATAAAGCCTAAGCTAGTTGCCTAGAGTCTTCATAAAGTCTGTGTGATGTTCCTGTGAAATATTTCCGAGAAGGATTTAATTCTAACATTAAGATGGTGCTACTTAAAACAGTGAGGGACTAGACAAGTAGTTTGTATTGGTGGCAATATACATTGGTTTAATAATTTGGAGGGAAATGTGGTAATACAGATTAACAGCCATATAGATATCCCCACTGGGTTTTTACTTATTCCTGAAATGTTATTATAAGGAAATAATCTGTAATCCATAATACACACACACACACACAATGTATAATAGTATAAAACTGGAAAATGGTCTAAATAACAGAGGAATAATGGTAAAGTCTACTATATTGGCCAGATGGAATATTATATAGCTAAAAAGAAAGTTATAAGGAGTATGCAAAATACAGAAAAGTGTATATGATATAATGTTAAGAGCTAAAAGGAAAAAAATGAATCAAAAAATGATATATTCACTGTGTACATAACTATGAAAGATAAGTAAATAGATCGGTATCAGTAAAATTGGGAAGAAATCAACCTTTAAGAGAAAGGAAAAACAAAAACTTAAGGATGACCTAGTCTGAAGCAATCATAAGATTTATTGACTTCACTGGTGTGAAGGGACGTATGAGAGAATAATAGTGATCTCTTAGCTAGCCTTGAGTTCATGTGGGAAGCCTGCACGGATTTCCTGGTACCAGTTTTCTTTTTCAGTTTTAGACTCTCTTTTTTGTGTCCTAGACTTACTGAAGTAGATCCAAGCTATAAAAATCAGTTCTTAAAATTCTAGCAGAAGTTACTATGGAGAAATGAAAAAAATGGATTTGGTTGGGAAGTGGGATTAGAATGTACATTTTTTTTATCCTAACATTGCTTACATATTTAATAAAATATCTTTAAAAATAAGTAGCTGCCATCCTTACCCATAATACTTGTTTGCACAATACCAAGATACAATTCTCTGAAGAAAATCTGTGATTATAGTTTTATATGGAAGTGTGTAATTTCTTAATACTATAGCCTATTAGTAGCATTGTTTTTATTACCTCATTTCTAATTATTAGTAGTCTAAAAAGTGGGAGCAATTATAGTAGCTAAATTTTTATGTATCTTTGCCTAATATTTTTCATTATTAAACAGGTAATAACAGATTTGAAATGGGTTTATCACATCCTTAGGAATTTTCTTCATGGAGTCTCTTTTGAGAGATCTTCTAAAGAGTAAAGCTAATTTTAACTTAAATCACTGGGAAATCTGCTTCTGGGAATAAAAGGGATCTTTATATTACTAAAGTTGAATAAGAAGCAGGAAGGCAATACATAACTGTTAGTTGTAAACTAAGGTGCTTTTATTAGGAATTTACATTGATTATATTTATCTGAAAAGAGCATTGTGATATTTTTTAAAAAATCATCTTGAAGATTCATCTGTATGTCTTTTTGTTGCTTTAAATTGTGTTTGGCACCGTTCTAAAAAGTAATTATACTAACAGACAGCTATTTTATTTTGTGTTGCTCATAAAACATCTTCCTGTATGATAGTTGTCAGACATTAATATCTGATTATCAATGAATTAGGTTGTTTGTGAATTTGTTCTTGAAAACCCTTGAATTTTATGATAGCTGATTCACCTCACTATTATACCCTAACATCCCCAGCTCCAAAATAGTGTCACTGTTTTAGTGAGTATCTCAGAAATAGACTTAGTAAGCCAAAAATTGTCACCATTATGTAATATAGTAGAAGGGGGGAAAAAAAGAGAATTAATGCTTGGAAAGAACAAGCTCCCAGTTGTTTTCCTTTAAGACAAAAATAGAATAAATGTAATGCCTGCAAGTTGTTTCATGCTGAAGTGCTGCATTTAGTCCTTAGCAGGCTTGGCAATGGCAGGGAAAGACTCCGTTCTATTCTGGAATCTGGACATGACTCTTAGCTCCATGATTTCTGAGTGCTGTGACCTTGGATAAGCTACCCCTCTGAGCAGTTTTCTAGAAGATGGGTGGAGGCTGAATGAGGGTTCTGTCTGGCTCTCCCAACACTTAGGGGTTTGACTAGAGAGAGACAAACTGAGAGTGTCCTCTATAGATGCCACCACCCATCAGGTATTTTTAAAAAATGGATGTTTCCACCAGAACAGAACATTTTAATAAAAACATTGATATGGAACATAACGAGGTTTTTAAACAGAGACTTAGAGTCCTTTTGTCTTCATTTAAATCTGTTTTATTTTTCTTTCTGTGACACTATATAAAAATCTCATCAATATACAAAATCATTCTGAGCCTCAGATTTTCTCATTTTCTCTGGATGAGAGCTTTGATTAGCTTTTTACAAGTTCTTCATTAGTAATTGGCTTGCTCTTTTGTTTTTGTTTTTGGCTGTTGTCTCTAATAAGTTTCTGTTCTATCAAAGAATTCTTTGAGGATGGTCTGAAATATGCTATCCTGTGTTACGTTACAGAATATTACAATTTAATATTCTTTATAAAATGCAACCAACAAGTGCTATCAGGATTAAATGTTCATTTCTTCTTTTTGATGCTGGTGGCTGGGATGGGTTGTTCAGTCTTATCATCATGCCTGACCTAGTTGTGCAGCCATTCCTGTTTAATTAATAGACATTTACATAAGCTCTTTTTCCCCCAGCAAGCTTCATAATGGTCTTGTTGGTTATCTCCTTTCACCCTGTGAAGTATCAGCAGTGCTGTCTCTATTTTGCATATCAAAATACAGAGAGATTAAGTAATGTACAGCAAATGGATAACTGAAGAAGTTTGGGAACTCAGAATTCTGACATATTAATGGTGTTGCTTAAAGCAACAACCCATATAGAGTCTATAAATATATTCCAACTCTGCTTTCTAATCCAGGAGTTGGAGTTGGGACTGTCAGCAGCCCTTTGTAGATGTATGCAGGAGTGGGAGAATTAGTTTCTGGACTCCCTCTGGAGCCATGAAAGGAAAGTTTTTGTTAGCAGAGGAGCTGGTATCTAATAACTATTGCTGTGATGTTTGTAATTTTTAATAAAAATTCTAGGAAACCTGGTGGCTTCTGTGCAGCATATGAATTTGAAGAACTCTCCTTTTTTTTTTTTTTTTTAAATCTACCTTTCCAAACACCATTAGGCTTTTATTCCTAGTTAACTGGCCACAAAATATCAACAGGTGCAACTTGAGCAAAGGGTAGCTTCCCTGAGCTCCCCGTCTGTCCAAGAAACAGGAGAAACTTGCTGACCTCTCAGGGTACTTGGGCACGACTTTGATTTCTTTCCCACTTGAATCTATTTTTAAATATTCTCTCACTGTCTTTGTAGCTGTTTCCTCACACACTCATTGGGGATAGATGTCTGTCCTGGGATATTTCTTTCCTCCCCCTGTTTTTCCCTGTCTCTTTTCAAAACTATAAGAAAGGATTGCTTGTACTTCAAATACTGCTTCTTTGTCTTGTCTAGGTGTTGATTACTTCCAGAGAATTCTTTGGATTTTACAGGGATCGCTTCAGTTATTTAACGTCACCAACACAATAAACAAAAGTAGGCATTTTTGGGGCGCCTGGGTGGCTCAGTTGGGTAAGCGTCTGCCTTCGGATCGAGCCCTGCATCGGGCTCCCTGCTCAGTGGGAAGCCTGCTTCTCCCTCTCCCACTCCCCCTGCTTGTGTTCCCTCTCTCGCTCTTTCTTTAAAAAAAAAAAAAAAAGCATTTTTCTTCTCTAACTTTACCAGACTTCTCAGTCTTACTTAAAAGATGGAAGTCTGTGTGTCCCTCACTTAGCTCCCTTCCCACTAAACTTGGAGTAATCTCTTTCTGTCTTAGAGCCTCCAGCCACAGGCTTCTCTCCCTCCGCCCCAAGTCCTGCCCGCTGATTCAGGCCTAGATCGGATGAAGCGCCATGTCTTCGGGAAGTCTTTGCTGGCCCTCCTCCTGCCAGTCAGAACTGACCTCTCCTTTCTCTCAATTCCCATATTCCTGGATTGCTACCTTTTG
The DNA here is from genome assembly GCF_054177405.1 of Leptonychotes weddellii. Lineage (NCBI taxonomy): Eukaryota > Metazoa > Chordata > Mammalia > Carnivora > Phocidae > Leptonychotes > Leptonychotes weddellii. The sequence goes on along the minus strand of NC_138375.1, from coordinate 84,857,170 downwards.
AGTGGTACATAATCTGTCGTGTGTTATAGTGATTTCCGTAACCCTTGAATCTTGGATGCCTCATGAGCGTGGGGAGAGATGAGGAGTGGAGAGGAGATGTTCTATTCCATTTGACTCCAGGTCCCTCTGAGCTCATAAAAATATACACCCTGTATACAGTCTGGTGTTTCCAACTGCATTGCACTCAACAGAGTGTTATGGAAACCCCTCACGTTACAACAAGCATTAGATTTGCAGGATGAAATAGTAGTTGAGGAGGCATCAGGATCTCACCATGAGTATCACTCCAGGGAACAGAGTCTTTCCATCCATGGGTCCTCAGGCCTGGGCTGCCTCTCATTTATTGGCGAGCTCATCTCTGGCCTCCAGCACTTGCAGGCCTGCCTCAGGATCCCCTGCATCTCACAATGGGGAACATATTCTTTACTAGTGCCACTGAGATCCTTACAGTCTTCTCTGGAGTGGGAGGCCTCCTCATGTCTCTTCTCCAAATGATGAAAAGAAAAATCCCTCCCACAGAGGGTACCTCTCTGCCAGCTTTTCTGGTTTCTGCTCACAAGGCCCACTACTCCCCACCCCCCCAACCCCCCCAGCATCAGGCCAAATGAAATTTCTGTTCTCCCTAGGGATTTCTTCTTCCATTCTCTTTAGAAATCCTAAGTGGAGGGGAATGAGTGGTGAAAAACATATTTGACCTTTGGAATTCTCTCCCCTAGAGGTGCAAACCAGGACTTTGAGTATTGGGGGAGCAGCTGGATTGTAAACCTCAGGAGTTGAGATAATGGGATGTTCTTTTCTATCTTTCTAGTATCTAAAACTAGACTATAAACTCCATGAGAGCAGATTTTGCTTCTGTCTTGAGTATGCTTATATCTCCAGTGCCCAGAACAGTGCCTGGCATATAGAATTATGCTTCATAAATATTGCTTTGGGTAAATGAATGGGTGGTTGGATAGATAGATGGTTGAATGTTTAGCATGGAGTCTTACCCACAATAGGTATTCAGTGATATTTGTGAATGCATTAGTGAAAAACACATGAACTGATAGAGGAGTGAGTTAAGTAGAAAGTCATGAGTTTATTATATATTTTAGTAGTGTTTTTTAGTTTCTTAGTCTGGGTTACACACCTTAGGGGGATACTGTGGTGTGGCAGGGAGTAGGCTAACTCAGAGAATTAAAATATGCATCTTGGTACATCAATTTTTTTCAGTGGTAATATAGGATATTATTTTTTGTGTGGAAGCCAACATATAGATTTTAGAATGCATTGCATAGTTTTTTTTTTTTAAAGATTCATTTATTTATTTGAGAGACAGAGTGAGCAGGGGGAGGGGCAGAGGAAGAGAGAGAATCCTGAAGCAGGCTACCTGTTGAGCACAGAGCCCGATGCGATGTGGGGCTCAATCCCAGGACTCTGAGATCATGACCTAAGCCAAAATCAAGAGTTGGCCACTCAACCGACTGAGCCCCCCAGGCACCCCAGTTGGCATAAGTTTTTATGTGGAGAGTTATTCCTGACCATGCCTTTAGACCCTCTCCTTTGTTCTTAGATGCACTTTGGAAGAAATATTTGGGAAAACAGATACTGAAGTTCTTATCTTATCTGGAGACTCATAAATGTACAAAAGATACTGTCCCTGGTTTTGTGACAAGGAGAGAAAATGTTTCTTTTCCTTTCACATCCCCACAGCGGTATAGGGGGCCACTGGTGCATTCCACACAAATATCCGCCATTATTTTATTTTTATTTTTTTAAAGATTTTTATTTATTTATTTAACAGAGATAGAGAGCCGAAGTAGGCAGAGCGGCAGACAGAGGGAGAGGGAGAAGCAGGCTCCCCGCCGAGCAGGGAGCCCGATGCGGGGCTCGATCCCAGGACCCTGGGACCACGACCCGAGCCGAAGGCAGCCGCCCAACCGACTGAGCCACCCAGGCGCCCCTATCCCCCTTTATAAAACAGGCTGTGTATGCCGATAATTTACTTTGGCACAGTAGCATGTATTTGTCTATGCAGTAATTCCACTAATATTTATTGAGTGCCTACTAGGTGAAACGCACAGTTATGGATGCTGAGATTAAAATAGTAATCAGAATCCTTCCTCTCCCCTTGAGGAATTACAGTCTAGTAATGGAAGATTCCTGTAAACAGTCAATTACCTATGCAGAATGGTGTGGAATTAAACAGTAGGCTTAAGCAGGAGGTGCAGTGGGAACACAGAGGGAGGGCACCTGACGCAGGATTGGGGTAAAAGAAAGCTGAGATCTGTAGGAGAAATGGGCATTAATTAGTAGGTGAGAAAAGGCAGGAGGGTATTCCAGACAGAGAGAACCTCATGTACAAAGGTTTAGAGGTAAGAAAAAATAGTGTTTTGGGGGGAACAGCAAGTAGTTACTGGTAAACTGTACATAAATATAAGTAAATATCTAGTTTTCTAATTCTGAATAGGATTTTTAAACATAAAAATGATAAAAGAAATAGAAAAAATACAGATTTAATTATCTAATACTACATTCCACATGTAAATCATCATGAGCAAAATTTAAAGACAATTAACAATCTAGAAATTTAAAATATTTTGAATATTTCAGCATCTTTTATGGGAGCTGGTGTTATTTGTTTATAGAGCGCTCTATTACTAACATTTGAAGACTCACAGTGATGGTTGAGTGAATGAAAAGAATTAGTGTACTCAAATGTTATGAAAGAGCTAATACCCATTAATAAGAAAACCCCTGCAAACCCTCACTAGACAAATAGTAAAGAAAACATGAGCAGATATTTTAACTTGGGAGTTATCCTTGGCTCTTTCTTTTTTCTCGTACAGCATATTGAATCCTTCAGCAAATCTTGTTGGCTCTCCTTTCAAAATAAATCTCAAACCTGACCATTCTCCCCCACCCAGAGTACTATCACTGAGTACAGGCCACCATCCTATCTGAGCTACTACACCACCTCCTACCTGCTCTTCTGCTTCTCCTTCTCCAATATCAAGACTAATACTTGAAACTGTAAATCAGAATATGTCACTTTCTTCAAAATCTCCCCAAAGTCTCTCCATCACACTCAGAATAAAACTCCAAACCTTTTCTGTGTCTTGCAAGGTGCTCCATGATCTTACCTTTTGGTTATCCCTCCAGTCTTCCTTTTGCCACTATTACCCTTCATTCCACCCGGCCACCTTGGTCTTCATACTATTTTTTGAACGCTCCAAGCACTCTCCCTCAGGAGGATCTTAAGGTCTTTGTCCTTGTTGTTCCCAAACTGAAAATACTCATTTCCCAAAGAATTACATGGCTTGCTTATTACTTGGTCAGCTCTCTGCTCAAGTGTTACCTCTGGCAAAGAAGCCTTCCCTCACCAACTTGCCGAAAATAGCATGCCTCCCCATCATTCTCTATATATTAAAATTTTTTTCCTCTTACCCATTGGACCCTTTCTGCCTTACTCTATTTAAAGCATGTAAAAAGAATAAAAGATGTAGACCCAGAAAATTCCTAATTCCTGAACATGTGAGTATGGAGTTGGAATCCCTCTTCTTCCCTCCCTATCCCCAGGCATCAGAAAAAAGCCTATCTAAACTTCTCTGGAAGGACACATTTATAATCCTAGGCCTCAAAGAATTACTGTATTTATAGTTCTACTAGGTCACAATTTAAAAAATACAGAATTTATAACAAACCACTAAAAGGGAAAGCTAGCAAAAACAACAAACTATAGTATCAGATACTCAAATTCATATGTTAAAAATTTTTGGTGCAAAAATACAAAATAAATATGTTGACTTTACAGTCAACTTAAAATAGTCTTCTTAAAATAGAAGAAAATACTGACAGTATAATACAGGAAGAAAAGACTATCAAAAATGATCAGGTAAATTTAATAAACAATCAAATAGAACTTTTGAAAGGAGAGCATCTAATTAGAAAGCCTAAACTAAAAAGCAATAAATATAAAGGAAGCATTAATGTGTTAGAAGAAGACTCTGAAGAAATTATACACATTGTAGCAAAAATTGAAAGATGATAAATATAACAGGTTAAGAGACATTACAGAGGGAGGAGGACAAAGATGTGTCTAATAGGAATTCCAGAAGGAGGAGCTGGAGGGAATAAAACAGAATTAATATTCAAAAAGCTGATGCTGAGAATTTTCCAGGATTGCTGAAAGGACTCTGATACTCAGATTCAGGAAGCTTAGTGAATCCAAGCAGGATAAATGAAAAGGAATCCACACATGGACACACTATAGTAAAACATCAAAGGGAGAGAGAAGATCTTAAAAGAAGTGACAATGTGGGTGCCTGGGTGGTTCAGTTGGTTAAATGTCTGCCTTTGGCTCAGGTCATGGATCCCAGGGTCCTGGGATCGAGTCCCGCATCAGGCTCCCTGCTCAACGGGGAGTCTGCTTCTCCCTCCACCTCTCCCCCCTCATGATCTCTCTCTCTCTCACTCACTCTCTCTCAAATAAATAAATAAATAATCTTAAAAAAAAAAGTGACAATGTGACTGATAGTTCACTTCCAAACAGACAAAAATGGAAGCCAGGAGAAAATGGGATAATATATTCAAAGTGTTGAGAGAATATGATTGTATCCTAAAATTTTATATCTACAAAAACTTATTTTTCAAAAATGAGGGCAAAGATAAAGCATTAACAATATGGGACATTTACTACCTACAGATCTTCACTAAGGGGTGTTCTGAGGGACATATTTCAATGATAAAGAAAATGATCCCAGAATGAATACCCTAGATATAGGGAAAAAATTGGTAAGCAAAAAGAATAGTCAAATGTGAGTAAATCTCAAACACTGAGTTCAAAACATTAATAATATCTAATTTATGGGATTAAAAAACAAAAGATACAACTGAAATACTGGACAACAGTAGAACAGAAATCAGGAAGGAGTGGTCAGAGTTAAACATCCCAGGGTACTTGAATTATTTGGGAAAAAGGCAAATATACTGACTAACTATATTTTATTAAGTAAAATGTTTACTTAAAGATTGTGGGATAATTTCAAATTCATAAAAAAGAGAAAATAATTTGAGCCTACACTCAATTAATCCAAAGGAAAGCAAGAGGAGGAAAAATGAAAAGCAAAAGAAACATTAAAAATAGAATAAGTAAAAAGTTTAAAATAAGAGGTGGCTGGGTGGCTCAGTTGGTAAAGCATCTGACTCTTGATTTCAGCTCAGGTCATGATCTCGGGGTTATGAGATCCAGCTGTGCGTCGGGCTCTGCACTGAGCATGGAGCCTGTTTCAGATTCTCTCCCTCTCTCTCTGCAGCTCCCCCCACCAGTGCACTCTGCCCCTCCCCGTTCCTGCACATGTGTGCGTGTGTGCTCTCTCTAAAAAAAAAAAAGTCTAAAATAAGATGGAAGAAATTAAATTATACCAATGATCACAAAGCCTATAAATGAACTAAACACTCCATTTAAGAGATAGATTAAAAAAGTGGATTTCTTAAAAACCTGTCAATGTTATTTTTATAGAAAACATATCAAACATGAGGATACACATTGAACGGCAAATAATTTTTTAAATGCATAAGGTAAATAGAAATTTGGTGTGGCTATATTTTTATCAAAAGTCCTTTTTTGGGGAGCAGAAAGCATAATCAGAGATAAGTATGATCACTTTGTATTAAAGTTTCAGTCCCTAGGAAAACATATGCATTTAAATAAAGCAGCTTCAGGATATATAAAGCAAAAATTGACAAACTACAAGCAGAAATGGACAGATCAGCTATTATAGGGGAGATTTGAACTTCTCTTGGAAATTCATAGATCAAGCGGATAGGAGTCTAGAAAATGTGGACAACACAATTACCCAGCTTGATCTAGTGACACATGGAGAGCGCTGTAGCCAACAACTCAAGATTCCATATTCTTTATACATATTCTTAAGCACCCATGGAACATTTAAAAACTAAGAACAACAAAATAAATCCAAACAAAATATATGTAGGGAAAAAATAGAAATAAGCACAGAAATCTGTAAAACAGAAGACAAAGAAACTTCGTGAACACCAACAAAAAACATATGGCTGGGAGTGGCGTGTAGTAGCCACCGATAAACATCTATCTGTTCGATGAATAAAAAGCAATAGAAAACTACATGTGTGTACATGAAAAAGTTTGAAATTCACCAAATAGTGATTAACTCTGAGTTGGGCAGTTTTAGGTTATCCTGCTTTTACTCTTTGTTCTTTTCTGTATTTTCTGAGCTCTCTGTATGTATTGCCCTTATAATTTTATGAAAAACACATTATTTAAAAATAAAAACAAATAGATTTTTGAAGAGATGGGCTAGAGAGGATTAAACGTCCTTGCTGCCACCTCTGGGTCAGTGGGGTGAGGCGGTGCAGTGTAAGACTGGAATTTGGAGGTGCTTCACCCCTCACTACATGGGTGACTTTAAACATAATCCCTTTGAACCCATTCTCCAAAATGGCAAAAAGAAAGCCTTCCTCAAAGAATTATTCGGATAGGTGACCCCGTGCAAAGCACTTAGTACAGTGTCTCATACCGTAGCTGTTCGATAGCCCTGTTCCTTTCCCTGCTTGAGGAAGCAGGCTTAGGGAAATATCCCTCCCCATTTCTAAGGAATGTACCCTGAGTGCAAGGCAAATTTGATCAGTCTGGAATATGAAACTGGATGAAAGCTTAGTATGTGAAATTATATTTGTGCCCTCCTGGAGAGCCAGGAAAATTAAGACACGAACCAAGAAATTCATCCCCTTTATTAGATGTAAGAATGAAGGTGCAGTATTATCATTTCCTTGTGATAGTCATATCTAATAGTTCTGAAACCAATTCACAGTTTTCATGTCAGACTTATTTTATGAGACATTTAACCATTGCTAAATTAAATTTCATAGGAGAATGTGCCTATATAACTCCTCTGGAGTTACAGAGATAGAAATCAGACCCATCATTTCTATTTTCACAGAAAACTATTTAGCAGAACTTTGCTCCAGTAGAAGTGTTTATTGAGTTGTAAGCCTAACACAGTTCATTGGCTGCATGTATTTCCACACTGACATTTTTCTCAGTGCAGATTTGCATCAGTTCATTAGTACTGACAGCAGATGGTAGCACTTTCACACAAATTTACCTTCTGAATTGATCTAAGAAATGTCACTAAAAAGATCCTGACAGTTTTGATGTTCTTCCATTTCTGAAAATGGTATGTTAAACAAATAAGGTGTAGGATTTTAGATTTTTTTGAACTTCAGCACATAATTCCTAAACCAAAAATGAAAGACGGCTTTCATCTCTGATTCTGGCTGTCTGAAGCCTGAGCCTTAAAAAATCCAGATAGCATGAGCCTAAAAAAATCTCCATTGTAGAAAAATGGCTTTTGGAGAATATTACACAGATTGATTGTCTACACTAATCAGATGGCTCAAATTATTTGTAAATTCTCTACTTTGCTTTGAATACAAATTGCTTGGCTTGCAGAAGTAGTGGATTGAATGTGACCGAAAACATAGTATTGGCTCAGGTCATAAGGCTAACTTTGAATTCTGTCACTTCTGCAGAATTAAAATATCCCTAAGATTAACCCCATTTTAAAACTACGGATCCTTTTGGCTTTAGTTAGGGTTAAGTCATTATAAAATTATCAGGCAAGAAGACTTAATATTTGCTAAGTGAATGAATGCGGGTGTATATGAATTCTAATCACATTGGGGAAACTTTTTATTTTTCTACATTAAATAATCATTATTATATTCATAATAACTAAATTCTGTATTCAGTAGTCTTACATATTTAGAAACAAGGATTTTGGGGTATTTTAAAAATTAATTTTCCATCTGTATTTGAAAAGTAATTAATGGTTTGGTTAATTTGCCACAACTAAGAGAAGCTGTTATATTTGAGAAAGCATTGGGTGTTGGCCATATACAGTTTAACCATGGAGGTGATTATGGATGTTTTTGACACATTGCTAGAAGAGTGGTCATGATTAACAACATACTTAAGGGATTTATTTAACAACAAGAAGGAGCTTTTGGGTTCCAAGTGCTCTCAAAATCAAGGGGCCCTTTTTATTTTATTCATGGCACTTACTATTATTTGGATTATCTTGTTTCTTTATTTGTTCTGTGTATTTATTGGCTGTCTCTTGCACTGGCATGTAAGTTCCATGGGATCAGGGACTTTCTCTCTGAGAAACAGTGATCTCTATTACTATATCCAGAACTGTTCCTGGCAGACATGTAAGAGATGATCAATAGATATATGTTGAATTAATAAGCACTGGTTTAAGGCAGGTAAGAGGAGCCAGAATTAAGCTGGACAGGAGGACTTGCCTTAGGCATAACACATTTGGTTTGTGACCCTAGGGTCGGCTTAGGGATAAGCGGGAGGGGGTAGGGAAAGAGGAGGAAAGAGGGAGCCCAGGCTCTGCTGTAAGAGTCAGGCCACCAGGCAGACTCTGGAGGTGGCACTTGGGAGACATACACCAACCCACACCCAGTGAATACCTCAACCCTCATCACATATATGCATCCCCAAATCTCCACACCCAGTGTCTCCAATACACAGTGGAGGTGCCTCCAATTTCCTGTGAGTAGGTTTGTGCACATTCACACAGACGTGAGTGTTTTGGGGTTCGAGGCTAGAGTTAGCAGCAACAACCACACATAATTCTTTCCAGGGATGCTCTGAGTTCAGCTCCTCCTTGGACCGGCTGAGAAGAGGAGAAGAAGCCAAGAGAAGTTAGGCCCCTAGTCCAAATCCAGCCAACAGGCTTGTTTTATTTGGCCCAGTCTATGTGTTTTTTTTTTTTTAAGTGCCAAAATTTAAATTTAGGAAGTTTTACATAAAAATCTGGATTCCTAGGCTATTTTGACAAACGGGAAGACCTGGCACACGGAACCTGCATTCCCACATGGCACAATTGGCTGGAGCAGAGTAGCAATCATAGTCTTGGCTGGGAGCACCCTCTGGTCCCCCATAGTCCCTGTCACTGCTGGTGTATTCAACTGACCTTGCTCCTTCAGGTCACCTGCACAATCTCTGTAGGTATTTGTCTTAGATTGCTTGGGAAGCTATAACAAAATACCACGGACTGGGTAGTTTATAGACAACAGAAATGTATTTCTCTCAATTCTGAAGTCTGAGCTCAAGGTGCCAGTCTGTTCTCATGAGGGCCCCCTTTCAGGTCACACCCTTCTTGTTGCGACCTCATGTGGCAGAAAGGGGTGAGCTAGCATTTGGAGGTCTCTTTTATAAGGTCCTAAATCTCATTCCTGAGGGCTCTACCCTCCTGACCTAATCACCTCCCAAAGGTCCCACCTCCTATAAGACCATCACCTTGAGCATTAGAAATTCAACATATGAATTTGGGGAGATACAAACATTTAGACCATAGCAGTATTTGCAGTTGCAGTCTTTGGCATAATGGCGAATCCACAATGTAAACGATCAATAAATTTATTGTCAATAATTGCTTTTGCGTCAGTACAATTTGTGCGAGGTCACTCCCTACAGGAAACCTCCTAGGGCTCCCCATTGTTTGACAAATGATGTGCATCTCCCTACCCTGGCAGTGAGCTGACCTGTATTTCTATGCAGTCATTCTCTTATAAAGGCAGTGGAGTTCCAGCGAATGGGCTTTTGACTTCCAGAAACAGCCCTATAAGCTTGGGAAAGACAGAAGGATAGAAACAGATAAACAGAGGAACTCAGGAAGAAAAGAGACAGACAGACAGACAGAAGTACAACAATTTAAATAATTCAGGCCATTCTCCTGCCTCGTCCCCCTGCCATTCTACCCATCGAACATGTGCCTCTTGGCACTGCAGTCAAGCTCGAAACAATCAACATGGTGGCCAAGTTTCTGCAAAAAAGTGTGCGAAAGATTTTGATCCCCTTGCAAAGAGGTGAATGAAATACGTTGTTCAAATGGTCAGGCTTTTGGGCTTCGCAGACATCCCTGAGGAAAAACTGGGGAATAATTATAAGCCAAAGGGAAACACCAGTTGACAACGAATTCGAGGGAACTGATAAAATTGATCTATAGTTTGTATCGTGTAAACAAAACCGTGTGCCCTCCTCTCCTTGATTGTACTACTTTATCAATTCGTAACTCCTTCTCTCCAGCTTTTTCTCATGTTTGGATTATGAATTATATTTCAAAACTGAAAGTGATCTATATCTTAATTTAGTAACTTGGAATTTAAAACAAACTTTTATTTTAACAAACCAGATTGTGTGTTTTAACTTTTTCAAAGTAATTCACACTGGCAATCCCGGACCAACTCTGATTTTTACAGGAGCATCCAATACTTGGGCAACCCTTTTTTGTACTTCATCCCTGCAAGACGAATGAATTCATGACTCCTGTATTAAAGAATTCTCAAAAAATCAATAGGTAAGAAACATCATCAAGATACATTGGCTTTTACTCTTATTTTAAAAATGTAAATCTTTTTATGTGACTCTAAAAGCTAAGCTAAAAAGGAAATATTGTTTGTAATAATAGTAATGGCTAACAGTTATTGATTTTTACTGTGCTAGGCACCGTTCTAAGTATTTTAGATATATTAATATATTGGATTTTTATAACACCCCATGAGCTAAGTTCCATTATTTTACCCAGTTTACAGAGGAGAAAGCTAAAGCACAGAGAGGTTAAATAACTTGGCCAAGTTCACACAACTTGTTCAGTGATAGACCTGGGATTTGAACCTGGGCATTTTCGCCTAAGAGCCATGCTCTTAACCACTACACTCTGCTAATGCCGTAAATTTTAAGTGTCAAATTGGAATCATCAAGAGGAGTCAGGAGCCTTAATGCCTTGACTCCCCCATTAACTACCTCAGTCTCTTTGGACCTCAAGTCCTTGTCAGGCAATGGAGCTGACATTTGGAAATGCTGGGATTCCATGTGGTGGGCACACACCTTTGAAGGCAGCTCGTCTCTTCTGTTGGTAGTGATTTTCTACCACTCATCCAACATTTGAATTGCCTGTATTTTCACTTGTTTCCTAGGAGTATCAATTATATCACATCATGGCTGAGCGTTGTAGGGCCAGTTGTTGGGCTAAATCTACCTCTGAGTTATGCCAGAACAGCCTCTCAGGATGAATGAAATGTCACTTGACAAGGTAAAAAGGAAAGCCTGCACTGAATGTTTTGCTATTATAAAGATCCTGTTGTCTCTGTTGCACTTGGGGTCCCTACTGGCCCCATCAAATATTAAGTCTTCTTTCATCTTTAATAGACTGAATATGAACTGTTTGTTTAGGTTTCCAACCAACCAGTGCCCAAACATTTGGGAAGCATTGGACTAACACTCACCCAACTACAGGAGTAGATGACTTTATTTCAGAATTGTTATTCTTGAAATAAGTCTTTACTGTTCAGTTAACCTTCTTTTATTCTCTTAGCTTTTGTTTTGTTCTTGTTCTTCACTTTCTTCTATTGAGCCAAAGACCTAGAAATTATGGCATGAAGAACACCAAAAGTGTACCTGGCCAGTCCTGGTTTTAATAGGACAAATACCGTGCAATAGTTCAACTCACCAAGATTTTGACATGGATTTATTTTTCCATTGGAAGCAAATGTCTGCAGTAACTGCTATGCTGTATTCCTCATCTGGAAGAATTGTTGGTTTGGAGTTGCTTGCTTTGTTTTTCATTTTATCTTGCCAGGGGCTGAAACTAAGATAAAAATGTAATTGTCTCTTTAAAGAATCTAGATTAGTGTCTATCGATGAGGAATGTACTTTAGGGTCACCTGAGGATCTTTTATGACTGCAGGTCCACCTCCTGCAACAGCCTCTCTGGGACAGTTCTGACACACCTGCTTCTGGAGAACCTCTGGTCTGGATGTACCTTTAGTGTGGTATTTATTTGTTTTGTTTTGGTCTCCCAACAGGCCTTTTCCAATTCTGTGTATCGCTCCAGCAAGCTGGACTTACTTTCTAACATTTGTCTGGGCATTGCCCTGAGCCTCCTGGTTGTTAAGAATATCCAGGAGACGTGTGTTCACGAGGCAGGCCACTCGGAGGAAGCGGTCAGGGAGAAGGGATTATTGGCTGGCCAATTACAGAAGACTGTGCCCGCACTTTCAGTCTGTAGGTTCGGGGCTGAGCTCTCACACACGGAGCAGAAGTAGAGAACGGGTTAATTCAAACTGCTAGAAAAGCTAAAAGTAAATTTTAAAATGCTGAGCTGCACATATTCATGCTGGGATGAGAGCCTGCTTACATGCTTGCTGGGCATTTTGGTATTTACCACTTAACATCTTTTCAACTTCTGCAGGGATTTCCCCCCACCCCTCCCAATGTAAACACAGATTTCTCAGCAAGTCATTTCTCAGACCATGTCATTTCTAGAGTAAAAAAAAACTAAATAAATTATAATAATGTGTCATCTGGATGATGTACTTGTCTGGAAATAATAGTTATCCTTTGCTAACAGATTCTGAGATGATAGTAGTCAATCACTGTAGGGACAGTGTGTAGGTTTTTTTGTTGGTGTTGGTGTTGTTTTTAAATTAATTTTTTTTTTCTCTGATTGATGAAGACCTTAAAATTCATCAGAAGCAAGAAAAAGTCCCGAAAAGCTCTTATAGGTTCTAGAGACCTCCCTCCCCAGATAGATCCCTCTCCTCAGGCCGCTCTGTTTCTTTTCAGAATATTTTGCATTTAAAAAAACCACACATTTAATTTTTGGTTGATAAAAATTTCCATTTTTAAGAATGCAGCTATATAACAGACTGTTATCCCAACAGTTATAAAACATTAGAAAATATTTTGTTTTCTCAAAGTAACAGTTCTTACTCTGCAATACAAGGATTTCCCCTCCGGGTTTCTTCTCCAGTTAATATAATGCAGAACCCCTTCAATCAGAAATAAGGCTGGTTAGAGCTGCTTCCAGCCAATATCCTAAACTCTGCTTTTGTGTAGCCTTGGAAAACTTACTTCACCTCTTTGGTCCTTGGCTGTGTGATTTGTGAGAACAATTGCAATTCTTGGGTCTGTGAAAGGGAAGCGTAGAGATCTAGACTGTGAGTTTGGTTACCTGCTAGCTGTGTGACTTGGGCTAATTTTCCTAATCTTCTTTAGTCTTTTACCATTTCTATGTTTAAAGAGTCCCTTAATATCCACCCCCCTTACCTAACCAGATCAGGGAGGAGATCAAAATGGTAAGTCAACCTGAATGTGCTTCATAACCTGCACAATGCCATATGGAGAAAGAGGCATGAGGGATAATTGGCCCCAGCTCCTGCCCAGCGCCAGCACACCTTCTCCCTCCCACCACATTTCAGGCCTGATTCCTCCCAACACGCATGGGCCCCACATCCTTCTCTGACTGTTGTTCATGCTGGCTCCCACCTGGAAATGCTTCCTTCTCCATCTCTCAACTCAATTCCCAACCTACTCTATAAAATTCACTCTTACAAAGCCATCTCTGACCACCACAGCCACCACTGGTCAGCCTGTCCTTTCATTACGTACTATACTTAATCATATTAGCATTTCATTGTCTCCCTTTCACTCTGATTTCTTCCTCTCCTTGATGATGGATAATAAGTACTGACCCACTTTTTTTTTTTTTTTGGTATGTTGTAAGGTGGCATGCACAGAATAGTTGCTGTCTGTCCCTTGGAAGTGATCGAGGGAAGTAAGGCTCTCAGTCCAGGGATTCGAGTCTGTGGGCGAGAGGCCGTGTTGACCATTTGGTACTAGCTTACAGACCAGGAGCTAAAAAAACAAAACTAACCATTCTCCTAACACAGATGTATTAGAACAAAGAGGAAAAAAGGATGTTAAAACTGGGTTTTTGCATCCATTTTTCCTGATAATAGGTATAGTTCTTCATGCTCTCAAGATATGAGGAAATGGAGGTCTGCATTGTCACAACCAGCTCTTACATAATTCAGAGAGCTGATATTCCAGTGAGTTGGGTTTTTTATTTTTTTTATGATTAAAATATGAGAGGAAGAATATGCAAATATTCACTCCACCAGATACCTATTGAGTTCCTCTTATATACTGAGCCCGAGGCTAGCTGCCAGGGATGGTAAGTGGAAAGACATGACCCTGGCTCATAAGAATGCCCAGTCCAGTGGAAAGACAGACAAGAAGATTCAGGGACAGAAGGATGTATGCTGTGGCAAAGGTGTGCAAAGGAAGCACCCGGGAAGATTTGTAGAAGAGGAATGTGAGTGGAGCTGTGAAAACCTTAGGAGTTAGCCAGGTTAAGAATGCAGGAAAGACCTTGAAAATGCATAGGGAAGTGGTCAAGAGTGAGGCTGGCTAGCAGGACTGGGGCCAGGTCTGGAGATCGATTGCCACACTGAGAATTTGTATTTGGTCTAAAAACCAGAAAGAGCCACTGAGGGAATTCAGGTAGAGGAGGTGAAGTGATCACATTTGCATTTTAGAAAGATCCTATATTTTTAAAATGACTATTGCATATAACTAATCACACATACACTGTCAGTTTTTTCACCAGCAGGTTCTGGCCCACAGGCTTTAGAAGTTAGGAGTGCAGAAAGGGCTGGGAGTATGCCAAGGACATTTTTCAATTTTTGCCCAGGGCCTTCCAAAACAAAACTTTCCAGTGTCCTGAAAAGCCTGCGTCCTGGCTGTGTTACCTGGGGCAAGTCACTCCACCTCTCTGAGCCGCTCTTTCCTAATGTATTAAATAGAAGGAAGTGTATTAAATCAAGTAAAATCCAGTTATTAGTTTATGACCTGTCTCTCTCTCTCTATATATATGTTTAAGAAATAGAATATGTCTGGGAAACGCTCCCTGTGTGTCTTCTTTACTCTCACACTACACACACAACACTTCTGACTCTAGATGTGTGGATTTTTCCCACAACAAACAATTCTGCAGTACCAGCTGGGGTCCGACAATTCAGTTCTAACACTATCAATCTGGAGTTAGGATCAAAGCCTGTAAGTTAAGACCTAAGTCCCACAAGACTGCCCCACTTTAAGACCCCAGTCACAAGTCCCAGGTTATCACCTGTGTTTCTAACTGACCAACTATGAACCAGAATTACCATGACTCCCTCCTTGCATTGATTAATTTGCTAGAATGGCTCATAGCATTTAGGGAAACACTTATATTTACCGGTTTATTATATAACAAGGGATATGATAAAGAATACAGATGAATACCCAGATGAAGAGCTACATAGGGCAAGAGCCAGAGGGTCCCAAGAACAGGAGCTTCTGTCCCCTTGGAGTTGGGATGTACCACCCTCCTGGCATATAGATGTGTTCACCAGCCTGGAAGCTCTCTGAACCTTGGACTTTGGGGATTTTATGGAAGTGTAATCACATAGGCATGAATGGTCATTAACTCTACTTCTAGCCCCTCCTCCCCCTTCCTGGAGGATGGGGGACAGGGCTGAAAGTCCCAAGCTTCTAATCAGAGCTAGGTCTTTCTGGTGACTAGCCCCTATTCTGAAGCTATTCAATAGCCCACCAAGAGTCACCTGCTTAGAACAAAAGACACTCCCATCACCCAGGAAATTCTAAGGGATTTAGGAGCTCTGTGTCAGGAACCAGAATCAAAGGCCAGGTATTAGAAGAGATGCTCCTCATGCTCTTATCACTTAGGAAATTAGAAAGTTTTTAGGAGCTCTGTACCAGGAATGCAGAGGGCAGAGACCAACATGTGTATGTTCTATTATTTTACAAATACATGGGGGAAAAGCACATAATAAGGATATTATTGTTTTCTGACACTTTGGTTTCAGATATATATATATATATATATATATAATCTGTTTATATGGGTGTGTACGTATTTGCACATGTGCATACTAGGTGGTGATGTAAATATATTTCTAACTCCAGGGAACAGGGATTTGAAAACTGATGGACAAATAAGCTCCCTTCCAATTCTGAGACCCTTTGAATCTCCCCCCTCCCCCCTTATACTGCTGGCCAGTAAGTTGCTGAGGGTTGTTCTAGAAGGATATAGGCAGCACTTAACTACTATTGTGCCCATGGCACTGAGATACTTAAATATGCACGTAGGTCCTTTTATAGGGCTTGTCTGTAAAAGTGCTTTCACATTTTTATCCTTAAATGCTGTGGTGTTCTTTCAAGCAGTACTGTAACGTAAAGTCCTTGCTTTTAACTTTTGTATTGTCAGTAGCAACACCTAGTGGTAAAAGAGCCCAATTGCAAGTATCCTGTTTTCTAGACTATTAAAACTGAAAGTGATTTTAGAGATCACCAAGTCCCATTTGTAAATTATTAAAAACAAACTGGAAACTCACATTTTTTTCCTTACACTAAAATATACTTTACATGAGAATAAATAAAGCCTCTGGTTGCATTATGATTTCTTGGATTTCTTTGAAGCTTTTCAAATACCCAGAAATCACGGTTACAACTGAGGCAAAAAATTAAGCATACCCTGATAGGTTAAACTGGAAATCATAGTTCAGGATATGTACAGCCTTTGGTGCATTGTTATTTACACCTGCATGCCAGATCTTCAGGGTTTAGCATGATGCCTGGCACGTGGTGATACTCAGTAAATCTTTGTGGAATGTTTGTATATGTGGCTGAAGACTGAGCACAGGGAAAGATCTCATGATCTTTCTGCAGGCACCAGGCACTGGACCTGCTTTCCTCTTTGAGAACTGTGACCCACTCTTTCTTTGAGAAGACTTCTGTTCCCTGACAGAGCGGTGGAGTGGGAGGTGGTCTCCTCTACCCCCTTCTTCAATAGATTCAGAGAGAATAGCCAGGCCCTTACCTGCTTATTAATAGGGAAATGGCTAAATCAAACGTGACGCTGTATGGCAGTTAAGGGGAATGAATTCAGTCTCCAAATAGGAAGTTCTCATAAATAGATTGTTGAGTTAAAACAGAAACTAGATGATAAATATGCATGCAACTTAACACTATTTATATAAAAAATACACCAGTATCACACATTTTCTATAGTACATATACAGTATATGTATGTGAAAACATTAAAAATGATCTAGAAGGACACACCAAATTTGTAAGAGAGGTTATCTCAGAGACTGGAGAGTGGGAACTTGGATTGGAAGAAATCAAAGATGTTGGCTCTTTTTGTAATGCTACATTTATCTAGCTGAAGACTGTGAAACTAAAATTCATTTTTAGAAAAGATTTTAGTCCTCATAGATAACTTGGAAGCCACAGAAACATTTGAAGGAGAAAATTTTAAATGTGCTTAAGCGTAAATCACCCATGGATAACTGCAGTTAAATTTTTGATGTATTTCTTCATACTAGTTTAAACATATTTAATTACGATCATTCCATATATGGTTTTACATTATGATTTTTCCCACTTTAACATTGTATTGGCAGCATTTTCCCTTGTCATGTGGTTCTTTGAAAAAACAACTTAAAATGACTAGTAATCTTCTATATCAAAATGTCCCAACTAATTCTCCTGTTGTTAGACTTTTAGGTGGTTTCTAATTCTTCACTATTTAATTAGTATACATTCATTGAGCACTCAACCTCTTCTGTGGTCAGGACCTGTGCTAGGGAGATAGTGGTCCGTAACGTAGACATAGCCCCTCTCTGAGAGAGCTTTCAGAATGTAATGCAGTGAGAAATGTGTACAGAAACAGTTGCTCACATTTGGTTTCTTTAGGTTATACTGTTACTAAGGGAATGAACAGATCAAAGGATACAGAGTGTCTTAAGACCTCTGACTCATGTTGCTAAATTGTTCACCAGTAAGGCTACAGGGATTTATATTCACAGCAGTAGTCTGTATTTTACCATTTCCTAAAATCTTTGAAAATAATTTTATTTTCCTTTGCTTTTATTACGGAATTGATCATTTTTCTCTTCATGTCTTGGTAAAATTTGCATGGATTCTCACCTTTGTTTCTTCCCAATATCTATGCATTTCTCAGTGCTGCTGGAGTTAGTTTTCCAGCTTCTTTATTGTCCATTTTATTGCCCCAAATCTCTGTTTTTTCCGTATCAGAGCAGACCATCCATATATTGTTCTATTACAACCAGAAAGCATAGAATTAAACAAATAACAATTAACAATGTAATTTAAAAAACAATATTATGGAAAATCTTATACCTACTCAAAAGTAAGCAATATAATGAACCCTCACATACTTACACATCAGAATCTGTAATTACCAAGATTTTTGCCATATTTGCTTCACTTAACCTTAACTTTATATTTGCATAAATATTTTAAAGAAAATTGCAGACATTATGCCATTTGTTTTTACAGGTGCATACTAAATATTTTTCATTTGATCTATTCTGACAAGTTTTACTTCAGTCTTAGATGTTAAAGCATCTTTGGGTTCTTGTCCTCTGCTGCTTCTCCTGAGGTGGAGCTTTATACCCTCTTTCGGATTATGCCTTTGCCAGTGACACTGAGGAATTTTCCTCTAAAATGGCCCACTCTTGAACCCTCTTACACTGTTGGTGGGAATGCAAGCTGGTGCAGCCACTCTGGAAAACAGTATGGAGGTTCCTCAAGAAGATAAAAATAGAGCTACCCTACAACCCAGCAATTGCACTACTGGGTATTTACCCCAAAGATACAAATGTAGTGATCTGAAGGGGCACCTGCACCCCAATGTTCATAGCAGCAATGTCCACAATAGCCAAATTGTGGAAACAGCCGAGATGTCCATTGACAGATGAATGGATAAAGAAGATGTGGTTCATATATACAATGGAATATTAGCCATCAGAAAGGATGAATACCTACCATTTACATCAACGTGGATGGAATCGGAGAGTATTATGCTGAGCGAAAGAAGTCAATCACACGCACACACAAATATGCAGGCACACATGCATGCATATTATGTCACGGGCAAGAAAAAGAAGAGTATAGTGGCAGAAAAAAAAAACCTACCTAATTATAAACACTAAAAAATGTATAAAATACTGAAAGGACAAAATCAATTATTGCATATAGAATTAAAAGGGTTGGAAAATAAAACTGGGAACCTAAAGAGGGGGAAAGTTGTCCTACTTACCTGCAAATGTACACAAAACAGCACCTGAAGCTGTCAAACTATATAGAAAAAAGTATAAAGACTTACAGTAAGCATGGATAAATTCACAAAGCTGATGGGGCAAAATGATATGACAAGACAATCTATTTCATATCACTGTTTCCAAAGCAGGTGTTAATGGACAAAACATGTTTCAACATGTTTCTCTCAACTTTTCTCAGCTGTGATTGAAATGAAATATTATTTAAAATGTGGTTTCCTGGGGCGCCTGGGTGGCTCAGTCGTTAAGTGTCTGCCTTCGGCTCAGGTCATGATCCCAGGGTCCTGGGATCGAGCCCCGCATTGGGCTCCCTGCTCAGCGGGAAGCCTGCTTCTCCCTCTCCCACTCCCCCTGCTTGTGTTCCCTCTCTTGCTGTCTCTCTCTGTCAAATAAATAAATAAAATCTTAAAAAAAATAAAATGTGGTTTCCTTTGCCCACTATTGTACAGATTTAAACATTAGCTGATTGGTAAAAGAGGTAAGGAAGCATAATAATGTTTTCATTAGCATCTAAACTTATTTGAAAATTTGGGTATGTTCAATCTTTTTTTTTTTTAAAGGAAATCTTTTTTTTTTTTAGATTTTGTCTATTTGACACAGAGGGAGAGATAGCACAAGCAGGGGGAGCAGCAGGCAGAGGGAGGGGGAGCAGCAGGCAGAGGGAGAGGGAGAAGCAGGCTCTCCATTGAGCAAGGAGCCCAACATGGGGCTCGATCCCAGGACCCTGGGATCATGACCTGAGCCGAAGGCAGCCGCTTAACCGACTGAGCCACCCAGGCGCCCCGGGTATATTCAATGTGTTCTACACTTTATCCCAGCCAAGTAACTTGACCTCTTGTTTCTAATGAACCACAGCAAATGAGATTTTAGAAAGCTAGACTTAAAAAAAAAGAAACAAAAACTACTCATTGTGAGTAGGTTAAAGAACATTCATGTCAATAACTTATTACCACAAATAATCAAGCAGATCACTGGTAAGGACCTGTGGAAGGTACTTCTCTGGAAGCTGTGAAGGGGTGATCTGGGGCCATGATTTCCTCCTCTCCCTCCTGAGAGAGCAGCTCTCCTTGGCACTCGAATTGCTGTTGGAAAGCTTTAGGTTGTCTGGGAAGCAGAATGTGTTACAGGAAGGGATCTTGATGGTGCTCATTATGTCTGACTAAAGGTCCAAGGTTCTGTGTGTGAGGGGCCCCCTGATTTTTGAAGATACACACCACATATTAAAGGCTTGAGTGACAACCTGAATGAGGCGGCGACTGTGCTTGTGCAGATTTGGAAATGTTATCTGTGGCTCATGAGTCCCTTCAAATGTGTCACTCTAAAAATGACTTTCTTGGGGCACCTGGGTGGCTCAGTCGTTAAGCATCTGCCTTCAGCTCAGGTCATGATCTCAGGGTCCTGGGATCAAGCACCACATCAGGCTCCCTGCTTGCGAGTCTGCTTCTCCCTCTGCCTGCCGCTCCCCCTGCTATGCTCTCTCTCTTTCAAATAAATAAATAAAATCTTTAAAAAAGTAAATAAAAATGACTTTCTCCTATGAGACAATTTATGCCCCCAAACATACAATTTTAATGTTTTAATGCTTTGGTCTAGAACCCCTGTGGTCATGTTTTCATGATAATAAAGTTTAAAATCCACTTTTCTTCCTCACATACTAACAAACATAGTAACATCACTTTACCAAATAATGTGGACAGGAATTGTGCTAGAAACTAAGAATGCTCAGTACAACCTGCCAAGACAATCCCCCAACTATGTCATAAGAACTGAGCTAATACTTGAATGAGCCATTTAAACAGATTTTATAGGCTAAAATAAAGATTTTACAAGCCACTGTTAGTGAAAAATTTATAGTAATATGGTAATTTATGATCTTGGCCTCTTTTCTTGACTGTGCAAAAGCCAATAGAGAAACGTTAGCTGCTTGGACAACCTTGAAACAGACTCCAGGAGTGTTATCCACAGCATGACCATTATGACCAAATCCTGCCACCAGACATCTTCCTAGAATGAAACAAAGGAAATTCATGTATTTTGTAACAGGACCATTTGTTCCCTTACTTTTGAGATTAGAAAGTTCTTTATGTACTTTTGATACAAGTCTGTTGTTGATATATGATTTGCAAATATTTTTGTCTGGTCTGTGGTTTGTATTTTCATCCTCTTAAGATCTTTCAGAGTAAAATTTTTAAAAAGTCCAATATATACTTTTTTTTTTTTTGTGGAATGTACTTTTGGTGTATTGTCTAAAAGCTCTTCACCTGTTAAGTCATGACTCAGTTTTCTTCTACAAGTTTTATAGCTTTACATTTTATTCAGATACTGTGATCCATTTTGAATTAATTTTCTGTATAAGGTGTGAGATTTAGGTTGAGGTCCATCCTTTTTTGCAAATGAAAGTTGATACTATTTATTGTAAAAACTATGCTTCCTCCATTGAATTGCTTTTGTATCTGTCAAAAATCAGTTGGTCTTACCTGTACTGTCTATTTATGGATTCTATTTTATTGATCTGTGTCTGTCCCTCCTTCAATACCACACCCTCTCGTGTGTAGCTACAAATTAAGTCTTAAAACCAAGTTTTGTGATTCCTCCACCCTTTATTCTTCATATTCAGTATTGTTTTAGCTATTCTAGTTCCTTTGCCTTTTCATATTAAATTTTAGAATTAGCTTTTCTAAAAAAAAAA